>NW_024070213.1:3485497-3609055 GCF_014754425.2 Oryx dammah
CAGCAATCTGAAGCTTCCCATCTGCTCTTAAGGCCACTGCAAGTTATAGATGTACAATTTAGTAACATGTTTCTGTCTATGAAACATGTCTTTTCTGAAACAACAAGTTATGTGTTTATGCTGAGTGGTTCACACTGAAAGGTTGTGAATATTCCATGTAACGTATGTTACCATATATATTTCTAGGATGTGGGCTTTTGGTTATTGTTGGCCTGGTGGATTGTTTATAACACATTAGTTAAGGAAATGATATAGCAGCTCCTGTATTTTCACCCTAAAGCATGTTCCTTTACGTGGATGCTACTTTAAGCTTGATGTGAATTAAATGTATGATTTTTTCTTGAGGCCTGTGGTGATTTCTGTAATAGGGGTGGGTACACAGATGGCACCTGCCCTCCACATCCAGTGCCAGCAAAGGGGAACAACCCACAGGTGGTGGCTCCTTTTTCCCAGGTGTTTGTCACTCATCAGCCCTGGAGAATGGAATGGCTACCCACTCCAGTATTCGGGCCTGGGGAATTCCATGGACAGAGGAGCCTGGCAGGCTACAGAGCACGGGGTCACACAGAGTTGCATACAACTGACTAACACTTTCAATTTCACTTGGCACCCTGGAGGTGGTGATCTGCACTGCATACCCATGGCACCTCACACCTTGGCAGGTCTGGGCGCATGCACAGCCATAGGCCTTCCATCCCTTCCTCCCCATTGTGGGGGCAGTCTTTTTCATCAGGTGAGTAAATGAAGAAGCTTTGTGACTTGCCCAAGGCTACCCAAGAGTTAAGAGTCAGAAGCACAGTTCTGGGTTTTCTATCTACCCTGGCGGGAAGTCCCAGGTGTGCCCAGGTTCTGATCCACTGTTCCAAGTGAAGTTCATATTCATGGTTAGCACCTCCCATTAGCACACGACTTATGAACTGGTTGAGAGAGTGGAAACCTGGGGCTAACTCTTTATATTGGATTCCGGTCAGGTGCACTCACCCATGGAACACAGAATTGTAGAGTGCAAGCCCTGACAATGTGCAGGAACTGTGGGCCAGGCCCCCCTTAGAGGCTGGGAAGACCCATGGCAGATAAGGCAGTCTCAGGTGCTCTTGGGGGAGGGTGGGGAGCGCCCAGACATTCTTCCCAAATTAGGCATCAGCTCAAGTCTCCAGCCCTTCTGATGGTGGGGGAGGTCCAGCGTCACACTATTTGGGCTCCCTTCCCTGGAAATAAGCCCCCAAGTCAGCACTGCATCTCATGATTCAGAGGTGTGACAGAGTCAGAAAGGGACCACCCAAGTGGGCAGTCCAGGAACAAGGCTGGGGATGGGAAGCCATCTGAGACAGGACCAGGAACAGCAGCTGAATGCCCCGGGGAGACACGACTCTCCACTTGTGGCTTCAGTGAGAAGTCTAGCAGATTCGCAGGGCTGTTCCCATGTGCACTGGGAACGAAGGGAGTGCCAGGGGCCTTCCAGTGTCAGAGAGCAATGACACGTATTCTTATAGTTCAGAAATCTCAGAGATGCCTATTACAGCATTGTCAGCGTGGGAATTAATAAAGGGAAACCTCACTAAAATGGAGTCGGGAGGCCAGATGCAGGGTCTCATGCATACCCAACTCTGGTCCACACAGATCCCAACTGGAAGAGAGGTACTGGCAGGAAGTGATGCAGGAGGAAGAAAGATTTTCTCCTTGCCTGGCAACTACGTAGCCAATGAGAGGCTGTCACAGCTTAGCCAGTGAAAAGCTATCATAACAGCCCCTCTCAGCTACCCCTTCTCTATTAAAGACTTCTCTTTTCTTTGTTCTACCAGACTTACTTGTCCCAAACTGCAATTCATTGCTGCTCCTGAATTAATCCATTTTTCTGGTAAAAATAACGGGCTGTTTTATAGTTTTAGGTTAACATCAGGAAAACAATGAGAAAACTATAAATTCAGGTTTCTTTAGAAGGTCATTTTCTTGGAACATTGCATCAATTTCTAAAGGAGTCTTTTAAGATGCCTTTATTCTTACCACGTTTCCAGGCACAGGGCAGGCATTTTTTAGAACAAGTTGGAAACAGTTATTCATGCCTCCAGAGTGTGCATTGACCAGGAAAACTAGATGTTCTTGGATTTGTTTTTCACTCAGAGGAGTGGAATAAGCTTTGTATGCAGAGAGGTGGCACCGTTTGAAGCTACATGTCCTTCATCTACCTCAAAGGGTTGTGTTAATTAGGAAGACTTGTATTTGTAAAGCCTGCTTCTGTGTGTATATTATACTCCAGTTCAGTTCAGTCGCTCAGTTGTGTCCAACTCTTTGCGACCCCAGGAACCACAGCACACCAGGCCTCCCTGTCCATCACCAACTCCTGGAGTTTACCCAAACCCATATCCATTGAGTCAGCGATGCCATCCAACCATCTTATCCTCTGTCGTCCCCTTCTCCTGCCCTCAATCTTTCCCAGCATCTGGGTCTTTTCAAATGAGTCAGCTATCAGGTGGCCAAAGTTTTGGAGTTTCAGCTTCAGCATCAGTCCTTCCAATGAATATTCAGGACTGATTTCCTTTAGGATGGACTGGTTGAATCTCCTTGCAGTCCAAGGGACTCTCAAGAGTCTTCTCCAACACCACAGTTCAAAAGCATCAATTCTTCTGCGCTCAGCTTTCTTTATAGTCCAACTCTCACATCCAAACATGACCACTGGAAAAACCATAACCTTGACTAGATGGACCTTTGTTGACAAAGTAATGTCTCTGTTTTTCAATATGCTGTCTAGGTTGGTCATAACTTTCCTTCCAAGGAGTAAGCGTCTTTTAATTTCATGGCTGCAATCCCCATCTGCAGTGATTTTGGAGCCCAGAAAAATAAAGTCAGCCACTGTTTCCCCATCTATTTGCCATGAAATGATGGGACCAGACACCATGATCTTAGTTTTCTGAATGTTGAGCTTTAAGCCAACTTTTTCACTCTCTTCTTTCACCTTCATCAAGAGGCTCTTTAGTTCTTCTTCACTTTCTGCCATAAGGGTGGTGTCATCTGCATATCTGAGCTTATTGATTCCAGCCTGTGCTTCCTCCAGCCCAGCGTTTCTCATCATGTACTCTGCTGAACTCCCCAGGTCAGTAGGTGCCCAATAGGCTACCAGAGATCAGTGGAGAAATAACTCCAGAAAGAATGAAGGAATGCAGCCAAAGCGAAAACAACACTCAGTTGTGGATGGGACTGTTGATAGAAGCAAGGTCCAATGCTGTAAAGAGCAATATTGCGTAGCAACCTGAAATGTTAGGTCCATGAATCAAGGCAAATTGGAAGTGGTCAAATAGGAGATGACAAGGGTGAACATCGACATTCTAGGAATCACCAAACCAAGATGGACCTGAATGGGTAAATTTAACTCAGAGATGACCATTATATCTACTATTGTGGGCAGGAATCCCTTAGAAGAAATGGAATAGCCATCATAGTCAACAAAAGAGTCCGAAATGCAGTACTTGGATGCAATCTCAAAAACGACAGAATGATCTCTGTTCATTTCTGAGGCAAACCATTCAATATCACGGTAATCCAAGTCTATGCCCTGACCAGTAACGCTGAAGAAGCTGAAGTTGAACAGTTCTGTGAAGACCTACAAGACCTTACAGAACTAACAGCCCCCAAAATATGTCTTTTTGATACTCTTAAATATTTACTTAAAAACTATACAACAGTTAAAGGCATTTTGTCTCTTGGCCATAAATTCAGTTCTCTAAATGCATCTTCCCTTCACCACCCTACAGAGGGCCAGCCTTTCCTTTGAGCCAGAAGAAACCTCTAGTGTCTTGCATTGTGGAAGACTTCACCTGGGTGCTGGATACACTGTTGTATTTACTTTGTCACATTTCACCTTGCTGCGCACTTAGGAAGTACGTATTTTTCTGTGTGTATTTTATACTTTTAAGAGTTTACTTAAAAAACTAAAGCCTGCTTCTGGCATTTCATTCAGCACTAAAAGCAAAAATGCTAATCTTTGGAGCTTAATTTTACTGGAAGAAATGGAGAAAGGAATGAGCAAGGTTGTACTTAAGTGAGATGAAGTGCATAAAGAATGAATCCTCCAGAGTACCCCCTTTTGTTGCTACTAGCAGTGCTTTGCTTTAGATTCTAATCTGCAATTTCTTATTTTTCAATTTTCAAATCTTTCTCAGTCTTCACTTAACTAAAAATGTATAATATCAGTAGTATTTACAATGTTCTGCCTTTTCCCGGAATGTCATAGAATTGGAATCATACACTATGTATCCTTTATATATTGGATTCTTTCACTTAGTTATATGCACTTAGTTACATGTCCTCCATGTCTTATCATGGCTTGATAGCTCATTTCTTTTTAGTGCTGAATAAAATTCCTTTGTCCATAGTTTATTTATCCATTGACCTACTGAAGGACATGTTGGTTGCTTCCAAGTTTTGGCAAATATGAATATGAATAAAGCTGTAATAAACATCTGTGTGCAGGTTTTTATATGGACCTAAGATCAATTCCTTTGTTGAATACCAAGGAGCACAACTGATGGATGATACGGTAAGAGTATGTTTATTTTCCGTAAGAAACTACAGAACTGACTTCCAAAGTGGCAGCACCGTTCTGCGTCCCTGCCAGCCGTGAATGAGAGCTCCTGCTCTCTACACCCACAGCAGCATACGGTGTTGTCAGTGTTCCAGATTTTGGCGATTCTAATAGCTGTGCAGTGGCATCTTACTATTGTTTTAATTTGCATTTCCCTGATGATATAGGATGTAGGACATCTTTTCATATGTTTCCTTGCCATTGTGTATCTTCTTTGGTGAGGCATCTATTTAAAGTCTTTGGCCCATCCTTCACTGGGTTGTTTTTATTGTTGGGCTTTAATAAGAGTTCTTTGTATATTTTGGATAACAGTCCTTTATCATATATGTCTTTTGCAAATACTTTCTCCCATTCTATGGCTTGCCTTTTTAATTGTTTAATTGGAGGCTAACTGCTTTACAATGTCATATTGGTTTCTGCCATACAACCTAAGTATACATAAGCCCCCTCCCTACTGAACCTGCCTCCCACCCTCCAACCCCCCCCCCCCCACCCCTCTAGGTTGTCAGAGCACACTGGGTTGAGCTCCCTGTCCTACATAGCAACTTCCCACCCGCTGTTTTAGATATGGTAGCGTATATCTTTCAGTGGTGCTCTCTCAGTTCCTCCCACCCCCTCCTTCCCCTACTGGCTCCACAAGTCTGTTCTCCATGTCTGCATCTCTACTCCAGCCTTGCAAATAGGTTCATCAGTACCATTTTTCTAGATTCCATGTATATACATTAATATACAATATTTGTTTTTCTTCTTCTGACTTACTTCACTCTGTGTAACAGGCTCTAAGTTCACCCACCTCACTAGAACTGAGTCAAATTCATTCCTTTTTATACCTGAGTAATATTCCATTGTATACACGTACCACTTCTTTATCCATTTCTCTGTTGATGGACATCTAGGTTGCTTCAATGTCCTAGCTGTTGTAACTGGTGCTTCAAAGAATGTTAGGGCATGTGTGTCCTTTTGAAATATGATTTTCTCATACAAGCATACATGGCTTGTCTTTTCATTCTCTTGATTAAATGCCTATTTCACATGCAGTTTCTTTTGGGAAATGATTTTTTTCTAACGCTTTATTAGATATTTTAAATCCTTCTGGATTTTTTGTAGGCTTTTTCATTTATCAGTAACTGTTGTTGTTCAGTCTGACATTTTGCAACCCCACGGACTGCAGCACACCAGGCCTCCCTGTCCTTCACTATCTTCTGGAGATTGCTCAAATTCATGACCATCGAGTCAATGATGCCACCCAATCATCTAATTCTCTGTTGCCCTCTTCTCCTCCTGCCCTCAGTCTTTCCCAGCATCAGGGTTTTTGCCAATAAGTTGGCTGTTCACATCAGGTGACCAAAGTATTGGTGCTTTAGCTTCAGCATCAGTCCTTCCAATGAATATTCAGGGTTGATTTCCTTTAGGATTGAATGGTTTGATGTCCTTGCTGTCCAAGGGACTCTCAATAGTCTTCTCCAGCACCACAGTTTGAACGCATCAATTCTGTGGTGCTCAGCCTCCAGCTATCACATCCACACATGATTGTGGAAAAACCATAGCTTTGACTATACGGACCTTTGTTAGCAAACTGATGTCTCTGCTTTTTAATACACTAAGTTTGTCATAGCTTTTCTTCCAAGGAGCAAGCATCTTTTAATTTCATGGCTGTAGTCACCATCTGCAGTGATTTTGGAGCCCAAGAAAATAAAGTGTGTCACTGTTTCAATTGTTTCCCCATTTGCCATGAAGTGATGGGACCAGATGCCATGATCTTAGTTTCTTTAATGTTGAGTTTTAAGCCAGGTTTTTACTCTCCTTTCACTTTCCTCAAGAGGCTCTTGTAGTTCCTCTTTGCTTTCTGCCTTAAGGGTGTTGTCATCTGCATAGCTGAGGTTATTGATATTTCTCCCGGCAATCTTGATTCCACCCTGTGCTTCATTAAGCCTGGCGTTTCGCATGATGTACTCTGTATAAAAGTTAAATAAGCAGGGTGACAATATACAGCCTTGACGTACTCTTTTCCTAATTTGGAACCAGTCCATTGTCCCATCTGATGCTTCTTGATGGGCATACAGTTTTCTCAGGAGGCAAATAAGGTAGTCTGGTATTCCCATCTCTTGAAGAATTTCCCACAGTTTGTTGTGGTTCACACAGTCAAAGGTTTTAACGTAATGAAGCAGATATTTCTCTGGAATTCCTTTGCTTTTTCTATGATCCAACGGATGTTGGCAATTTGATCTCTGGTTCTTCTGCCTTTTCTAAATCCAGCTTGAACATCTGGAAATTCTCTGTTCATGTACTGTTGTACTTCAAGCCTAGCATTACTTGCTAGCATGTGAAATGAGTGCAATCAATAACTGTGGACAGCTCAAATTAAAATTATTTTCTGCCTAAGACCACACGACTTGCTCTTTGAATATTATTTCACTTAACTTTCAGTGCAGCTAGGAACTTGTTCACACTAAGGGCTTTGACAGCATTCATGGGATAAGCTGTCATATATCCGAGAGTGGATTTAGGTCAAATTGGAAATGCTTCATCAAGATTGTCCATCTATGGCCAGACTCAGAAATAAAAACCAACAGTATATAATCGTTGAATTGACCCCAAAAATGCCGCTGCTGTAAGCACACGTCGAGGTCATGTTCTAGTAGTATAATAAAAGTGATTGCTAATTCCTGAGACTCAGGACAGGAGCATTCTTTGGGTCAATTCAAAGATTATATAGCATTGGTTTTTATTTTTGAATCTGCCCAGATGACGAAGGGCATTGCAGGCCACTTAGGTCACTTCAAGGCTTTGGAGGAGCACAGTGACAAGTCCCAGGCGCACACAGCTTTTAAGGACAGCAGGAAGGGACAGGACCGATTTTGAACCCCTTTTATCTGTTGTCTCAGAGAGCACAGTAACCACTGCGTGCAGCGCTCGCCCAGAACCCGGGCTTCCGTCCTGGTGAGGACACAGGTAACAGGAGAACTAAGATCAGCGCATTTCTCTCGGAAGCACAGGGTGAGCGGAACTGCCTGGGGCTACAAACCTCAGGGGATGGGCGGTCTGTGGGGCTGCGCACTGGCAGCACCGAAGCTCGAGAAGGAAGCTGAGAGACTCCGAGCAGCCAGGACGACAGGCCAAGGTGAACGAGTCAAGGCGCGCCAAGGGCTGCCCAGCCCCTGCCAGACAGCAGATCTTGGGTGTGGGACGCCGCCGCAAGGCGGAAGCGAAAGTGAAAGGCATTCAGTCGTGTCTCTTTGCGACCCCAAGGACTGTAGCCCCATCAGGCTCCTCTGTCTATGGGGATTCTCTAGGCAAGAATACCGGAGTGGGTTGCCATGCCCTCCTCCAGGGCAATCTTCCCAACCCAGGGATCGAACCCGGGTCTGCCACATCGCGGGCGGAGTCGTCACCTTCTGAGTCACCGCGGAAGCCCAGCGGGAGGCGAAGAGGAAGTCCGCCACGGAGCCCCGCCCCCGCCGCGCAGGCGCTCCGGGCAGACGGCGGCCGCGGGGTCAGGGCCGCGCACGCGCCCAGGCCTGGGCTTCGCCGCCGCGGAGGCAGCGGAGGTGAGTGGCGCGGCCTGGCGGCCTGGCGGCCTGGCGGGCCCTGAGGGCGCGCGTGCGGCAGCGCGCCGGTCACCTGCCGGCGTTTCCCGCTGCCCTGGCCGGGCCTGGCTTCCTCCGCGGAGGACTCGGGGGTTCTGAAGGCAGAGGCAGGCGCCGTGGGGCCAGGCCGCGGAACTTGGCCCGGCTCGTTCGCGCGCTGCGCGGCGCTGCGGGCCCGGGAGCCGCCGAGGGCCGGTCGGCTGACTGGGCAGAACCGAGGGGGAAAAGTCAGTGGACTGGACAGCAGGGCGGCAGACACGACGCGAAGTGAAACGCAAGGAGAGTGACACCAGAGGTCCCGAGACCCGCGGGGACGCTGCCCGAGCTCCCCGTACTTGCGGTTGAGATGTCCGTGGGAGACGAGAGAGAAGGGCGCTGAGGAAGAAATCCATGAAGTGATAATGGTTACGGATTTCCCCTAAACAGATCAAACTGCTTAATGCAGCACAAGCAGATAAGTAGGTTGAAAAGGGGGGCGGGGGGCGGGGAAGGAGATATATATTCAAACCGCTGAAAGCCGAAGGTGAAGAGAGAAACTTCAGGGCAGCCAGAGCGAAGTCCGCTAGGTGGAGACACGAGGGAGGCCCTCCAGGCGGCTGGAAGGCCAGGAACGAGGCCGGGAGGTGGGAGAGCGCAGGGGACGCGTGAGGGATGCCGAAACGCAGCGCAGCCTGCTGTATGGACGGTGGACGGCGGCGTCTTTGGGAAAAGATAATTCCTGAGTTAAAGAGGCCTCACATGCCCAGGAAGGTTTGAAGCAGCACTCGGAGCCGTGAATTTTGTAAAATCCTGTTGAATTCTCTCATGCTTATAATTTATGCGTCTCCTGAAATGATGGTGCCCTGTTTCTTCCTGTATTGTTACTCTCCTGTGTTGCGTTCACTGGTTTTCGAATGCTGAACCAGGTTTGCATTCCTGGGTGGAATCCAGTCTGCCCTGATGCTCTCGGCTTCTTCTGTATTATTGGATTCAGTTTGCTAATATTTTGCTGAAGAATTTTGTTTGTGAAGGATATTGCTCTGTTGTGCTGTTCGGTGGCTCAGTTCAGTTCAGTCGCTCAGTCGTGTCCGACTCTTTGCGACCCCATGAATTGCAGCACGCCAGGCCTCCCTGTCCATCACCAACTCCCGGAGTTCACTTAGTCGTGTCCAATTCTTTGTGACCCCGTGGACTGCAGCACGCCAGGCTTCCCTGACCTTCACTATCTCTGGGAGTTTGCGCAAACTCATGTCTATTGAGTCAGTGGTGCCATCCAACCATCTCATCTTCTGTCCTCCCCTTCTCCTCCTGCCCTCAATCTTGCCCAGCATCAGGGTCTTTTCCAGGGAGTTGGCTCTTCACATCATGTGGCTGAAGTATTGGATCTTCGGCTTCAGCATCAGTCCTTCCAATGGACATTCAGGACTGATTCCCTTTAGGATGGACTGGTTGGATCTCCTTGCAGTCCAAGGGATTCTCAAGAGTCTTCTCCAGCACCACAGTTTGAACGCATCAATTCTTTGGCGCTTACCCTTCTTTATGGTCCATCTCTCACATCCTTACATGACTACTGGAAAGACCAGAGCTTTGACTAGATGGACCTTTGTCAGCAAAGTGACATCTCCGCTTTTTAATACACTGTCTAGGTTTGTCATAGCTTTGTAGTTTTCCTATAATCAGTTCAGTTCAGTCTCTGAGTTGTGTCTGACTCTTTGCAACCCTGTGGACTGCCGCACACCAGGCTTCCCAGTCCATCACCAACTCCTGGAACTTGCTCAAGCTCATGTCCATTGAGTCGGTGATGCCGTCCAACCATCTCATCTTCTGTTGTCCCCTTCTCCTCCTGTCTTCAATCTTTCCCAGCCTCAGAGTCTTTTTGAAGGAGTCAGTTCTCATCAGGTGGCCAAAATATTGGAGTTTCAGCCTCAGCATCACTCCTTCCAGTGAATATTCAGGACTGATTTCCTTTAGGATGGACTGGTTGGATCCCCTTTCAGTCCCAGGGACTCTCAAGAGTCTTCTCCAACACCATAGTTCAGAAGCATCAATTCTTCAGTGCTCAGCGTTCTTTATAGTCCAACTCTCACATCCATACGTGACCACTGGAAAAACCATAGCTTTGACTAGATGGACCTTTGTCAGCAAAGTAATGTCTCTGCTTTTTAATATGCTGTCTAGATTGGTCATAACTTTTCTTCCCAGGAGCAAGTGTCTTTTAATTTCACGGCTGCAATCACCTGCAGTGATTATGGAGCCCAAGAAAATAAAGGCTGTCAATGTTTCCATTGTTTCCCCATCTATTTGCTATGAAGTGATAGGACCGGATGCCATGACCTTAATTTTTTGAATGTTGAGTTTTAAGCCGGTTTTTCACTCTCCTCTTTCACTTTCATCAAGAGGCTCTTCAGTTCCTCTTCACTGTCTGCCATAAGGGTGGTGTCATCTGTGTATCTGAGGTTATTGATATTTTTCCCGACAATCTTGATTCCACCTGTGCTTCATCCAGCCCGCATTTCGCCTGATATACTCTGCATATAAGTTAAATGTATGCAATATACAGCCTTGACGTACTCCTTTCCCAATTTGGAACTAGTCCGTTGTTCCCTGTCCGGTTCTAATTGTTGGCTTCTTGACCTGCATATAGATTTCTCAGGAGGTGGGTGAGATGGTGTGGTATTCCTATCTCTTGAAGAATTTTCCACAGTTTGTTGTGATCCACACAGTCAAAGGCTTTGGCATAATCAATAAGGCAGAAGTAGATATTTTTCTGGAACTCTCTTGCTTTTTCTGTGATCCAACGGATGTTAGCAATTTGATCTCTGGTTCTTCTGCCTTTTCTAAATCCAGCTTGAACATCTGGAAGTTCATAGTTCACGTACTGTTGAAGTCTGGTTTGGAGAATTTTAAGCATTACTTTAGTAGTGTGTGAGATGAGTGCAGTTGTGCAGTAATTTGAATATTCTTTGGCATCGCCCATCTTTGGGATTGGAATGAAAACTGACCTTTTCCAGTCCTGTGACCACTGCTGAGTTTTCCAAATTTCTTGGCATATTGAGTGCAGCACTTTCATAGCATCATCTTTTAGGATTTGAAATAGCTCAACTGGAATTCCATCACCTCCACTAGCTTTGTTCGTAGTGATGCTTCCTAAGGCCCACTTGACTTCGAATTACAGAATGTCTGGCTCTAGGTGGGTGATCACACCATCGTGCTTATCTGGGTCGTGAAGATCTTTTTTGTACAGTTCTTCTGTGTAATTTCTTAATATTTTCTGCTTCTGTTAGGTCCACCATTTCTGTCCTCTATTGAGCCCATCTTTGCATGAAACATTCCCTTGGTATCTCTAATTTTTTGAAGAGATCTCTGGTCTTTCCAGTTGATGCTGTCGGGTATCAGTTAATCAGGTATCAGCTAATAGTCTAGTCCAGTTAATGGTGTCAGGGTACTCCTGGCAGTTTTGGTTGTTCGTGTGATACTGGCCTCAGAATTTCTTTGGCAGTCTTCCTTTCTCTGTTTTCTTTTTTCCTGTGATTCGCGTATTTGCGTTTGGCTGCGCCGGGTCTTCGCTGCGCGGAGGCCTTCTCTAGCTGCGGGGAGCAGGGGCTGCTCTCCGCTGACGGCGTGCGGGCTTCCCGTTGCGGTGGTCTGCTCCCTGCAGGGCACAGGCTCTGTGCTGCGTGGGCTTCCGCGGTTGCGGCTCCCATGCTGTTGGTGCATGGGCTTAGTTGCTCCTCCACATGGGGGGGCTTCCCGGTATCAGGGATCCATCCTTGGTATCCTGCATTGGTGGGTAGATTCCATACTACTGAGCCACCAGGAAAGCCCCCCTGCTCTGTAATTCTGAACGTTTCTGTAGGTTGTTGTTACTTCTGTAAATGCTTGACACTTTGCTGGTAAAGCCATCTGGGCATGAAGTTTTGCTGGTGCTCTGTCATCTTAAAGTAAAATTTAAAATTACAGATTCACTTTTCTTAATAAATATAGGTCTTTTCAGGTTTTCCATTTTGAGTCACTTTTGATAATTGGTGTTTTGTTTTGTTTTTGTTTTTGTGTTTTTCAAGAAATGTGTCTGTTTCATCTAAACTGTGAAGTTCATTTGGTGAAAGGTCACTGCATCCCCTTACCCTCTTAATGTCTGTGGTCTTGGTGATGTCCCCTGTTTTCTTCCTCATTATGGTAATTTGTATCATTTTCTGCCTTTCTTGATCAGTCTACCTAGAGGTTGTCAACTTTACTGACTTTTTGAAGTAACCAGCTTTGGTTTTATTGATTTTTTCCTATTGTTTGTCCATTTTCTATTTCTTTGATTTCTATTCTTTATTATTTCCTTTTTTCTGTGTATTTTGGGCTTAATTTGCCTTTTTCTAGCTTCTTAAGGTAGAAACTTAGATGACTTATTTTAAACCTTCATTTCCAGTTTAGGCATTTAAAGCTGTGAATTTCTCTAAAATCAGCTTAAACTGCATTGTGTATATTTTGATATTTTAGTTTTCATTTAGTTCAAGCTATTTTCTAATTTATCTTGGGATTTCTTCTGTGAATCATGATTTATGCAGAAATATATCATTTAATTTCCAAATATTTGGAGATTTTCCATGTATCTCTGTTACTGACTTTAATTGACTTATTTAGGGGTTAGAGAAGGTACTTTATGATTTCAGGCTTTTAAAGTTTGAGGCTCATTTTTTGGCCTAGCCTGTAGTCTTATCTTGGTGGTTACCTCATGCACACTTGACAAGCACGTGTGGCCTTGGGCAGGCCCTGTGGTCGCCCTGAACTGATGGACACCTGTCGAGCGCATGTGGCCTTGGGCAGGCCTTGTGGCCGCCCTGAACTGGAGACTCCTCGTCTGTGCGGTACCCGTCTTCTCTGTGGGTAGAAGCAGGCAGTGGGGACTTTGAGATGTGGGTGGCCCTTGGTTCTGTGCGTGATGTGCCCCTTCTCTTGGCCTTGCAGATGGCGTGTGAGACAGAGCGAAACCCCCTGGGTGTGTTCAAGTGCCAGCTCTGTGCCTTAACAGCTCCGTACAGCTACCAGGGGCAGCAGCCCCCTGACAGCCAGTCTGTCGTGTGAGTACCAGGGTAGCCTTCCCAGAGCTCGCTGGCCTGAATCTGACACAGAGCTTGGGTGTTGCGTCTGGGCCCACCCTGCCCAGGCTCTGGGTGCTTGAAGTGTGACCCACACCTGAAGGGTTCAAGGGCCATCTGGCTCTTCTGGAACCTCCCCGTCCCTCCCTCCACGTTCGGCCCAGGGTCCAGCCTCGGGTGGGCTTTCCTGCCTGTGGCTCCTGTTCTGGTGGGAGTGAGCCCTGAGGGCCAGCATCTGCCCAGGGAAGGCCTGCAATAGAGCCAATGGGTCCCAGGCCTTGATTCTTGACCTTCAGCTCGTCCTTCATCAGACGCCACCTTGTGAGGATCTGACCAGTCCATTACGTGGGACGGGTGCTGGGGGCCAGGCCTCTTCCCTCTGCCTGCAGGGATCCTGGGGGTGTCGCCTCAGGACTCTCTTGGTCTCCTTTCTGATGCACTGGAGGCCAGCAGGGCACCCACCAGCAGCCTCCACGTGCTCCCTGTGCAGAAGCCATTTGGGAGTGGGCGTCATCGTGGGGGCGGGGAGAGGACTCGTGCCTGCCCCCAGCCCCATGCTGTTGAGTCAGGCGGGGTCTGGGGTGGAGTTGCCGCAGCCCTTCTCTGGGCCGAGGAGGAGCGGCGCTCTCTCGGCGACTGTCTCGGAGCCTGGAGCAGGTCTCGTTTCAGTCCCAGCCTGGCCCCTTTGCTCCTCTCTGCTACTACTTGGAGGCAGTGGGGGCCCAGCCCCAGCCCCTCCCGCGATGAGCGCCCACAGCGGGCGGCCGCCAGGGAGGTCTGTGCAGCTGCCCAGTGCCTGTCAGCAGAGGCTGGGCCTTTCCGCCCCCACTTCCTGTCCTGCAGCCTCCTGGAGGAGAGCTACGTGATGAGGGACCCCTTCACCCCCGACAAGGGCAGGTTCCTGATCGTCGGCTCGAGGTGCAGCATGTGCGGCAGGCTGGTGTGTGTGGGCCCGGTGGGTAAGCCGCGTGTGCCTGGGGCCCTTCTCTCTTTACCCCTGGTGGGGACCTCACACGAGTGGTCTCGAGAGAGTGACCTTCGTGCCTTTCCCGGGGCAGTGAGCGGCAGGCAGCCTTTCCTGGCCTTGGTGTCCCTGGCCCCTCACGGTCACTTGGCGGGGGCAGCTGCTCTGCCTCATCATGGGTGGGTCCCTGCAGCCAACAGAGGGCTCGGGGACAGGCAGGCTGGAATCAGTTTGAGGGTCTCAGTGGGGGCTGAGGAGAGATTCTTGGAGGCTCTGCACTGCCCCCCCCAACCCCTTAGCCTCTAATTGCCTCCCCTCCCCCACCAAGTGCAGCTGGCATTGTGCTCTTCCCTCCGTGGGACGGTGGCCGCCTTTCTAATCATCCTCCAGGGCCCCTCCAGAGGAAGGGGCATGCTTTCTGGAGCATTTGTTGTGTGCCAGACCCTGTGCTTGGGACGTGTGTTGCCAGTAATGCCTTCTTCAGTCCTATCCCAGCCCTAGTTAGGCGGAGCAATGCTGCACCCATTGTATAGGTGAGGAGACTGAGATTTGGAGAGGTGGAGTTTGCCCAGTTCACTGGGCTAGCTGAGCCTGTTGGGTGAAAGCCCGAGGACGGATGGAAGTGCAGCTGTGTAGATCCTTACCCCAAGTGACTCTGCAGCCCAAGCATCCTTGAGTATTCTGGCTGGGGGCTGAGGGCCAGCAGCGGAGGGGCAGGGGGGCTGTGTCACAGAGCAGATTGGGCCAGCCAGTCTCCATCCATCAGAAGTCAAGGTGATGAGACTGGCAGGTGGGAGGAAGCCTCAGCTCAGGCAAAGGCCCAGAGGGAGCCGCTCCACTGTGGGGCCATGTGAGGAGACGGGCAGCTGGCGCCGCGGAGGCCCTGTGTGGACGGGACGCAGCTGGAGTCGGGAGTGGGGCCAGGTGGGGGAAGCCAGGACTGCCGCCCTGGGAGTTCGGGCCGCACTTGGTGACAGAGGGGATGGGCCCCCGTGTGGCGCCAGATCTCCACGGTTGTCTTGGTCGAGGCAGAGCCTAAGCTCCTTGAAGAAAGGGACCCCAATACACAGGACAGATGAGACAAACAGAGCCTGGCCCAGTGGTGCTGGCTGGCGGGGCACAGCTGTGGTCCTCAGCGCAGGACCTGTCGGGTCCCCTGCAGAAGTCGCAGCTCCCACCATCACATCTACATCCCCGTTGGTGGGAAGGGACAGGAGCGCACACGCCTGTTCCTTCAGAGAGCTTGACCAGGAGGTGGCACACAGCTGTGGTGACGCCACTGAGTGGACTCAGCCACGTGGCCACGCCTGGCTGCAGGGCAGCTGGGAGGCAGGCCTGGGCCCCGTGCCGGGCGGAAATCAGTGCAGCCCTAGTGGCTGCCTTGCTCGCCACTGTACGTGGTGGGGCAGTTCTGACCTCCTGCCCGGACCAGCCACTCGGCGGTGGCCTCCGGCTCTGTGGGCCGTCCCTCCCATCCCCGGCTGCTCCTAGCACTGGTGTCACCGAGCCCCCGTCCCACCGCCCTGATAACCAGGAGAGGGAGGGACCTCGGGTTTCCAGCCCATTGGGCCTGGCTTGTGCTCATCCTCGGCCCACAGCGGAGCCCCGCCCTACAGAAGCTGGGCTGCACCGTCTCTCCTGGCCACCTTCGCAGGTCTCACCCAACCAGTCCTACGGCCTGCGGGCTCCGGCCCTGGCTCTTTTGCCCCCACTGCCCTCTCAGAAGCCCACTGGCTCTTCTCTTAGATGAGGACCACCCTCCTGGAGGTGGGCAGCCAGGCCCCTGCGACCCCCTCTCCCTCTTGCTGTCTGGCTCTGGCCACACCCCCCAGCTCCTCTCTGCTGCTATGTATCTGGGGGCTTTGCCTCACCCCCCTGCCCTGCCTGCAGTGAAGGGCTGCCCTCTGGGAGATGTTGCACTGGGCTTCTTGTGGCACTCAGCACTCCCCTCCCTTCTTTCAGGAATGCAGTTTATTCTACTCCAAGAGATTTTGCCTCCCCTGTGTCCAGGACAACGTGGATGCTTTCCCTCAGGAAATTCAGCAAGACTTGGAGAAAAGGAAAGTCCCCTCCACGAGGCCTGCCAGCCGGCGCAGTTCTCAACCATGAGTACAGTTGGGTACCAGGTCCGCAGTGGTACCCACCCAGGGCTCGTGGCCATGCAGCTTCCGTGGCCCAGGTCAGAAACGGGGCCGAGATGGAGCCGCTGTGCCGGCCTTCTCTCTGGGCCATGGGAGCTGTGTCTGGAGCCCAGGGGGGCTGGGGTCTGCCTGCAGCAACACCAGGGTCAGGAGCCAGCAGAGATGGTGCCCACAGGCAGACCCCAGACGCCCGCGCTCAGAGACTGCAGCCTCCCACCCTCACAGCCCCCACCTTAGCAGCTGGTGAGACGCTGACGTGGGCTTGCCATGTGGCCCCAGTCGTTAGTGGACAGAACTGCTCCGTCCGATTGTGTCATTTCTGCAGGGCCAGCACACGCTGCCTGGGGGTGCTAGAGACATGTCTGATGAGGGGACGAATAAAGAGCTTTTACTGGCGATGTTGGTGCTGGGTTTTGTCTACTGGGCCGTACTGTCCCAGGCCTACTCTGTTACTGGACCCTGACAGGCGGAGACAACCTCAGGCTTGGGTTCAGGGCAGACCTATAGTTGGTACTTGTTTTTCCAGACAGGCAGTTCATCTCACAGCATCACTCAAAACTCCCCAAATAACTTTTAAAAATAGTTTATTTTTTAAAACCATTAAGGCAGTACTGTACCCTGAAATTAACTCTTTACATTCATCAGTCTTACAGTAGGACATTCCAAACATGTAAGTTCCCATCAGTTCAGGATAGAAATTAACATATGTGATCAGTTCAGTCAGTTCAGTCTCCTTAAGGGAAAATGAATAAGATCCAATTTTTTTTTTTAATTAACGTTATTTTATAGCCATTTTCTAATTGCCTGGCACGACCACCAGGAAAGTGACCAAGGAGATTCCACTTGCTGTCTTCTGCATACCCCGGCTTCCCTGACCCCAGGTGCCCCACCGATCACACCCAGGGGGCTGAGCCACAGAGGTCATTTGGAGCCTACCCAGAAAAGCTCTGCTTTGGAATTGCTCCTGTTTAGTATGAAATGCAAGGGGTCTGTCAGCCCCTAAATGCTTTGAGAACATTAAGGCACCAAGAACAGTAACGGACCCACACACACCAAGGAGCCACGCTCAGTCCTGGCTTTGGAGACTGCGTGGCTCTGCCACATGTCTGGCAAAGGCCTCCTCTGTGCCTGTGTGCCCCAGGCAGAGACACGCGTCAGGAAGAAGCCCGCCTGGGTTTGGAACAGGTCGCCTGGGAGACTTACGGGGTCTGTGGCTTCCGCTGGAGGCTGCCAGAGGAGCAGCCAGTGAGAGTCCCTGTCTCAGCATCTCTCAGATCGCAGAGCTCTTTGGTAACAGCCCCCAGGTAGTAATTCCCTGAAGAGCAGACAGCTGCTTACTCCATAGGAGAAGCTCCGCGTCTCCGGTGGGACCGACCCTGCTTGCGTGAAGTTGGCTTCTAACCTGGGTCTGCCTTGCTGATCGACACACAGGCGTGCCTGTGCTGCTCAGATGCGAAATGACGAAGAGAACAGATTTACAGGGAGATAAATTCCAGATGGCTCAGGAGAGAAGGAGAGCTCAGACGTGTGTGCATGCGTGCGTGCGTGCGTGCGTGTGTGTGTGTGTGTGTGTGGTGTCCAGGGAGGGGCGGGCCTGTGTGCGCATGCAGTTGTAGTTCTGTTGTGACATTTCAGCTTTTTTGTGTGTTTCCAGCAGGTCCAAGAGCCAAGCTACTAAACAGTATACATCAGTTCACACTGATCTCGAAAGAATCCCAGTGTTTGTTGTTAGATGCATGATTGTAGGTTAGTAAAAAATTATGATTTAAAAAAAAACACAGCCTCAAACCACAGTATTTAAGATCTAGCTCTTAACACAGTTCCTTTTACCATACAGTGTAGGGAAAGAAAAGTGATTCTCGAATACAAACACTGTGAGTGTAGGGCAGTGAGTGGTGTCCATCTCACGTGAGGTACGTTGTTTTTTAGGCCTGAAGAAAGGACCAGACCATCTGTGCCTTTAAAAAGAAACTTCCCCAAACCGAATGATTTTTCCTGGAAAAGATCAGCTACTCATCTCCAGGGCCTCTCTGCCCGTGGCCCCCCACCTTCCGTCCCAGGAGGCAGGGCTGGTGGTGGGGTCTGGTCTGCACTCCAGCTGGCACGACGCTGTGCTGGCCACACCGCTGGGGGTGGCAGTGGTGGAGGAGGGAAGAGAGGAGGCGGCAGCTGTGCTGCCTTCTCTGGGGTAAAAGGGAAGCTGTTCACATTTGACCCAAACTAGCACACATATTTTCAAATGAAAAAACCTGACCCAGGTCTCAGTTTGCTGTTTTGCGATGTAAAAAAATTGCTATTTCTTCGCTTTTTTTTTTTTTTCAAATAATGCATTTAACAGCCACAGGGCCCCCGAGGTCCTCGGTGTTATGAGTTGCTCAGTCGAGATGTGACCTTGGCATGGATGCAGTGTGGTCCGTCCTGTGCAGAGGATTCCAGAAGCACGTGGCTTCGTGTCTTCCAGCTGAACCACATCATGTGGCCCCCTCTTCCCCAGGGGGTTCATACTTTTCCCACCTCACTGAAATTCTGAGAAGCAGACAGTCTAGATCTGAGGAGTCTGGGCGCCTCAAGCCAGGAAAAGGCGTGTGGAAGTGAGCCTCAGGCAGGGGTCTCTCTGTTCTAAGCGGGCCACACCCATAGCAGCCCACTCTACAGGAATAAAGTAGGAACCTGCCACACCCCACGCAAACAGCAGCATGGCAAGCGTTATGTAACTCTTCAGATGAATTTGAAGACGCGTGGTCTTTTTTTTTTTTCCCTTAGAGCACTTCCAGTACCACATTTTAGTTCGTCGGCAGTTCCCGGAGAAGCAGGAGGGCCTCCTGTATTCCCAGCCTGACCAAGTTGCTGCCCTTGTTTTCACTCTGGTGTGTGTCCCTGGCTGAAGGTTGAGAACCATTTTCCTAATTGTGCTAAAAAATGGTGCCTAAAAATAGATGCAAATCTCAGCCAACACTCAGACCTCAACCTTTGGAGCCTAATGTTGGATCTTCCTGGAGAGAAGTTCCCCAGAGAAAAGCGTGCCCCCGGTAAAGTCAGCCCTGGGAAGGGGGAGCATGCGCAGGCGGTGGCACGCAATCGGCAGCATGCAGGCCGGCTGGTCGGCATTCCCTGCCACGACCCTCGGTCTGCTCCTCCCAGCGAGGCTGTCTGCAGAGCCTCCCTGCTGCAGCCGGGCCGTGCCATCTAGAGAGCTAAGGCAGGAGTCCCCTTAGCTGACCACTCCAGGCAGAGATTTCGTTGCCGAGAATCTGTCATCCCAGGGGAGCCCCATAAGGCCGCTTGGACCAAGATTTAAGAACAAATACAGATACAGTCCAGTGCCTGCAGCAAGAGTGCTGTGAAAACCCTCCCTGGACACCTGATAGTTAAGCCCTCAGTTGGTGGCATCAGTCTTAGTTTGTGGCATCTAGGGACAGTACGGTTTCCTTGCCTTTCTTGAATTGACACGGCTGCTGTGAGCTTAAGGAGCAAGCGACCCCTCCAGGAACATGTGCAGCCAGGGGACCAGACTCAACCACAGGGACCACTCTGAAGCACCCTCACCCGCCTTAGATGCAGGGGCGGGAGAGTGGAAGCAAGCCACCCCCGGGGCCCAATCCGCACATCCAGGCAGTCCTTCCGAGCCCGGTGTTTCCACTCGAAGGTGGGATGACAGAGTCCGACCCCCTCGAGGGTCTGAGGCCTGGAGGTGACGCCAGAGCCTGCTCTGACGGCGCAGGTGGGGAGCTGGGAGCACCTTCACGTCTCCCTCGCAGGATCCGCATTTTGGAAGCCATGTGGGTTGAAGAGGCACTTGCTGGTTCTCCAGGGTCCCTGGAAGCCCCTACTGAAGGCCAGGCCAGTGGCCAAGTTGGTCTTAGCTGGAAGCACCTGACTCCCTGGTGAAACAATGGACTTATATTTAAACAGGACTTTTTAAGACATTCCAGAGACGAGTGTGGTCATTGGGTCAAGACAAAAAAAGCCCTCTGTCGTGCATCTGGCCTCGAGCCATCAAAATGTGCCTGGTGTCACAGTGGCTTGAAAGGAGCCAGGCACAGAGGGGCTCAGGTGCGACTCGAGGCGGAGGCCCGGGGAGCCGCGCTGACGAAGGCTTACACAGAGACGCCTCTCTGCCCTCGCCTGCCAGAACCTCCCTGTGAGCAAACTCCCCCTCGGCCAGCAGGTGAAGCTGCAGAGGAGGGAGGCCCTGCGTGGGCCGGTCACCTGGGCCCTCGGCAGCGAAGGCACGGAGTCCTAACTCCTGGACCACCAGGGAATTTCCAAGGCTCCCTTTAAATGATGAAATTTCTTTTAAAAATCCACATAGGCTTCCATGTCTCAGGGTGCACACAGCAGAGGTGGGCACACAGTCTCAGCCCCTGATCACAGACGGTCTGACTAGGGACGCGCCGAAGGCCCCAGTGCTCCGTGGATCTTAGATTTAACAGAGGCACATGCCGGCCCTGTTGACGTGGCTGTCCAGCTGCAGATTTGGGGAAACAGTAGCTGCTCAATTAATAGCGTTCTCATCATCAGTCATCTAACCAAGGGCCCTACCTGTGCCTGGAGCTTCTGTTCAGATCGTAGGCTGCCGTGTTCTGTGCTCTTCAAGTGGAAGTAAGGGCTTGCTTTAACAGGGCCAGCTCTCAGATATTCTGGAATTCTTTGCCTTTGATTCACAGTCACTGTTGACACCTATGCGTGTATCCTCTTTGGAAAAATGCTTTGAGCCCCTCTCCCCAGAGAGCTGTATAGAGGTCACAGGGTTCCCAGGGGCCAGGCGGGCAGTGGGCAGGGCTGTCGCCAAACTGCTCCTCTGACACTGGACGTCAGGGAGGCAGTGTCCACGCGTGCAGCCCTCAGACTTCTCGCAGTGTGGCAGGGGCAGAAGTGAGCCCGTGGGCCCCCCAACCGGAAATGCCCAGGAAGCAGAGAGGAGGGCCACTGGGGGGCAGCCAGGCGGCCCGGAGGAGCCCCATGGTCTACCTGTCCAGACAAAGGTCCCCAGTAGTGTGCGGCCTCTGGGGAGTTAGGCACTTGGTGGTAAGTGAGGGAACGAAGAACCGGGTTTAAACGATGGCTTAAGAGCGGATCAAGGTGGTAAAAGGGGTCTCGCCATGACCTGCATCCAGGACCACGGGCGGCTGGCTCTACACTCGTCTGAAGTTTCTGGAACCCGCTTCCACTGGACCTTATGCTGATGTCTGCTAAAATCTCACAAGCAAGAAGCATGTTCCTTCCATAGCTCCTGTTTGAAACACTACCATATACTAAACTGGTGAATAATTCATCCATAATTTGACTATCAGTGCTCGGAGAAATCTTTGATTGTGTGACCCCAGATACTCTAAGTGGCAATGAGTGGCTCTGTTATTTCAAGTGAATTTCTTCTTATTAACAAGTGAACAATGTCAGGTTGCTTTAAGGCCAAGGTCCTCTGTGGCTTCACCATGGGCTTCCCTGGTGATCTGGCCGGACCCCAAGAGGACCAGATGCTCGCTGACACCGTGGATGCAGAGCCTGGGCCGGCAGTCAGCTTGTTCAGTGGCAAGCATGAGCTAGGAGCTGTTTCAGATAGATCCTAAGAGAATCTAAACAGGACCAACAAGTCTTCCGAAAGCCTGAGTCTTGGGCCTCACTTTCCAAAGCCATGTCTATGTGAGCAGACCTGTCCCAAAACACTAGAGCGAGAGGCGGCACGCACAGGATCCAGCCCGAGACCCCAGACCTCGCACGAGCTGGGCCTCCAGGCTCGCCAGCCCAGGGAGTGCCCATCTTAGGGAAGAGCAGGGACACGGGCGCACCTGTGACTCAGCTTACCTCCTTTCTGACTTAGGGTGACCCCTGACTGGCGTCAGTTCTAAAGCGGAAATGCTGTCATTTGTCTCCAGCAGGCCCTTTGATTGCATCTTAAAAAAAGAGAGATAAAAGCATCACCGAATGTGTAATATGTACAAAGACTTCCTAATTGTAAGGCTTGCTTTTTTTTTAAGCTGAAGTCTCAGTTTTTTGTATGATAATGCTGATCTTGGAGACTTTCAGATTCAGTCCTAGCCATTCTTTAACAGCAGATAATAATGACCTTATAGAACCAAATGTCCTAAAGACAGAGGGGGAGGGGCGTCAAGGGTCAAAAAGGCTGCCAGCCCAGGAGGTGTCCAGGGGCTGAACTAGCCAGGGGGTGGGGAGGCACTCTGACAGCTCTCTGACAGGACAGTTAATCCAAGTGGTGGACAGGACCATGTGCTCTAGACAAAAACCATAATCCACACTGCCTCCAGACGGGACTGAGGTTGAAAACTTGACCTTTAAAGCTGAATCAGACATTTTAGATTTTGGTAAAACCACCTTATATATGTAGCTGGAAAAGGAAACAACTCTTGAAATCCTCGCAAAAACCACCAGCCTGTTGTGAATCCTGAGACCAAATGAAACCCCTACCCTGGCCCACCCTGGCCCATTCTCCAGGCGAGACCCCCGGCCCCACCCCCACGCTATACAGTCACAGGAACTTTGTCCTCTCCACCCCAGGGAGCAGCTGCCACCAATAGGGGTTAAAAGAAACAAAGCTGCATATTTAGAAAAGCAACACAGAAAAAGACCAAGGAGCTGCCTTGACAGAGGGGGCTTGGAGCAAGATTTACAAATAACTTGTCAGTTTGCCCCTGGAGACGCGACCCTGGCCCCCAAACAGCTCGGCTCGGTGGATTCGGATTTGATAGGGAATCGAGCCGAGAGGAATGAGAAGTGGACTACCTTCAGTCCCTCTTGTTCCTGTTGACCACAGGTGCTAGCTTAAATCAGGGAGGGGATCAAGTCCAGAGGGGCCTTGAGACATGGCTTTCTGGAATCTTCTACACACACCTGGGAACAGACTTTTCCACATACTACTTACAACCACAAAAACAGCAAACTGAAACGAAAAAACCGATGCATTTCGATAAGCTTACTGAAATCATTCTTTGACATTATAAATCCTGTGATTCAAAAATAGCACGTTGTCTTTCTTCGAATTCAGGAAGCAGAACCGAAGTCTTCCAAATAAATATTTCGCTGCTTTTAAAATACTTAACCTTTGGAGACATCTATGTTTACAGGATTATAAAAATTAAAAAGTGCTGATTAGTTTTCAAAATTAAAAAAGAGCACAACAGTCAAAAGGGGGTAAAAAGGGAAGAGAGACCACGTATTTTGAGGTTAATTCACTGGTAAAGTCCTAACACGATATAAAGAAATCTGCATTGATTCACATCAGGCACATTAAAAATCAGACCGCTGAACACCATTCCCCCTCATTTCCCAAATCCTGACTAGTAGCTGCTTCTCACCAGCATTTCAAGACTCTGCACTGCTCTCAGAAGAAGTGGTTACAAAAAAGAAACGTGGAGTAGCCTTCCGGTTACCTAGGCAGTAAACCTCCCGTTGTTCAAGGTGTCCATGGGGGACACTTGTGCAAAGCTGCGTTGCTCCATCGCTCCTCTGTAGTGCCGCCGCCTCTCAAAGCCCGCGAGCAGCCCCGTTTCCGCGCACGCGGCCGGGACGTCAGTACATGTCCCTGTAGATCTCCTGCAGCAGCGGGTGCAGGGCGGCGTCCGACTCCGTCTTCTTGATCACCTGCACCAGCTGTGCATGCTCCGTGACCAGCTGCCGCAGGTCCGCCATCTTTTGCAGGAGTTTGGGGAAGAGGAAGGCGTCGTCAGGATGGTTGTTCTGGAGATGGAGCTTGAGCACGTGCACAATTCCCTCCTGCATTTTCTCAATGTGTCCTACGTTTAGGAGGCCGGGCCGATCTACCCTCAGGAGAGAGGAGAGAAGGTGAGTGCGGTGACCAGCACGGTAATGCCGAGAACAGTCTTCCAGTCGGAGAAACCAAACATCCTGACTGGACTCCGCCTTTCTTACCCAAAGCTCAGCCGCCTTTACACGCGGGCCACTTGCCTAGAAGACAGAGCTACATTTTTCCCAAATCGCTGGGCCTGGGACAGACAGGAGAAATACTCGTTCCTAAATATTTCTTTTCTTTTTTTAAATGTGTTTTATTTGTTTGGTTGCACTAGGTCGTGGCTGCAGCTCACGGGATCTTCCATCTTCACCGGGGCATGTGGGATCTAGTTCCCTGATCAGGGATCGATCCTGGGCCTTCTCCACTGGCCTCGAGGAGCCTTAGCTGCTGGACCACAAAGGAAGTCCCTCTCAGTACTTCTATGACCTTAAAACCACAGCTACCTTACAGGGTGGCTGCTTCATTCAGTTTACCTGATGACCACCTGTCAGGGGAAAACTCCCAAAACATTAGGAGTAGCAGCTATACATACAACCTGCTGCTGCTGCTGCTAGGTCGCTTCAGTCGTGTCCAACTCTGTGCAACCCCACAGACGGCAGCCCACCAGGCTCCCCCGTCCCTGGGATTCTCCAGGCAAGCATACTGGAGTGGGTTGCCATTTCCTTCTCCAATGCATGAAAGTGAACCTACTTGTGTCTAATATGGAAAATGATATCTTTCTTCCTACATCTTCTTAGGTACTCCCTTTCAACAGTATTTAAACAGTGTGGTTATGTCCGACACAGGTTTAATGTGGTATAAAGCACCGATACAGGTACCGTCTAACGTATGTGGGTATGTGCGCCTAGTCGCTCAGTCACGTCCAACTCTGTGACCCCATGGACTGTAGCCCGCCAGGCTCCTCTGTCCATGGGATTTCCCAGGCAAGAATACTGGTGTGGGCTACCATTTCCTTCCCCAGGGGGTGTTCCTGACCTAGGGCTTGAACCCGTGTCTTACGTTTCTTGCATTGGCAGGCAAATTCTTTTCCACGGTGCCATCTGGGGAGCCCACCTTCTAATATGAATCAGACAGAAAGTAGGCGGAGCCAGAAAGGAATGAGGGGATGGACACAGGCTGGAGAGGGGCTGAGGAGAGGGGACACGTGAGGCTTGCACCAAGAAAAGTGAGGTGGACACCGGGTGGCCTGCCCAGGTGGCTCAGACTCGGGCACCAGGCACCTGGGGCAGCTCAGACCATGCATCCTGCCCTTGACCCAGAAAGATCAGCCCCCACCATGCATATTCAACAGGCAGGGCCCTCTTTAGAATCCCACACATCACTAGGATTTTCAGAAGTGTTGCTCACAATGTGGACTTGTCATTTTTTGGGGGGGGATTGTAAAATAAATATTAGGTTTTTAAAGAGAGAAGTTTTAAAAAAGTAATAAGTGAGTCCCACTTCATAATTGTAGCCCCATCATACAGATTTCATGTATGTCTCACCAGATATTTTTCTGATCTGATTATAATTTCTTTTATAAAACTGTGGTCACACTACTTATATAGACAGTCATACATCACTTTCCCCACCACACTGCATCTTGAGCATGCAAAGGACCGTGGCAGATTACGCACGGCTGCCTTGCCACTCTGCTTTTTACCTCCACCTGACTGTGCCCAGCTGGATGGCCAGAGTGACAGACCTCGCGGAGCTGGGCCACCCTCACCCAGCTCCGTGTCCGGAGTTGGGGCCGCTGCAGTGGCCCCGTGGCTCTCTCTCATGGCTGGGTTGGGTCAGCTGAGTTTACAGTAGAGGGATGACCTTCTTAGACTCAGGACGGCTATTTAAAGGAACATGAGGCTGAGCCAAAATTCTGCAGAGCCAGCTCCCCGCACAGAGGCCCAGGTTTTCCTTCACTGGAATCCGTTTCCTCTGGCAAAGCATGCTATGCAGTCATGCCTGTTAGCTAGCTACTGATGCTTTTCATTATGAAATCGCACAAGTATACCAACACAGACAGCAAGTGCACTAACGGCTGTGGGGCACTTTATAGAACACTGTCTGCAACATGGATACAAAATTATAAGAACAGTTATAACACGGTCGTCCCACGGTATCTGTGCGGATTGTTCCAGGACCCCTTCAGAGTCCCTTGGACTGCAAGGAGATCCAACCAGTCCATCCTAAAGGTGATGGGTGTTCATTGGAAGGACTGATGCTGAGGCTGAAACTCCAGTACTTTGGCCACCTGAGGCAAAGAGCTGACTCATTTGAAAAGACCCTGATGTTGGGAAAGATTGAAGGCGGGAGGAAAAGGGGACGACAGAGGATGAGATGGTTGGATGGCATCACCGACTCAATGGACATGAGTTTGAGCAAGCTCTGGGAGTTGGTGATGGACAGGGAGGCCTGGCGTGCTGCAGTCCATGGGGTCACAAAGAGTTGGACACGGCTGAGAGACCGTACTGAACTGAACTGCAGCACCCAAATCCATGAAAGCTCAAACCCCTTGCATAAAACGGCACATAACCCGTGCACGTCCTCCCAAACATATTGCATCACCTCTAGACCACCTGTAATGCCTCAGGCAGTGTAAACAGTTTGTGAACAGTTGCCAGTGTGTGGCAAGTTGGAGTTTGTTTTTTGGAAGCTTCTGGGATTTTTTGCCTGCATGTTTTCCATCCACGGTTGACTCTGCAGGTGCAGGACTGACGAGCATGGAGGGCTGACTGAATATGATGGTGTCAGTGTAACATATACACTGTGATATTACTACGATTATATCTGATATATAATAGTGGATATGATGATAATGAAAGTGAAAGTCACTTGGTCGTGTCCAGCTCCTTACGACCCCATGGACTCTACAGTCCATGGAATTCTCCAGGCCGGGACACTGGAGTGGGTGGCCTTTCCCTTCTCCAGGGGATCTTCCCAACCCAGGGATAAAACCCAGGTCTCCGACATTGCAGGCAGATTCTTTACCAGCTGAGCCACAAGGGAAGCCCATGATAATAAGAGATATCACTAAATATTAATTATTAATGATCTCTAATATATTTTGCTGTTGTTTAGTCACTCAGTCATGCCCAACTCTTTGCAACCCTGTAGCCCACCAGGCTCCTCTGTCCATGGGATTTCCCAGGCAAATTGGAGTGGGCTGCCATTTCCTTCTCCAGGGAATCTTCCCGACCCAGGGATCAAACCTGCATCTCCTGCATTGACAGATGGATTCTTTACAGCTGAGCCACCAGGAAAATGCCCCTAATATATTTTATTACTGGAGTGGGCTGCCATTCCCTCCTCCAGGGGATCTTCCTGACCCAGGGATCAAGCCCAGGTCTCCTGCACTGCCGGCAGATTCTTTACTGTCTGAACCGCCAGGGAAGCCCTGATACACTGCATCCTGTTAGAAATAAAATAGGCGTTTATGCAGTTACCAATGGGACATGTCACTACGCTGCAAATGCCTCGTTGTCTTGTCACTCAGCCACTCGGTCGTGCCCAGCTCTTCTGTGACCCCATGAACTGTAGCCCAAGAGGCCCTGCTGGGTTGCCATTTCCTTCTCTGTGGGACCTTCCTGACCCACAGATTGAACCCACATCTCCTGTTTGGTAGGCGGATAATGTGTTTTATATAAAGTAACATGAAGACACTGCCATATATAAAATAATCAACAGAGACCTCCTGTGCAGCACAGGGGGCTCTTACCCTGCAACCACCTGAATGGGAAAGTAATCTGAAAAAGAGCAGACGTCTGTGTATGTGTATCTGAATCACTTCGCCTTGCACCTGAAACTAACAGGACTATAAACCAACTATACTCCAGTGTAAAATAAGAATTGTTAAAAATAAAAAGTTAAAGCTCTGAGACAGGAAAAATTACCTTTGCTACAATATGATCCAACATGGGTCTCATTCTCACTGAATCCTGGTTGGTGTCACTGTGGGAGCTTGGACGCCCTCCCCACCTGCCCCCAGCGGTGGCTCCGTGCCACTCACGTCGGATTCACCGCTGCTGGGTTCTCAAGACCAGAGGCCGTAAGTGCCCTGGCACCGATGCGAAATCAGCGACTTACCTCCGCAGCAAATGATAGCAGCCACAAAGAGGGAAATATCACTGTCGTCCAGCTCCAGTGCATTGAACTTCATTGCAAAGTCGAACTTGGGCTCCATGATATCACAGAAGGGTTTTCTTAGGCTTTTAAGGAACTCACGGGTTATGAAGCCATTCCCGTAGGCTACCAACATCCCGTCTTTGTTCATCACAGAAGACAGCATCGCAAATATGGCTTCGTAAACTCCGTACTTCAGCAGGGTGACTTGGTCATTCAAGTCCAAGTTTGCAAACCCCGGGATGGACTTGGCAAACTCCGTGAGCTCGGTGACAGTCTCCACAGACGTGCACTGGCAGCAGTGGAAGATGCGGACTTCTGCCTCCTTGTTCTGGATGCCGTTGGCCACCAGCTTGGCCACCAGCGTCTTCTCGGCCATGCACAGCGTCTCCATGTCGTGGATGACAAAAGGCTGGAAACCAAGACACTGGGATAAGTTGGATGACCGGTGACAAGCTGTCTTCTTAATTATCATGAAACTGATGGGAAGCCCCTGAAGTTCAGCCGCCTGAGGATCAAAGTATGTGCACGACACAGTCCCCGCCCTTAGACAGCCTCAGAATCGGCTGGGGTGAAAGACGTCCATAGAGGACAATATACACCAGAAAGCATTCCATAGAGGACAATATACATCAGGAAGACAGTCGTTACCATCACCTGGAACTGGGGGGATTTCATTGCTAAGGAGGTGAAGGACCTCCCTGGCGGTCCAGTGGTTAGGATTCCGTGATTCCACAGCTTTGGGCCCGGGTTCAGTCCCTGGTCAGGGAACTAAGATCCTGCGTGCCTTGCAGCACGGCCAACAGCAACAAAATAAAGTACTGATTTTGGCAATAAAGCTCACAAGAAAGAGAATATTAGCAAACCACTCTAAATATTTGATAATTTTCTCTGGATTCCCAAATACTACTGCAATAGCCAATCATTAGAATAATTCTTTTTTTTTCTATAAACAGTGGTGGTGGTGGTTTAGGTGCTAAGTCGTGCCCGACTCTTGCGACCCCATGGACTGTAGCCCGCCAGGCTCCTCTGTCCATGGGATTCTCCAGGCAAGAATACTGGAGTGGGTAGTCATTTCCTTCTCCAGGGGATCTTCCTACCCAGGAATCGAACCTGAGTCTCCTACATTGCAGGCAGATTCTTTACCGACCATGCTACAAGGGAAGCCCTGAGCTACAAGGGCTTCAAGCCCTGAGCTATAAACAATAATGGTTCACTTATTTCAGAGACTCTTAAAAAAAACAAATCCTAGTATTTATTTTGGCGAAGTCATATTTAAATCAATGAAAAGTGATAAAACAAAATGATCATAGTCACTGATCTTTGGGAAATGTGTTCTATTTTAACAATGAACTTTTGGTAAGTTGGGATTTCCTGGTGGTGCAGACAGTAAAGAATCTCCCTGCAATGCAGGAAACCCAGGTTTGATTCCTGGGTCAGGAAGATGCCCTAGAGAGGGAAATGGCAACCTACTCCAGTATTCTTGCCTATAAAATCCCACAGATGGAGGAACTTGGCGGGCTACAGTGCATAGGATTGCAGAGAGTTGGACACGACTGAGCAACTTCACTCTCACTTGGTAAATTTTTCATTACGTGCATGCGCGCTAAGTTGCTTCAGTCGTATCCGACTCTTGCGACCCCATGGACCATAGCCCCTCCAGGCTCCTCTTGTCCATGGGATTCTCCAGGCAAGAATACTGGAGTGGGTTGCCATGCCCTCCTCCAGGGAAATTATTCATACAGTAATTCTTAGTTTTTCCATTGTATGGATGTTAGAGATAACCATCCTTATCCAACACTATTGAATGAATAAATTTCACATGTAAATAAATGTAACTCAGAAAGTTGGCATCTGTGTTGAAGTAAATGGACAAGCACTGTTAAACCCTTGCTCTCTGGGGATAAACCGGAAAGCCTCACAGGACCCCCTTTCCTGGTGCAGGAGACTGAAATCTCCCCACCACTGCTCCACATTCTGAGACAATCTCCACAATCTCCAAATGCTTGTGGCAGCTCCCTAAACGTGGCCTTACCATGTGCATCTAAACCCACCCGTCCTATCATTTTATAAAGATCTAGTGGGCTTCCCCGGTGCTCAGATGGTAAGGAAACTGCCTTGAATTCAGGACACCCGGGTTCGATCCCTGGGCCGGGAAGATCCCCTGGAAAAGCGAATGGCAACCCGCTCTACTGTTCTTGCCTAGAAAATCCCATGGGCAGAGGAGTCTGGCTGGCTACAGTCCAAGGGGTTACAAAGAGTCAGACACAACAGCGACTAGCACAGTGGAGGACAGAGGAGATGGTGGGCCGTGGATTCGAAGCCAGTGTGTGCAGAAGAGATGGTGTGCCTGGTGGGGCTTGGGAAAGCGGGCACAGGTAAACCCCGCAGCTGAAATGCAGCCAGATCTTTCTGCGGAGCAGGAGAAACGGCAGCCTCCGGGGGAGCTCGCTGACTCTTCCACAGGCCGGCAATGAAGCAGGCTGAGGCGTTATGTTCAGTCCCCGCTGGACAAATGCTGAGTGGACAAGCAGCCCAGTGATTTTAAGAACCACTCTGCAAGTGGGCAGATCACATCACTGACAGAGCCTCCGGCCCCCCCGGCATGGCGTGTGCCCTTTCTGGGCTCACGAGCATCGGGATGAGCCACCTGCAGGGCGCCTGTGGGGTGTACCTGGCACAGAGGCGGAGGCGCTGGGGTAATCTGACGCACTGTCTTTGAAATGTCTAAACAGAATTAGAATTCGCAAGATAGTCTTGGACCAAAAAAAAAAAAGATTTGATTTCGCATCTGAGGCAAGGAAGTATTTTTAAATTATCTGTGAAGGACTGCAAACATCCTGAATACAAAACTTAAAGCCAAATTTCTAGCAATCTCAGGTTTGATGGAGAAAGACTAAAACTGTCTTTTTCCAAAGACTTTAAAAGCAGGCCAGGTTGACCATTTTGCGAGGAAAGTTTGGGGGCAGTTTCTATGAAGTTAGAGCTCAGATTTAAAGTGGACTAGAAAAATATTTTTAAAGAATAGATGGCAGTGTTGCCTCAATTGCAGAAAATATAATATAAGTCCACCTGACTTTATGCAGATCACTGACTTTTTAAAAGCACATTCAGCAGAAATAAAAATGTTCAATGGATTTTTTAAAAAATGAGTTTTGTTGTTAAAAAAAAAAAACAACTGGAAAAACACTGAGCTAAATGAAGTTAGGTCTTGCCAGCGTCTTTAACATAATGAGTGTACACCGTCTACCTTTTAAGAATGGGGTTGGGGCTTCCCTGGCAGTCCAGTGGTTAAGGCCTTGCAATGCAGGGGACGACAGTTCAATCCCTGGTCGGGAAACTAAGATCCCACATCCCACGCCACGGAGCCCAAACTAGAGAGTCTGTGACCCACAACAAAAGATCTCACGTCTCAACTAAGACCTGATGCAGCCAAATAAATATTTTTTCAAAACAGAAATCACCTGCTAAAAAATTTATTAAGAAAAAAAAAAAGAACTGTTTGAGTGCGGAATGCCTATTATTATTATTGGTAGGACATTCCATCGGACCAGCACAGACTGGCTACATGATTTTCAGGGCCCAGTGCAACATGCCACTTACTCAGAAGTGATTAAGGCTTTCAAGACAGTGACAGAGAGCATGAAACGCCAGCGCAGGGCCCGCTAAGCGGGAGGCAGTGTGAGGCAGGACACACACCCAGGGCGCCAGCCCTGGACAAGTTTACGTGAAACATTCTCTCGTAAGTGAAGACTTCGATCGTAACGAGTGTTTCATTTTTATAAAATTATCAGTTGGGGCAGGCCTCATTAACAGGCAAAATTAGAAACCATACAAGTGCCAACATTTAAAATCATGTTTATTACAGCCAAAGAGAAATTGTAGAGTAATAACCTTGAAAGTTTGCCAAACTTTATTGAGAAATATTCTCCATTAGACTATTTTAGAAACTCTGGAAGCTTTCATTTAACTTTGGAATGTGCCTTTTCTACTCAAGCTTGAATATGAATATATCTGATGTTACAGGTGGTCGTTTCAAATCAGTGAAGCACATCATAAAAAGTTTAAACAGTACAAGGCAAAAAGCTGCCCACCTTCCCCTCAGAACTGTGCGCGCATGCATACGAAGTCCCTTCAGTCATGTCCAACTCTTTGCGATCCTACGGAGTGCAGCCCGCCAGGCTCCTCTGTCCAAGGAAGTCTCCAGGCTAGAATACTGGAATGGGTTGACATGCCCTCCTCCAGGAGACCTTCCTGACCCAGGGGTCAAGCCCTTGTCTCTTTAGGTCTCCTGCACGGGCAGGTGGCTCTCACTAGTGCCACCTGGGAAGCTCCCACCCCAAATCACTCTGGGCCAAGTCCAGAAGGCTCCCCTCACGGATACATCTTTTTTTCTTTTTTTGCTCACACCTGAAGTGTTCTATATGTGTTAATGATATTCCTTATAAGAGTTCATTTCTGAAACACATTCAGAGAACATTTTCTGTGAAAACTTAGGCAGCGCCATCTTTTAGGAGAAATTTAATTGTGAGTTATTTGGTAGAATTGCTTTGGATGACATTATCTAACAAGCTCTTGATGAGGTTTTACTACACATTTCTCGATATAAAACAGTATGTTTTTCAGCCTACTGACAACTGAAGTTATAGGTATAATATTTCAACATAGCATAGCAGGCCAGACCCCAGGGTGTGGTGGGAGGAGGTGTCAGTCCAAGATCCACCGTGCCTGGGCAGCTCTGCCTCTGTCTGAGCACAGATGGAGTAGCAGAGACTGTGGCCCCGAGCTGGATGCTCCAAGCTCTGGCGTGCCCTGGGCAGGCCAGGGAGACAGGGGAAGGGCCACGTCTTTATGTATGCGGGGCATGGGGCGGGAAGTGAGCCCACCTGGGAGCAAACAGGGTTGTCAAAGGCAGTCACTGTTCCCTGGACACTCCCTTTCAAACTGGTACCCATGATGCTGTGGTTTGGAGGTGGGTGCAAAAGCAAGCAACGGACCCTTAGCCGTATCCTGCACTCCATTTTTCCTATCCAGTGAGACCTAATCCTAGACTACTTGTCTACTATTTATTTCCTTAAGGCCAAAACAGAGATTCCTCTCCCCAAGTCACTGTGTGACAGTCCTCAACTGTCCAGGCCTTGGGTGACGGGCTCCTCCTCGGAGTGCGTGGACCTCAGTGGGATACGGGAAAGATACTCTGTGGAAACCAAGTTAGTATTAAAGAAGAGTGTTTGGCTCAGAGTAAAGATGACTTTTAAGTTTGCTTTACATTCTGAAAACCCAAGGGAGAAGTATCTCAGCAACATGTCAAAAGATTCAAAGACATAAAAAATTTGGACTACAAGATCAAACCAGTCAATCCTAAAGGAAATCAACCCTGACTATTCACTGGAAGGACTTGATGCTGAGGCTGAAGTTATAATACTTTGGCCACCTGATGGGAAGAGCTGACTCATTGGAAAAGACCCTGATGCTGGGAAAGATCGAAGGCAAGAGGAGAAGGGGACGACAGAGGATGAGATGGTTGGATGGTGTCACCGACTCAATGGATATGAGTGAGCAAACTCTGGGAGATGGTGAAGGACAGGGAAGCCTGGTGTGCTGCAGTCCGTGGGGGTTGCAAAGAGCCGGGCATGATTTAGCAACTGAACAACAACTTGGGGCTATACCAATCATTTCCAGGGTAGAAATTCAAAGGTGAAAGGTTACTTTGCTTTCGCCCCCGTGATGTGGGAAGGATTGAGTCTGTGCTGGCCCAGCATGGGTGCAGCTTTACCAATTTAATGAGAGTTCACTCAAACCCTTCTAAAGTACCTCAACCTATTTCACTGGAGAAATCACCAAAGAATGAAAAGACTCAGTAGAAAAGACGCAGGGTGTGTTCATGAAAGTAAGCAGCTTGTGAAATGCTTTATTTTCCTGGGACTAAAAGTTCCAGCTTGTAATTCCCAATAGGGATGGCTTCAAGCTACTCATTAGTACAAATTAAACCTGTTGCACCACGCTCATAGGGAAGAGGCAGAACGTCTTGATTTGCCAACCTCGGGCCATGCCCCGCTTTGAAGGCCACTCTGAGATCAGTCCTGTAACGGAGACAGAGGCTGGGCTTGCTGTGGGGTGGGGACCGGGTGGGGGCCGGGTGGCGCTAGGCTGGGCAGGCAAGTGTTGGCGCCCACAAGGGGCATTCTCAGTTGCTCCCAAGAAGGTCCAGAACTGTCCAAAAGACAGTGAAAATAAAGTTAGTGAAAACAAAAGGACCCCTTCCAAGCCCCGGAGATGTCATTTGCTTCTCACTGGAGAAAAAGAAGATGAGGGGTGGGTAGGAAGGGGGCACACTGGAGAGGAGAGAGTATTTTTTTAGGAGCAAGGATATAAGGGCACATTTTGAGTCGGAAGGGAATGGTTTCATTTTCTGAGGTTTAAAAAAAAATCACTGATACAGCTTTAGAATCTGGTAAACTATTAAACAGAGGTTTGGGGCACATTAATTACACAGTCATTATACTAACTTGGTTGCTGGGAGCTTTGAGGTGGATCAAATGGATGGGAATTGCTGTCAGGCTGAGTTTCATAGTCTCTGAACGAAAATGTTTCCATTGCATTGTCTGTCGTTGGCCTTGGGGATAAACATTTTCTCAACATTCAGAACATACCTCCTCCACCCTCTGCTACGACTCTAGCTGACGGGTTGCCCAGGGAGCCCGTCAGACTGTAACAAACAGAGCAGAGCCACCCACCGGATTGTTGTTGGTCTTCCCGGCAAGGATGACCCGGGCCTTGACCTTGTTCATGTTGAAGTTCTTCAAGTAGGCCTCATAAATCCTCTTGGCCAGAGACTTGAGATCTGCGGTTTCGGAATCTTCTAGGTCATGTTCACACGTAAGGATTTCTGCCTTCAATTTTGCTTTTTCAGATCTTGGCATTCGTCCAAAACGAATTGCTGGGGGGTCGGAGGGGAGACACGGAATCATGGAAAACAGAGAAATGAAGGCCATAACAGGGAGTGATGACTAACAGCTCCAGGGAAAGTTCACACTATGGGTCAAACTGTGGGCGAACATTAGCAGGAAGTCAGGACACACTTCACGACCCAGCTTTCTCCCTGAGGAGCAGTGAGCATACTACTCACACTCCATATATCCTAGACTTTTAAAACCAAAAGGTTAAAGTAAAAATTAGCACCATTACTCACTTCATCAATAGGACTGGCTCAAGGTCACTTCATGTTATTAAGTATATAATTGACCCTTTCAATCAAGGAGATGAAAGTGAGCCTTAGATGAAAGTGAGTTAACTATTACCTTTTTCTTTCTCAGAAGGTAGACACGCAACTCTTATGAACATTATTTTAAACTTCCTTTCATGTAGTAATGGCAGGTTTTAAAATAAAAGTAGGGGGCCTTCCTTGGCAGCCCAGTGGTTAGGACTCCACGCTTCCAATGCAGGGGGCGTGGGTTTGATCCCTGGTTGGGAAAGGATCCCACATACCACATGGCTTGGCCAAAAATAATAATAATAATAGTAATTAAAATAAGAGTATGACTGAATATAATTAAACTTATAATATGGTAAAATGTTTGAAATGGCACACACGTCATATATATGATCTGAACATTATCTCTGTGATTTCCCAATTGGTTGCAAAATCTTATATCCAAGTTTCACCATTTGAAGTTTCTAACCATAATTCCAAAGGCTCTACTGGATTTCTGCTCTTTGAGACTTCCTTTTTAGGCTCTCGTGTTACCAAATGACCTGAATATTAAATGCTGCAGCACATTCATTCAAAGTACAGCACGAAGGGAAAAAAAAAGCAAAGTACAGCACATCCCAAGCCCACAAGGGAGGCAGATGGAGGCATGGGTGGGTAAAATTCGAGAGACAACCTTACCTACCGTTATGGGACATCCCAACGGAAAGGCACTTGTGGAAACGACAGTACTGGCACTTATTCCGACTCTTTTTCTGAATCTTGCAATTACGGTCACACTTGTCATACACCAGCTTCAGCCGAATCGTTCTCCTAAAGAAGCCCTGTGGGTTAACATGCAGTTTGTTAACGAAGAGGACCACTGATGAATCGGTGTCGTCCTTTATCCACGCTTCTTGCTGCTCACTTATCGTCTCTTCTAAGACTTACTGTCTCTTCTAAGACGAGCTAAATGCCTGACGCAGGGGCTTCCCCGGTGGCCTCGTGGGTAAGACCGCGCTCCCAGTGCAGGGGCAGAGGTTTGATCCCTGGTTGGGGAACTAGATCCCATGTGCAGCACAGCCCAGGCAAATAAATAAATAAAGTTCTTATTTTTCTTTAAAGTCTAATATAATTGAAGCAGGTTTACATGGAAAAGTAAGAAAATGAGGCAAAATTCAAAGTAATACCAATACATCCTCACCTCGGAAGACACACAACCTCCCAAAGAGTGACTCCACCCAGCTAAGATTTCTACAAATGTGACTTTCTCTTCTTAGAGAACAGGTCCATTTGGGTGATGAAAATGTTCTAAACATTTTTTGTGGGAGAACATAAACTCTCTAAAAGATAAAGATTATATAATAAAGGGAAGCTAGCTGGTTATAAATGGAGAAGGCAATGGCAACCCACTCCAGTACTCTTGCCTGGAAAATCCCACGGATGGAGGAGCCTGGTGCGCTGCAGTCCATGGGGTCGATAGGAGTCTGACACGATTGAGTGACTTCACTTTCACTTTTCACTTTCATGCATTGGAGAAGGAAATGGCAACCCACTCCAGTGTTCTTGCCTGGGGAATCCCAGGGACGGGGGAGCCTGCTGGGCTGCTGTCTATGGGCTTGCACAGAGTCGGACACGACTGAAGCGACTTAGCAGCAGCAGCTGGTTGTAAATAACTTTCTTGCTTTATAAAAGCATCTTAAACTTTACCCAGTGAGAAACAACTAAAAAAAAACCCAAAGTAAACAAAGGTGACTCAATCATGGCCCAGCAGAAAGACAGCTTTGTGGGGAGCAAGGCACTTGCTGTGGGGCCCGCGGTTCGGGTGGACGGGCCCCTGGCACAAAGGACACACTGGGGCATGCCTCAGCGGCCAGGAAGGACTCGGCCCGGGGTCTGGCCATTGGCCGGCACATGCTGCGGGCTCTGACGCTGCTGATGCTTGTGAGGACCACCGCCCTCCACGGCCTTCTGAGGACGATGGAGAGAGAATGTGCGCGGAAGCTCTCTGACCTTGCATCCCCATGAAGGGAGCAGCCTTAACGTGGTTCATTCTCCTTCAAACAGCACACTTGCTACATCACGTATAAAGAGCAGTCCAGCAATATGCCACAGGCTTTCCAAAGAGAGAAATGAACGTGTTAATGGGGTCAGTTTCTGATCAACAGCTTTACCGTGCTTGTACTAAGTCACTTCCGTCGTGTCTGACTCTGCCACCCCATGGACTGTAGCCCGGCAGGCTCCTCTTGTCCATGGGGTTTTCCAGGCAACAATACCGGAGGGGTTGCCATTGCCTTCTCCAGGGGATCTTCCCCACCCAGGGGTGGAGCCCAAGTCTCCTGTGGCGCCTGCACTGCAGGCGGATTCTCTACCACGGAGCCACCAGGGACGCCCTTTAGCAGATCTTTCTTACTAACAACAAACATTTGTGTATAAGATAAAGGGAAGCACACGTGGTCCCTGAAAGGTCACTTTTCTCCGCACCCAGGGTCCCCGTACCTTGCAGCCCTCACACGCGTGGACGCCGTAGTGGTAGCCAGAGGCTTTGTCCCCGCAGATCCTACACTCGATGTTCAGGGCGATGCTGGATGACTCCTCGGCGCTGCCAGGGACTGCGGGGTAGGAGGCAGATGAGGGGCTCGAGGCTGGGGACAGGGTGTCTAGGAAAAGAAGGGGAGGGCTTATGAACTTCCACGCTCTCACCATCCAACATCCAGACCAGCTTTCTGAGGATCTGATCCCCGCCTAACCACCCCCCACCCTCAACTCCCCTACCCCACTGCCCCGGGCTTTCACTGGGGAGGCGTCAGCTGGTTGCTCCCTTCCTGTGTCAGCCCTGGCCCGGCCCTCCCACAGCAACCAGGGCGGGGACATCTGGAAGCTCCCCTAGCCAGGGACTCCCCAACTAAAAAAAAAAAACTATACCTTTTAACCCATAAAAATCAAAACAAAATGGACCAAATCATGGCCGCATAGAAAAGGCCACTTCCTCAGCAGCCTATACACACGAATGCTCACAGCAGCTTTGTTCTTCGTTGCCAAAGACTGAAGTGCCCCACACAGAACTTGTTGCTTTTTTTTTGCATCCTCCCTTCCAGCCCTTTTGTACTTGTTAACTCAGTAAATTGCACCAGAAAGACAATAAAAATCCATGTGGGCAACCCAAAAGCACAACTCAAGAAAAAAAGAAGTTGAGCTTACTTAAAATTAAAAACTCTTGCTCTGCAAAAGACACTGTTAAGAAAATGAAAAGACAAGCCACAGACTGGGAGAAGCTATTTGCAAAACACATACGCAATAATAGAACTGCATCCAAAATACATGAACGAGTCTTACAACTCGACAGTAATGAAATTTAAAAACTCAATTAAAAACAGGCAAAGGATCCAAATAGATATCTGGCTGAAGAAGACACACAGATAGCAAGCAAGAACATGAAAACATGCTCCCCATCAATGGTCACTGGGAAACTGAATTAAAACAACGAGACATCACTGTGCAGTTATTGCAATGGCTAAAATCCAAAAAACTGACACCATCAAATGATGGTGAGCAGGTGGAGGAAAAGAAGCTCTCATTCTAGGGAAGCAGAATGGCGCAGCCACTTCGAAAGACAGTTTGGTGGTTTCCTATGAAGCAAAACAGTCTTAAAGAGTTACACTGCTAGATGTCGACACGTGGTGCTGGAGAAGACTCTCAAGAGCCCCTTGAACAGCAAGGAGATCCAGCCAGTCCATCCTAAAGGAAATCAGCCCTGAATATTCATCGGAAGGACTGATGCTGAAGCTGAAGCTCCAACACTTTGGCCACCTGATGCGAAGAGCCAACTCATTGGAAAAGACCCTGATGCTGTGAAAGACTGAAGGCAGGAGAAGGGGACGACAGAGGATGGGATGGTTGGATGGCATCACCGACATGATGGATATGCGTTTGGGTAAGCTCTGGGACTTGGTGATGGACAGGGAGGCCTGGCGTGCTGCCGTCCACGGGGTCGCGAAGAGTTGGACCAGACTTGGCGACTGAATGACAATACCAGTATTGACGAAAGTGATTTGAAAATGTGTGTCCACACAAACACCTACATGTGAGTGTTTCAGCAGCTTTATTCTTTTTATACGTGTTTCTGAAGCATCGTTGCGTTAGTGTTGTGTTTAGTTGCTGCCGTACAGAACAGTGACTCGGCCACACACGCATGTTCTGTTTCATGTGGTTCGTCACAGGACACTGAACACGGCTCCCCGCGCTGTACAGTAGCGCCGTGTTGTTTCTCCACCCCATATGTACCAGTTTGCCTCTGCTAATTCCAGCTCCCGACCCGATCCTCCCTCCCCCTCCTCCCCCTCGGGAACCCCAAGTCTGCTCTCTATCTCTGTGTGTCTCTGTTTTGTAAATATGCTCATTTCTTGTCAAGTTTTAGATTCCACACATAGCTGATGTCATATGCTACTGGTCTCTCTCTTTACGACATAGTATGATAATCTCCAGTTGCATCCATGTTGCTCCAAATGGCTGAGAAGAATGGAAAATCACTTCTTTTTTTTTCATGGCTGAGTGATATCCCGTTGTGCCTACATGTGCACCACGTCTTCTTTATCCACTCCTCTGTCAACGGACGTTTAGGAGGTTTCTGCATCTTGGCTATTGTGGACAGCGCTTTAGCAGCTTTATTCTTAATTGCCAAGAGGCCCCTCAATAGGTGAGGTCAGTTCCGAAAGGCTGCATATGCAGTTCTTAATATCTGACATTTGGGGAAAGGCAGAGCTATCGGTGGTAAAAAGATCAGCAGCTGGAGTGGGGTCAGGGAGGCAGGGTTGAATGGGTGAAGCACAGTGGCTTTTTCCAGGTGGTGAAACTATTCATATGAAATTGTAATGGTGAATACATGACCTAATTTATTGGTCAAAATCCACAGTTTTACAGTTCAGAGTGAACTTTAATGTGTGCAAATAAACGAAAATAATTGAGGAGGTCCAGGGGTTCCAGAATGGCACACAAAATGCAATTATACAACCTACTATATCACAAGTGTGGGAAGCATCTGTAGGAACACTTGATGCTCGCCTGCATGACCTTGGAAATGCATGGAGTCCGTGAGTCCAGAGGAAAAGGGAACTGCACCTGGTCACTGTCCTGGGCCAATAAGGTTGTTTCCCACAGGGCCCTGGGGGAGCAGTTCTGAGGTCGCTACACTTGCTGTTCTGTCATTCGGTCGTGTCCGACTCTTTGTGACCCCATGGACGGCAGCACGCCAGGCCTCCCCTGTCCTTCACTATCCCCCAGAGCTTGCTCAAACTCATACCCACTGAGTCAGTGATGCCATCCAACCATCTCATCCTCTGTCATCCCCTTCTCTTGCCTTCAGTCTTTCCCAGCATCAGGGTCTTTTCCAGTAAGTCAGTTCTTCGCATCGGGTGGCCAAAGTATTGAAGTTTCAGCTTCAACATCAATCCTTCTAATGAATTGTCAGGACTGATTTCCTTTAGGATAGACTGGTTTGATCTCCTTGCAGTCCAAGGGACTCTCAAGAGTCTTCTCCAAAACCACAGTTCGAAGGCATCAATTCTTCAGTGCTCAGCCTTTTTTTATTGTCCAGCTCTCACATCCGTACATGACTACTGGGAAAAAACCATAACTTTGACATTGGCAAAGTAATATCTCTGCTTTTAAATATGCTATCTAGTTTTGCCATAACTTTTCTTCTAAGGAGCAAGCATGTTTTAATTTCATGGCTGCAATCACCATCTGCAGTGATACTGGAGCCCAAGAAAATAAAGTCTGTCACTGTTTCCATTGTTTCCCCATCTATTTCCCATGAAGTGATGGGACCAGATGCTATGGTCTTAGTTTTTTGAATGTTGAGTTTTAAGCCAGCTTTTTTACTCTCCTCTTTCACTTTCATCAAGAGGCTCTTTAGTTCCTCTTTGCTTTGTACCATAAGGGTGGTATCATCTGCGTATCTGAGATTATTGATATTTCTCCTGGCAATCTTGATTCCAGCTTGTGCTTCATCCAGCCCGGCAATTTGCATGATATACTCTGCATATAAGTTAAGTAAGCAGGGTGACAATATACAACAGCCTTGACGTACTCCTTTTCCTTTCTGGAACCAGCCTGTTGTTCCAGCTCCGGTTCTAACTGTTGCTTCCTGATCTGCATGCAGGTTTCTCAGGAGGAAGGTAAGGTGGTCTGGTATTCCCATCTCTTTCAGAATTTTCCAGAGTTTGTTGTGATCCACACAGTCAGAGGCTTTGGCACAGTCAGTGAAGCAGAAGTAGAAGGCACTACACTGGAAATGAAAGACTAAATCTAAATGTCCACTTAATGATGGTGGATGGATGGTGGATGGTGGATGGATGGATGGATGGATGGTGGTTAGATGGATGGTGGATGGATGGATGGATGGATGGTGGTTAGATGGATGGTGGATGGATGGATGGATGGATGGATGGTGGATGGATGGATGGATGGATGGATGGATGGATGGTGGTTAGATGGATGGTGGATGGATGGGTGGTGGATGGATGGATGGTGGATACTATTGGAGTGTGAGCTCACTGATAAGAAGAAGAGGCTAGAGTGGTCATGAGGTGGTGGATTAGAGGTACAGACATTTGTTTGAACTTATATTACCTTAACATAGAGACAGACAGCTGTATATAGAAATACAGACACGTGTACATATGTGGGTATGTATGTACACATATATGTCTGCTCCATCAGCTGAGAGAGCCTAAAAGGAAAGATATTCCAGGGAATTTCCTGGTGGTCCTGTGGTTAGGGCCCCAGGCTTTTCCTGCCAAGGGCTCAGGTTCAATCTTTGGTTGGGAAAACTAAGATCTGGCAAGCCGTGCGGTGTGGCCAAAAAAAAAAAAAAGGAAGATAAAGAAAAGATACTCCAAGAGCAACCTCAAATGCTTGAAGGGAACAGTATGGAGTCTCTCAGAATCCCTAGGACCCTGGGTAAAACATTCAAAAGGGTTTTGCCTCAGAACTGGGGCAAATTACCTCTAGAATCAGCACTGCTCTGGTCTCATCTAACAAAGCTTAAGCACAGGACCTGAAAGGATCAACATTTTGCACATCAAAACTTAACTGCCTCCCAGAACAGGACTTAAGAATATTTATGTAAATACAAAATATCCATCATCAACAAAATCCACAATGTATGGTGTCTAAAAATAAACTGTAAAAAAAAAAAAAAAACATGCAAAGAAACAGAAGAACATGACCCATTCCTATTTACCCAAGAGAAGTGGAAGCACTGTTCACACAGAGATGTGTACGTGAACCTTCCCAGCAGCTGTATCTGTAACAGCCAAGACCTGGAGACAACCGGACGTTTATCAACAACGTGGATAAACAAACCATGGTAAACCCAGACAGGAAATCTTAAAAGATGAACTGTTGATACACGCTGTCAATGCAGATGAATCTAAAGATAATTTGGCTGAGTGAAAGAAGTTAGACTAAAAAGAGAACACGTTGTATGATTCCATTTATATAAAATTCTAGGAAATACAATCTGACTGATGATAGAAAGCAGAGCAGCAGTTACTTTGGGAGAGGGAGGTGTGGTGGGAGGAGGGATTACAAAACTGCACAAGTGAACGTTGGGGTGACGGGGCTGCCATTTGATTGTGCCGATGGCTGCACAAGTCTCCATGTGTGTGTGGCACTGTTTGGATATGTGAAGTTTTTATGTCAATAAAGCTAGCTAAGAAAAATTGGGGGTAGGGCGGGAAATACACACTGGCAGAGCAAACGGTCTCACCCGTCCAGTCTCCTAGGTGTAAAGCTGACCGTGAACAGATTTTGTAGAGGGCCCTCCCGTATCTGCAATTTACGTAACTTAGAAATATCACCAAGGAGCCATTAGAGACAGGATGAAAAGCCGAATTTACAAATAAGAAGTCATTTTATCTCTCAGATGAACTGGAAACAATAGCAACGAAAAACCTAACAAGGAGACAAAGACTTTACGGATTATGAGATGATTCTAAATGATCAAAAGGTCTAATTAACCATGATAAAGAGAACTGGAGGGGAGTAAAAATGGATGGCCACACACCCACCACCTGAGCAGCCAGTGGCCGAGAGTCAAGGACGTGTGTCTGGTCACTTTCTGTAAGCTCCCCTTTCTTCCTTTCTGCCACAGTGCACACCCTGTCACAAACACCACCGCAGTGCAGGCCCCTGTGTGTGAGGTGAAGCAGCGTCCACCCCAGCAGGCTCGCGGGTCATGCACTCTCAACCGCGCCCTCCATGACACGGCTTTATCCGTGAACACGGCTGCCAGCCGACCTCCAGCCTCCCTCTCCCGCCGTCACTGAAGGTCAGCGCACAGTCTCGGAAACCATCTTCCTGGGGTGGGGACATGGGAGAGGACGGTGGGGGAGCGAGCCCTGGACACAAGGGGAGCCGTGGGGTGGAAGAAACGGAGGCCTCCACCAGAGGCTGCCAGGAGAGCCTTCTCGGTTCTCCCAAGGGAGCCAGGATAACCCACGGTCGGAGTGGAAAACCACACACACACCTCCTGGCCGGTTCAATCCTGACTCCTCCAGTCCCAACGCCAAGAAGGACAGTGGAGTCAAGTCCACCTCCAAAGAAGCCTCCTTTAAATCAGGGGTGCAGTTTACACCACATTATCCCAGGGTGCCTTTTTTGCAGGGGTGGGGGCATGCTGCAAGGCTTGAAGAATCTTAGTTCTCCAACCAGGGACTGAACCCATGTCCCCTGCAGTGGAGGCGTTGGAATCCTAGCCACTGGACTGCCAGAGGTCTTTGGGGTGGCTTACCTGTTGCCCCGAGAGATGGACTGGGCTGTGACTTCCTCTTCCCAGTGAGGCTACCAGACTAGACCTCACATTTTACTGCTTTGTATCTGTCTCGCCTGATGCTTGATGCAGTTCTTTTTTTTTTTTTTACCATAACCATCTTAAAATTCCTTTAACAGTTTTAATTTTTTTTTTTACTGAAGCATAGTTCATATGCCATGTTGTATTAATTTCTGCTGTTCAGCAAAGTGATTCAGTTGTACACATATGCATATATACATTCTTTTTCAAAATATTCCTTTCCATTATGGTTTATCATATGCAAAAGACCCTGATGCTGGGAAAGACTGAAGGCAAAAGGAGAAGAGGGTGGCAGAGAATGAGATAGTTAGATAATCAACTCAATGGACATGGACTTGAGCAAACTCTGGAAGAGAGTGACTCATGTCCAGCTTTTATAAAGAGGACACACTGTGAGATGCCTCAAAAGTCCGGGGGCACCGAATGTCACGCTCTCACGGCTGAAGATTTCAAGGCAGAAAGACGCGACTTCTCCTCCAGGTGAAGCGAACACTGTTCTCTGCGGAAAAAACATTTCTGAGTAAAGCTTTTCAGGAAGTGGTACGCTTACCTGTAATAACAGAGCCATCTGATCCTGGACCACTTCCTAAGTACTGGTATTCTGTAAAACTGAAGCTCCCGGAACTGTCCTCCCCAATAGACTGAGAAATCTCTGGAATGGTTCCCATCTCTTGTAGGAAGTCTGCCGAGAGCGGGCTTTCCAGGTCATCAGCCTCCAGTGGGGAGAGGGGACCGATGGGGCTCTCTGTGTCCACCATCTCCATCGGGAGGAGCTGGTCCCACTGCCCAGCTCCTATTTCCTGGGAGGAGAGAGAAGCCATCGGTGAAAACGCTGGAAGGCTGGAGGACCACTGGCTTCCCTTGAGCGGAAGCATCACCGGCCGGTGGAGACACACCTGAGCTCATAATCCAAAGAGTGACATTGTCGGCCATTCTTCTTCTACTTGACTCTTGATAAGCTCAGTGAGAAGAGGAACATATTTTATTATCATCACTACTTTTTTATTTTGGTCAAGCGGCTTGCAGGAACTCAGTTTCCTGACCAGGGACTGAACCCAGGTCCTCGGCAGTGACAGAACCAAATCCTAACCACTGGACCACCAGGGAACACCCCTCGAAATGAAAAGTCTCTAAACAAGAGCTCGTCTCAGGAACCAGAGCTGACCCGGCCGGGACTCCCTCTGTGTTGCCGCGCCCTCTGGGTATCGGAGGAAGACGGAAATAGCAGCAACACACGCTTAGTCCCTGCTGCCCCAGGGCAGCCCCTCCCGTGGGAACATGTCTGGACTATCTGATGGGCACGCAAGGATGCGGGAGGGGGATGGGGAGGGCACGGCTCCACACGCCTGGCCAGGGAGGGCCTCGCTTAAAAGGGTGCAGACCCCGCAGGAACACAGCAGAGAGCTGTGCAGACCTCTTGGAGAGAGTGTTCCGGTGAAAGGAGCAGCAAGTGCGCAGCCCCCAGGATGTGGGAGTACTTGCAGGCACAAGCGGGTCAGTGTGGCTCGGCTGGGGTCCCGGGGGAGTGGGAGGGGCAGGCAGCTGGCAGGCACACTGGGCATGATATGTCCTCTGTGCACTGGGGTGCGCCATGCAGGTAGATGTTCCTAAAGTGACGACTCTGTAACGAACACATCTGGTGTTACAAAAATCTAAATGGGTCAGTCCCCGATAGTGCTAGGCTGTTTCAACTCACACACGGAAGAACGCTCTCTATGTGGGCACTTTCAGACTGCAGCGTGCCCCCCAGATTCCTGTGTGGGAGTCCTGACGCCGGTGCCTGCCTGCTCAGCCGTGTCTGACTCTTTGTGACCCAGTGGACTGTGGCCCGCCAGGCTCCTCTGTCCATGGGACTCTCCAGGCAAGAGTACTGGAGTGGGCTGCCATGCCCTCCTCCCGGGATCTTCCCAGCCCAGGGATGGAACCCGCGTCTCCCACATCTCCTGGACTGGTCGGTGGATTCTCTACCACTCAGCCACCTGAGAAACCCTAGGGCGCTAGAATGGGGCTGCATTTGGACATAATAAAGGGGCGATTACATTACGATGAGGTCCTCAGAGGGGGCCCTAATCCAGGCTGGCTGCTGGAAATCTGGACACCCAAAGAGACACGGGGGTGTACACTTGGTGGGGGGGCAGCCTGTGAGGACACAGCGGACGGCGGCCCTGTGACCCGAGCAGAGGGGCCTTGAGAGGAACCAAAGCCGCCCACACTTCGATCCTGGCCTGCGGGCCTCCCAGACGGTGAGAAGCAAACATTGTAGAGGGCCGCAGCCCGTGACCCGCCCCGAGGGCAGCCGGAGCACGGGTCCAAAGTCAAAGCACACGTCCTCCCCGTGCTGGCTGGGTTCACGCTGTTGCCCAAACCTCTGAAACCACTTCCTGCGACCTTTAGACCAGGGCCCAGCCTCCTGCACAACGTGGGCCCTGGTGACATACCTTCCCCACCTCGCCCTGGTTACCGGCCCCCATACGCCCGAGACCAGCGGCACCAGGTCATCTCCCCATCTAGAACCCCAGCGTCGGCCCTGGGCCCCTGCCTGAACCGCCCTCCCCCGCCTCCCGCCTTCCCGAGGCCCCGTCCCAGTTCACCCCCCAGCCCAGCCTGATCTCTCCTCGCCAACAAGGCCGATGAGGCGACATTCAGCTTCTGAAATGGTCTCAGGGAGGCCCATGCGCACGCTGAGGACAGGACCCGAGGGGTGCGTGCCACCAGTCCTGGCTGGGGCTCAGTGGGCGGGGGGCTGTGGTCCCTCCACGACCTCGGAAGGCTGGGCTCTTGGGACCAAGGAAGGAAAGGAAAGAAAGAAAGAAAGGGAAGTCGCTTAGTCGTGTCCAACTCTTTGCGACCCCATGGACTGTAGCCTACCAGGGTCCTCTGTCCATGGGATTTCCCAGGCAAGAATACTGGAGTGGGTTGCCATTTCCTTCTCCAGGGGATCTCCCCAATCCAGGGATCAAACCTGAGTCTCCCGTGTTGCGGGCAGACACTTGACCCTCTGAGCCACCACGACCTCGGAAGGCTGGGCTCTTGGGACCAAGGGAGAGGACCCTGCCAAAAGCAGAGCTGCGGAAGGTGCTCGTGTCAGAGCATTTCCCACCTCAGCCCAGCTGCGAGTCAACAGCAGCTTCAGGTGCAAAGACGAAGGCATGGTCTGCTTCCTTTAGAAATGAAAAATGGGTCCAGTTCACATGCTTTTGTGAGAGTCACATCTCATGCCAGGATTCTGACAATAAATGATCACAGTCAATGATAATGCCACAGCGAAAAAGAAAAGGGAGCATTAAACTTCCATAAGATTGAGAAGGTGTTATCATCTTTTAGGGTACATCAGACTGTGATCTGCGCTTTTTTTATTATATTTTATTCTGCATCATAATTGTATTTCTTCAAATGGCAAGTGAGATAATGGGATTCCTTATTTTCTGGGAGGTCCCTGGTGGTCCAGTGACTTCACCCTCCAATACAGGGGGTGCAGGTTCCATCCCTGGTTGGGGAGCTAAAATCCCACATGTCTTGTGGCCAAAAAACCCAAACATAAAACAGAAGCAATATTACAAATTCAATAAAGACTTTAAAAATGGTCCACATCTAAAATTTTTTTTTTTTAAAGGTGTTTTCCACCATGAACAAAAGGTTCCAAAATGCAGTCATTAACTTACTACCTCCACCATAAAGCTCAACTTCAAAACTACACAAAAGCTAGGCAAAGGCCATGTTATCAATGGGGCTGTGACCACCTCCTTTATACTGTCATATTCTCAGCACTGCAAGGAAAACACACATGGAGGCAGCCTTGTATTCCTGCAGACATCCTATCTTTCAACCAGGAGCGCCCAGATCTGGAGGAACTCAACTCTGACTACAAATGATGTTAGTCTCCCTGGCATTCCAACAGGGCGCTGGAATGCTCTGCCATCTTATCGTTTTACCTGTCAGTTGCTTTCCAAGGGTACCTGAGATTTGTGGAGAGAAACGTCAGTGTTTCTGTTAATGAAGATCTAAAGGATGTGAGAGTTGGACTATATAAGGAAAGCTGAGCGCCGAAAAATGGATGCTTTTTAACTGTGGTGTTGGAGAAGACTCTTGAGAGTCTCTTGGGCTACAAGGAGATCCAACCAGTCCATCCTAAAGGAGATCAGTCCTGGGTGTTCATTGGAAAGACTGAAGCTGAAGCTGAAACTTCAATACTTTGGCCACCTGGTATGAAGAACTGACTCATTGGAAAAGACCCTGATGCTGGGAAAGATTGAAGGTGGGAGGAGAAGGGGACGACAGAAGATGAGATGGTTGGATGGCATCACCGACTCAATGGACATGATTTTGAGTGAGCTCCGGGAGTTGGTGATGGACAGGGAGGCCTGGCGTGCTGCAGTCCATGGGGTCGCAAAGAGTCGGACAGGACTGAGCGACTGAACTGAACTGAAACGAGATCCTTGGGGAGTGAGGCAACACCGTGACCTCTGGCCAGAGGACCGGTGCCACTCATCACTGGACGCACTGGCCCTGCCTGCTTCCAGCCTAAGCAGATAAGGGACACTGCCCTTTGGACGTTTCCGCAGGTAAAGTCGAGGCCGCATGGCACACGCCCTACCCCGCGGGCCCGCGGTTCCTGGCAGCCTCTGCACACGCGGTCTCCACACCAGTCACCTCTGCTCTGGGATCAGGAAAATCACGGCAATTCCCTGCCTCTGGAGCCCACAGAACACAGCCGCCGCCTGGTCCACCAAGACGGGCAGCTAGGTGCCAGTTACCGTGCCCTGGCCCAGGGTCCTGGGTCCTCCAGGGCTTTAGGAGAGAGAAAAAGACACCACCGATGATGTCTCAGCAGCTCCCAGGGTAGCCGAGAGGTAGCCAAGACATCAGGAAACGGTACAAATGGAAGCCAAACAGGCCTCAGTTTCCAGGCAGGGAGAAGTCAAGGATGGAGTGGCGGGTGCTGAGGACGGGTGATAAAGCCAAGCTCCAACAGAGACGTGGCGGATGCATGCTCCGTCCCTCTTCCTGGACAATCCATTCTGAGACTCGCTGGCTTCTAAATGCATTTTTTTTCCTCCCCTTTCTCATCCAACTTAAGTGTTAGAACTGTATCCCATATATGGGAAACTCAAATGTAAACTGCTAAAATTCTTTTAGTAGAACGCTGATCCGTCAAAATATTGATGATCCAATGGTTAAGACTCAGCCTTGCAGGGGGTGTGGGTTTGATCCCTGGTCAGGGAACAATTATATAACCCCACATGCTGAGCAGTGCAGTGAAAAAAAGATTTAAAACAAAACCAAATGAAAAAAAGAGAAATTAACAGAGTGAATCATAACCGTGAAACTAAGCCTGAGAGACGAGACGAACACACACAAGTCTAGGCACCGCTGCTGTTTGCTGTTGTTCAGCTGCTAAGTCGTGTCCAGCTCTTTGCATCGCGGTGAACACAGTGAACAACAGAGTCCAAGTGGGCAGGAAAAGGCAGGCTTCACACGGGGAGGTGGGCGGTGGGGGTGGGGTGCACCTTTATCCTGAGGACGGGGACCGTGCCCGGGGCCTGGGCAGCCGACTGGCACACATCTCCGACCGCTCAGGAAAGGCGTGGACAGAGCGCCAGTCTGACTCTACCAGAGAAGCAGCAAAAAGAGAACCTGGAGAACATTCAGAACGTTCAGTGACATACCAGTGCTCTGCAGAGAGTCAGGAAGTCTCATTATCTGATTAGAATAACAAAGCGGGGACTCACTTGGCTGTAGTCTCCCGAGGGTGTTGCTGTGTCTCAACCATCTTTGTCCCCTTACATTACTTTTTTAAGTTTTTTTTTTTAAGTATTTATTTATTTAATTAATTTATTTGGCTTTCCCAGGCCTTAGTGGTGGCATATGGGATCCAGCTCCCTGGCCAGGAATCGAGCCCAGGCCCCATGCATTGGGAGCGTAGAGTCTTAGCCACTGCACCACCAGGGAAGTACCCCACTACACACACATTCTTAGCAGAGGTTTTTGGACCCAGAAGGCCTTTTGTAAACGTTCTCTGAAATAAAGTGCTAAATAAAAGTTCACCATCTAAACATTTCTATGCTGTGACATCGGACACTCAAGAAAAAGAGCAAGTGGAATTAGGCTGGAGTTCTCTCACTCGGAACTTATGTTTGACTCAGAAGGGTCCAGCTAAATAGCTGAGCAAACATCAGCCTTTTACTTTGCTTCTCTTTACCTCCCTCTGTTCAGTTCTTACCGTACCGTAAAGCCCTGGTGGACGGTCCCTTCTCAGGCCTGGTAATGTCGCCTCTGAGCCATCTGCTGACAGCTGTCTTCACTCAGGTAAGTCTGACTAGACTTCACTGAGTGGTTAAAAGGTAAAAGAGGGGATTTTTGTCAAAAGAGTACCATTTGTGGAGCAGACAAGCAGCTTTCAGACAAGGAATTTTTCCACTTTTCATCAACTCTAATTTACTACCTTGTCAGATTCTTTATACTTTCCTGTACACTTTATGGAGATTACACAACTATTGAGATGACTTTTGGCTTAACTTGTTGGTTTAGGACTGGAAACAACATTTCAAAATAAACAAAATAATGCTAAAAAGCCCTCTGCACCTTTACCTTGCACCTGAAGTTCACTGAAATAGATTAATCATTAGTGCCTGTATAATGATTAACAAGGTCAGTATAGAAAAGGCCTAGGAAACGCATTTAAAACAGAAGAGAAAAGCACCAGAGTATAATAAAAATAAAACAAAGGACTGTGCATTTTAATGAATTAAATCAAACATACTAGGAGAGTCTGCACAATAGGTTTGACTAGAGCTTTCTAGATCTTTTCCAACAATGCTTAAGGCGTGAAATTTTGTAATCAAGAGTCTGGCAGGCAGAAATGGGAGACAAAAGGATAGTTGTGAGCCTCTACACCTCTGTCTTTAAAGGTGCAAAGAGAATGTTCCCGGTCATTTCCAAGAAATCTCCCCCCAGTTTTATACAAAGGTCACACTCTATCATGTTGGTGTTCCAGCACTTCAAACCCACTCCTTGCCATATTCCTGAAAATGGAGTTATTGTTCTTAAATATAATCTTTTGTGGATGGTGATACCAAAATAATCACAGGCAAGTGGCAACTTTGGACACGCGTTCGTGTCAGCTGCAATGGAATGTGAGTGAGCTGAGAACCAAAGTCAATGGATGCAGCTGCTATGGAAAACCGTGCGGAGTCCCTCAAACCACCAAAAACAGAGTTGCCATGTGACCCAGCAATCCCACTCCTGGAGGGATATCCAGACAAAACTATAACGCAAAAGGATACATGCATCCCTGTGTTTTCAGCAGCACTATTTACAACAGCAGAGACGTGGAGACAACCTACCCATCCATGGACAGACAAATGGATAAAGGAGAAGTGCCAAAGATAGACAGAGGAATACTACTCAGCCATGAAAAAGAATAAAACAAAGCCAGCAGCAGCAACACAGACGGACTTAGACATCACCATACTAAGTGAAGCAGGTCACAGAGAGAGAGACAAACACCACATGACGTTGCTTGTATGCGGAGTCTAGGACACGACTCAGCGGAGCCTACTTGGGAGACAAGCAGGTCACACAGAGAGAGAACAGATTTCTGGTTGCCAAGGGGGACGGGGGGTTGGAGATGGATGGTCCGGGAGTTGGAGGCTAGCAGATGAAAACTATTACACGTAGAATGGATGGACAGCAAGGCCTTACTGCATAGTACAGGGAACTATATTCAGTACCCTGTGACAAGCCATAATGGAAAAGAACATGAAAAAGTATGCATGGGAAAGTGAAAGTGAAGTTGCTCAGTCGTGTCTGACCCTTTGTGACCCCGTGGACTGTAGCCACCAGGCTTCTCTGTCCGTGGAATTTTCCAGGCAAGAATACTGGAGTGGGTTGCCATTTCCTTTTCCAGGAGATCTTCCTGACCCAGGGATTGAACCCAGGTCTCCCACATTGTAGGCAGACGCTTTACCATCTGAGCCACCAGGGAAGTCCTGAAAAAGTATATGTATATAAGGCTACTATGTAACTCAGTCAGTAAAGAATCTGCCTGCAATGCAGGAGGGCCGAGTTTGATTCCTAGGTTGGGAAGATCCCCTGGAGAAGGGAATGGCAACATACTCCAGTATGCTTGCCTGGGAAATCCCATGGAGAGAGGAGCCTGGCGGGCTACAGTCCATGGACGCAGAGTTGGACACGACTGAGCAACTAAACCATCACCGTATGTGTGTATATACACATATAACTGAAGCACTTTGCAGCAGAAATGAACACAACATTGTAAATCAACTCAGCTTCAATTAAGAAATAAATGTAAGAAGTTGTAAGCAAAAGTCCACAGAAATGTAACTCATATTTATGATACAAACGCTTTGACCCAATGAAGGCGGAACCAGGAGCAGCAGGAAAGACGCTGAGCTTCTGCCACTCAGACGACAGACAAGCAGTGGAGGATCAAGGGCCTTGATGGTCACAAAACTGAACGGTGACACCCCAGGCAGGGAGGGCCTGGTGGGTGTGGGAGGAATGTCCCACAGACGACAGGACGCGAGTCAAGCTGGGGCTCACTGCTGGGATGGGAGCCGTGTTTCGTGAGCTTGGTGGACCATGTGCGTTCCCCTGAGCTGGTGACCTTACTTCTCCTGGAGACATCTTGGGGGGACCCACAGCTCCAGGGCAGGCGTGTGGGAGCCGAGACAGGGCGGGGAGGGGGTGCAGGGGGCACACCGGGAACCAGGCCCTCCGGAACAGTCACTGCAGCGCTTTCTCTATGGCTCCACACTGGGGCAGGGGAGGCAGCCCTGGTCCCACTGACAGAGGGGCCAGAGGCTCAGAGAGGGACACGCCTTGTGCAGCCGAGACGTGAAGAGAGAAATAATCGAGTGACGGCAGTCAGTATGATGAGGGCCATCTGGGGACACCCTGAGGGTCAGGGAGCCTCCACCAAGGAGGAGATGTCCACGCTGAATCTTAAGTGGTGGCCATAAAGAAATGCAGCAGAAGAAAAGGGTGAGGAGGCGTTTCTAAGAAAAGGGCAAGGCCCGTTGCAGAGATGACTTGAAGTGTCACTGAGTAGCTGAGAAGGTCAGGATCACCCACACTGAGGGGCTGGACCCATGACCCGCGGCCGCACAGCAAGCAGCCCCACAGCCCAGCGGCCTGAACTCCATCCACTGTGTCAGCTCGCAGTCCTGTGGGCCGGCAGCTCGGGCTGGGCTGGCGGGGTCTCCTTGGTCAGCGGGTCACTGTGGCTGGGGGGTCAGTGGGGACGGACGCTGGGTGCAGGCTGGGCCCTTCTCACCACGTGGCCTCTATCCTAGGAGGCCAGCCCGGGGCTCCTGCAAGCGCCTTCATCTTCCAAGAGGGAGTGTGGAAGCTTGGCGACCTCACTCGTAAATACTGCATCACTTCGGCCAATTTCTGCAGGTCAAAGCGAGTCAGAGGTGAGCTGAGATCCAAGTGGTGGGGAAATGAGCCCGGCCTCCGAGACAGAGCCCCAGAGAACCTGGGACACTTTTGGTGCAGCATGGGTTGGAGGTGGGGGCCTGCACAGGGGGAGGCCTGCGGTGCAGTCAAGGGGCATCACCGCTCCCGGCTCAGGGCTCCGCCTGTGGCCTGCACCTTTCGAGCAGGAAGCAGCCACGGGGGGCGGGGTGCTGGCAGGACGGTGACAGGGAGGAAGTGCACTGGGCTTGTTCTGGCAGCAGGTGGAATCCAGAGTTAGATGAAAGCAGGCAAGGTGAGAGGCAGCAGGACTCCTCCAGAGTATGTGGTAACTGCTCCTGGTCACCCTGGGGGCTGATCTGGGGAGGTGGGAGGGAAGAGGACGAAGACCTAACATGGCCAGCGGGCGGGGGGGCGGGGGCAGGGAACTCGGACGGAGCTCAGGTAACTGGGAGACGAGGTGATGCCATGAAACCAGGAGCGTGAAGAGAAGGGCCGGTTCCCAGAGCAGAGAGTCGTGGAGAGGGAGGGTGGCGAATTCAGGGGCAGGCTGTGGTGGCGGTGTCTGCGGGACACACAGGCTCAGCCTCTGTCAATGCCTCCTCTTCTGGAAAGTTCTGAGGATGTTACCCGTGTTCGCCTCCTACAGCTCTTAGCAGCAGCAGCAGCGGCCGGGCAGATGAAGCCCCATCCTGCCTGGGTGACCTGGGATACCTGAAATGCAGTCTCAACAGCTGTGATGGGGTTACCAACATCCACACGCTGGTTGGCCCGAGCATGTGTGGATCGACTGTCCCTCCTCCTTCCTCAGGTCCCCCCGCCCTACCCCCACTTTTATCCCTTAATCACGCCCTTCCTCCTGCCTGGCTGGACCTTAAAGAAGGCTGAGTGCCAAAGAATTGATGCTTTTGAACTGTGGAGCTGGAGAAGGCTCTTGAGAGTCCCTTGGATGGCAAGGAGATCAAACCAGTCCATCCTAAAGGAAGTCAGTCCTGAATATTCATTGGAGGGACTGATGCTAAAGCTGAAACTCCAATACTTTGGCCTCCTGATGTGAAGAGCTGACTCATTGGAAGAGACCATGATGCTGGGAAAGACTGAAGGCAGGAGGAGAAGGGGATGACAGAGAACGAGATGTTAGGTGGCATCACTGACTCGATAGACATGACTTTGAGCAAACTCTGGGAGCTGGTGAAGGACAGGGAAGCCTGGTGTGCTGCAGTCCATGGGTTTTCAAAGAGACAGATACAACTGAACGACTGAACTACAACAAAGGCAAGAGCAAGCTGATGGCAACATGCAGCTCACAATACCCCTTGGGTGGGCTGAGCTGAGCACCAGGAGGAAGGGGAAACGAGGCAACATCTGTATTAGATTCTACAAGTACCAAGAAGAATGTCGGAGACCTATGAGGCCTTCATGTTGCTGAAACAAAATGAGACAGTAGGAAGCAGATTACTCAAGGCTGACTGATGGTGTCAGCTCATGAATGTATTTCCACTGCCTGCCCTGCAGTGCTGAGAGCCTAGATAAAGGTTTTATGGGAAAGAGAAAAGTCCCTTTATCTTTAACTTCTCTAGGCCAACTCAATGAAATCTAAGTTTGTTCTAAACCAAGAGAAATCAAGTAGAAAGGCAATTACTTTCGGTAGTTGTATATCCTGGAGGCTAATTTTGGCTTTATGATTTCAGAAACTTGATAACAGATGTGTCCCTATTTTCTTTTTTAAAAAACCTATTTTTAAAAAATCAAAGTATAGTTAATTTCCAACGTTCTGTTAGTTTCAGGTATACAGTAAGGTGGTTCAGTTATACACATATATACATATAGAGGGCTTCCCTGGTGGCGCAGAGGGTAAAGCATCTGCCTGCAATGCGGGAGACGTGGGTTCGATCCCTGGGTCGGGAAGATCCCCTGGAGAAGGAAATGGCAACCCACTCCAGTATTCCTGCCTGGAGAATCCCACGGACGGAGAATCCCACGGACAGAGAAGCCTGGTGGGCTACGGTCCACAGGGTCGCAGAGAGTCGGACACGACTGAGCGACTTCACTTTCCAGATGCTTTCCTATCACAGGTTGTTACGAGACATCGCATGTAGTTCCCCATGCTATACAGCAGGTCATGGCTGTCTATCTTTCATACAGAGTAGCCTGCATCTGTTGCGCGTGCGTGCTCAGTCACTTCAAGCATGTCCGACTCTGTCTGACCCCATGAACTGTAGCCCCCCAGGCTCCTCTGTCCATGGAATTCTCCAGGCAGGAACACTGGAGTGGGTGGCCATTTTCTCCTGCAGGGGATCTTCCCGACCAGGGATCGAACCTACATCTGTAGGTGTCTCCTGCACTGCAGGCGAATTCTTTACCTACTAAGCCACCCCGGAAGCCCGCGTATCTGTTAATCCCTGCTAATTTATCCCTCCCCAGGACCACCCCCTCGGGAAACCATAAATTTGTTCTCTAGGTCTGTGAGTCTGTTTCTGATTCATTAGTAAATTCACTGATAGCGCTTTTTAAGATTCCACAGGTGATACCATACAATCCAAGTCTTTGTCTGACTCGCTTGACTTAATGTGATCATCTCTAGGGCCAATCTGTTGCTGCAAATGGCAGAGATGTGGCTGTGTCCGAACTGCTCTCCTTTAGCTCCCGCTTCGGTTCTGGATGAGGTCAGAGGCATCGCATTCCACATCAGGCCACAGCGGGCAAGGTCTGAGCGTCCTCCCGTTTTTCCGGTCTGACACAGAGCTGCAGAGGGTCAGACATGGGGACTCAGAGTAAAGCGGGCCTCCCTCTAGTGACAACGTTCGGAGAGATGGGAGATACCAGAAGTTTCTGGGGAGACAAGGTCCCTCCAGTAATGCTCTGAATGCCCAGAGCCAGCTTGGCCTACAGAACCATCTGGGAATTCAGCATCAGCCCTTCCGTAAACGCACTCAGAGGAGCACCTTCATGGACAAGGTCCCACTTTCTGGGAGGTGAGAACCACTTTTTGGACATCTTCAAAAACTGCGCTAAGCTACAGAACGAGCCGGTGCATCCAGCGTTCAGAGGGGCCTGCCCGCCGTCTCTCTCACCTGACTGAACGGTGATGCGTGCTCACTCTCAGGGTCTTTTGCTCTGCAGTGAATGAGACAACAGTAAGGAAAAAGCAAAATCTGGGATAGTAATACAGTGTTGTCACTGGGTTCATCCTCCTCCATGAGGATAAAGAGACTGGGGAAAAAATCCTCTTCGTCTCTCCCCAGTTCTATTTGGACAACTGACACACAATATTACAATTTTATTTCTACAGTCACCAAGGGATGGCTTCTCTTCAGCTTCATGGGTCTGTAAGTGACTGCGATAGGCATACTGGGGAGACCACCGACTAGGACAGCACTCTCACTCTTGAGCTCCAAGAAATTGCGGGAGATGGTGGAAGGCAAAACATGCAGACCAAAAAGCACCCAGGAAAACACACAAGCTGGCACTGAGTACTGCAGATGGAGAGCTTCAGGGGAAACCCAGTTACCACACTCAAAACTTAAACGGGAGCTTAGCTTTGCAGAAGTTCAAATTTTTTTTATTTCTTTATTGTTTTTATTTTTTGTGATTTTTTTTTTTTTTACGGTGCCATTCAGCCTGTGGAATCTTAGGTCCCTGACCAGGGACCAAACCTGCTCCCCAGCAGTGGAAGTGTGGAGTCTTAACCACTAAACCACCAGGGAAGTCCCAAAACCACTTTTTAAAAAATTTATTTGTTTTTAATTGGAGGATAATTGCTTTACAAATTGTGCTGGTGTCTGCCATACATCAACACGAGTCAGCCATAGGTACGCATGTGTCCCCTCCCTCTTGAGTCTCCCACCCTCTAGGTTGTCACAGAGCGGGCTTGAGCTGCCTGCATCATAGAGCATTTTCCGTCTGGTAACGTACACGTCCCCCTGCCGCCCCCTCAATCCGTCGTGCCCGCTCCTTCCCCCCTGGGTCCACAAGTCTGTTCTTCATGTCTGCATTCCCACTGCCGCCCTGTAAACAGGTTCATCAGCACCATCTTCCTAGATTCCATACACATGCCTTCATATACGATATTTGCAGGACTTCTTTTTTTTTTTATTCAAACTTTAATCTTAGCCCGGAAATCAGGAAATGTGAGTTCTGGAGTCACCAGAACTGCCACAGCTGCGCAGGAGTTATGTAACTCTGGAGCTGACTTACAAAGTCCCTAAGGGTAGGAGGATAAAGGCCATCATCTCCCAGAAAGCAAAGCGAAAAGGCAGATGGAAATGGGAGAAGACAGAGGAGAAAGTGAGAGGAGCAGTCCAGGGGGGAGACTTATCCAAGCAGAGATGTCCCAGAGGGAGGGAGGTGGGGAGTCGGGGCGAAGGAAACGATCCGTGAGAACTGCTCTCAGAACTGAAGGCTGTGCGTTCCCAGGTCCCCAGGACAGGGGGTGAATGCAGGCCCCCATCAAGGCAGAGCACGGGGAAATTCTGGAACACACTGGGACAAGAGAGGCCACCAGACCCTCCCAGCCTTCAGAGGGGGACACATGCCCCGTGCAAAGCGTCAAATACAGTACATCCCCTGCATAGGAATGAGCTCCACCCCCACAGCACATCTGTAAGTCCAGCAAAGTTAGCCGAGATACCCAACTAACACAATGGGCTATATACTTGTTGCTTTAGTCTCGAAGTTGTGTCCGACTCTTTGTGACCCCATGGATTACAGCCCACTCAGCTCCTGTCCGTAGGACTTCCCAGGGACGAATCCTGGAGTGGGGTGCCATTTCCTTCTCCAGGGGGTCTTCCCAACCCAGGGATGGAACCCCTGTCTCTGTCATCTCCTGCACTGGCAGGCAGACTCTTTACCCTGAGCCACCAGGGAAGCCCGGGCCATACAGTACTGCACTGCAACAGGTTTATAACACTTTCACACAAATGATACCCAAAAACAAACAGATACAAAAAACAAGGAAAACACTTTTAACCTTACAGTACAGTACCTTGAAAAGTGTAGTAGTGACTGCAGAATGAAACTCAAAGACGCTTGCTCCTTGGAAGGAAAGTTACGCGAAACCTAGACAGCATGTTAAAAAGCCAACAAAGGTCTGTCTAGTCAAAGCTATGGTTTTTCCAGTGGTCATGTTGGATGTGAGAGTTGGACCATAAAGAAGGCTGAGCACCAAAGAATTAATGCTTTTGAACTGTGGTTGGAGAAGACTCTTGAGAGTCCCTTGGACTGCAAGAAGATCAAACCTGTCCATCCTAAAGGAAATCAGTCCTGAATATTCATTGGAAGGACTGATGCTGAAGCTGAAACTCCAATACTTTGGCCCCCTGATGCAAAGAGCTGACTCATTGGAAAAGACCCTGATGCTGGGAAAGACTGAGGGCAGGAGGAGAAGGGGACGACAGAGGATGAGATGGTTGGATGGCATCACCGACTCAGTGGGTATGAGTTTGAGCAAGCTCTGGGGGATAGTGAAGGACAGGGGAGCCTGATTGCTGCAGTCCATGTGGTCGCAGAGGCGGACACAACTAAGCAACTGCACAATAACAAGAGGGCAACAGCTGGCATCCCGGGGCTCGCGGCAGTACCAGCTGCATCACCGCTGCTTTTACATGTTTCTGGACATCCGTGGCTTGAAACAGAGACACCGTACGACTGTACTCACAAGCACAACCACGTGTAGAGGATCCACGCACACAGCAATGTGCGCCAGATACCTGAACCAGCGGACACGGCTGGACACATAAACGCACGTTCAAATGTTTGAAAGTTTGCAACTTGAAGGCTCATCTGCGGGCGGCTTGACTCCCTGCTTCAGAATGCTTTTGCATTTCTCAACAGCAGCACTGGAAGCAGAGGACGAGAGGACAGCGTGCTTACAGCGGGGAGCGGAGGGGACTCCCACTCGCAGCTCAGCGTCCAGGTGAGCAGGCCACCGGGCAGGGAGGCGGGAAAGAGCCGGTGTAGTCTTTCAGTGCGGTAACTGTGCCCCTCTCCGAGACTCCAGAGCCTCTCCCTCCCCTGATAACCTGGTGCTTATCTCGTCTCACAGGCAACGATGGGGGAAGGTGTTTTTTAAGTGGAGTTATGAAATTCCACTCAAGCGCCTCTTCTAGCCACCCAACCTGCAGTGAAGTGTTGAAAGCTGCTCGCGTCTCATCTGCTGTGGTTCTATAGGCTCTTATGCGTCAGCCTGACATCATCACTGGCCACCATGCAGACACAGCACTGCTCTAAGTTAGAGATTCTGTTGCCGTGGATGATGGAGGCTAATGCTCCTTGAATCTTCATAACGTGCCAAGCATGCGTTAACTCGTTCCATCCTTGCAACAACCCCATGAGGAAGGTCCTGTGAATATGCTTACTGTAGAGGTAAGGCAACTGCAGTACAGAGAGGTTACAGTCCTGGGCCCAGGGTCTCAGCACAAGTGGAGGTGGGGTTTGAACCTTGCCAGCCAGCCTCCAGTTTCCGCTCCTAACCCACCACACTACTATCCTTGGTAGAGTTTATGGTGTAACATCTCCCAGGGCTCATGTTTCACAGCCTTCTGGTCAACTACTTTGATTTTTGAGGTTTATCCTCTAGTTTCTGAATTACCCACAAGCTGTTTTTCCTTCCCAGTTTAGTCTATGTTAAGAGCAGATACTCTGTTGCAGGAATGTTATTCTTAACTAGACTGTCTAGTAAAGTTTAGAGCTGAGAAAAAACCCCAGCATCATTTCAGTTTGTTTATTAAGTGGAGATTGGAGATTTAAAGTCATGGCAAAATGAAACACAGATGATTAATGGAATGCCCAGTCCTCGTGCGCTGCTTGCATATTAAGTGGAGAACTGTCTACTCAACTTTGCCAATGGCTTCATTTTTGCAAGTGTCTTTAAGTTGGGCCGCGTGAGTCTTAGCTGATGACTTTAGGGCCAAGCCTACAGTTTTAATACCAATTATGAGTGAATCATTTTTTTGTTTTTAAAAACTGGTCTTACTGATGTATAACTGGCATACAATAAACTGTACATATTAATTTTTTCAACTTGTATTTTATATATATATTTTAAAGTAATTATTTTTCTGTGTCGAGTCTTAGTTGCTGCCCGCGGGCTCTAAGGCGCTCATTAGTCAAAGCACACAGGCTTAGTTACCCTACAGTACGTGGGACCTTAGATTCCTGACCAGGGAATTGAATCCGTGTCCCCTGCATTAGAAGGTGGATGCTTAACCACTAGACCACCAGGGAAGTCCCTGTATGTGTATCAAGTATACAGTTTGAGAAGTTTTGATATCTGCATATACCTGTGAAACCACCATCGCTATCAGGATAGTAAAAACATCCATTGCCCCCAGAGTTTCTTCCTCCCCATCTGTAACCTCTCTCTCTCTCACCCCTCTGGACCCCCAGCCTACTGATCTGCTTTCTCTCTCCCCTCTGGACCCCCAGCCTACTGATCTGCTTTCTCTCTCTCACCTCTCTGGACCCCCAGCCTACTGATCTGCTTTCTGTCGCTGCACATTATCTGCATTTCCTCGAGTTCTATATAAATAGGATCGTTCGGATCGATACTCTTGTCTGTTGCCTTTCACTCAGCGTACTTCTCTGAGATCCATTCGTGTTGTTATACACATCCAGAGTTCATTCCTCTTCACTGCAAATATTCCATCCACCTGTGGATGGACATTTGGACTGTTTCCAAGGTTGAGTTATTACAAACAAAGCAGCTATAAAAATCCATGTATCAGTCTCTGTATGGACAGGTGCTTTTCTTCCTCTTGGCTAAACACCTGGGTATGTGATTGCTGGATCAAATGGTAGGTGTTTAACTTTTTAAGAGATTACCAAACTGTTTTCCAAAGCGTTTGCATCATTTTTCATCTCTACTAGCAGTGTTTGACGGAGAAGGCAACAGCACCCTACTCCAGTACTCTTGCCTGGAGAATCCCTGGGACGGGGGAGCCTGGTAGGCTGCAGTCCATGGGGTCACGAAGAGTTGGACACGACTGAGCGACTTCACTTTCACTTTTCACTTTCATGCATTGGAGAAGGAAATGGCAACCCACTCCAGTGTTCTTGCCTGGAGAATCCCAGGGACAGGGGAGCCTGGTGGACTGCCGTCTATGGGGTTGCACAGAGTCGGACACGACTGCAGTGACTTAGCAGCAGCAGCAGCAGCAGCAGTGTATGAGAGGTCCAGTTCCTCCATGACATGGCCAACATTTGGTGTGGTCACTCTTTAGGATTTTAGCGCTTCTAATGGGTCTGTAGTAGCACCTTATCACCTCTGTGAAAGCTGTGAAACCTGAGCACAGGGATTGTGGGTTTAATTTGCATTGCCCTGGCAACTAATGATGTGGGACCTTTTCCTCATGCGTATTGGCTACCCATGTATCTTCTTTGGTGATGTGTCAGTTCAGATCTCTTGCCCATTTAAAAACTGGGTTATTTTCTTAATGAGTGAATTTCCTAAGCTTTTTTCCTGTTTTCTGGTTACAAGTCCTTTATCAGGTTTATGCTTTACAAAAATTTATTTTCAGTCTGTAGTTTGCATTTTCATTTTCGCAACACTGACTTCTGAAGAGCAAAAGTTCATTTTGATTAAGTCTAATTCATCAGTTTTTCCCTTTTGTGGATTGTGCTAACTATAAAACCGTTGCCCTCCTGGTGGGCTTCCGTCTATGGGGTCGCACAGAGTCGGACACGACTGCAGTGACTTAGCAGCAGCAGCAGCAGCAGCAGCCCGAGGTCACATAGATATTCCTAATTCTTGCTTTCTTTAGATTTTACATTTAGATCTATGATCCATTTTGAGTTCATTTTTGTATATGGTGTGAGGAATGGATCAAAGTTCATTTGGGGCACATGGATAAACAGTTTTGAAAAGATTGTCCTTTCTCTGCTGAACTGCCATTGTACCTTTGTAAAAAACACTGATTTCTCTTAGTAACAAATATGGAATTTCATCAAAAGCTTTTTCTACATCTATTGAAATGATCACGTAGTTTTTTTCCATTCTGTTAATTTGGTGAATTATGATAATTTTTGTTAAACCATCCTTACATTCCTGGGCTGAATCCATTTGGCTATGATATAACATTTTTTATACATCATAGATTCAATGTCCTAAACTATAAATTAGAATTTTTGTTATCTATGACCAGAAGGGATTTTGGTATTTAGTTTTCTTTACTTGTAATGCTTTTGCCTAGTTTTGGTATCAGATTAATGCTAGCCTCATAGAATGAATTGGAATGTACTCCCACTTCTTCAATTTGGGGGAAGATTTTGTATAGAATGGTATTATTTACTCTTTAGATATTTGGTAGAATCTACCAGTGAAGCCATTTAAACCTGAGGTTTCTTTGTGGAAAGATTTTTAAAACTACGAATTCTATTTATTTAATAGATATAGGGCTAGATAGATGATTGATTTATTCTTGAGTTTAGTTTTGGAAATATGCGTATGTCAAGTAACTTGTCTCTTTATCTGAGTTGTCAAGTTTATTGGCATAAAGTCCATAATGTTTTCTTTCTGTCCTTTGACAGCTGTAGGGCCTGTACTGGTGTCACCTCTCTCACTGCAGATATTAGCAGCTTGTATCTTTTCTTCTTTTTCTGAATAAAACAGGCTAGAAGCTTATCAATATTATTTCTCTTTTCACAAGAACCAGCTTTGTATTACTATTTCATTGGTCTTCTCAGTTATGTTTGGCTTTCTATTCATTGATTTCTCCCTGATCTTTATTATGTCCTTTTTTGTACTTATATCGGGTTTAATTTGCTCTTCTTTTTCTATTCTTGAGGAGTTCTTTCTTCTTTTCCAGTAAGGTGCTTAGTGTTATAAATTTGCATCTAAGTACTGCTATAGCAGATTCCACAAATTTCAACATGTTGTTTTTAATTTTCATTCATTTCAAAATACTTTCTAATTTCTTCTTTGATTTCTTTTTTGATACATGGCTTATTTGGAAGCATGCAATGTAATTTCCAAATATTTGGTGAGTTTTCACTCATGTTTTTGTTCAGTTCAGTTCAGTCGCTCAGTCGTGTCCGACTCTTTGCGACCCCATGAATCACAGCACACTAGGCCTCCCTGTCCATCACCAACTCCCGGAGTTCACTCAGACTCACGCCCATCGAGTCAGTGATGCCATCCAGCCATCTCATCCTCAGTCGTCCCCTTCTCCTCCTGCCCCCAATCCCTCCCAGCATCAGGGTCTTTTCCAATGAGTCAGCTCTTCGCATGAGGTGGCCCAAGTCCTGGAGTTTCCGCTTTAGCATCATCCCTTCCAAAGAAATCCCAGGGCTGATCTCCTTTGCTAGTGACTTCTAATTCAGTTCCCTTATGTCAGAGAATCTGCTCCATATGACTTAACCCTTTTAAAGTCACTGGGCCGTGTTTCATGGCCAGAACACGCTATGTCTGGTGCACGTCCTGTGTGCACCCGAAAGTGTCGCACACCTGCTGTTGTTTGCTGGGTTGTTCTAGATAGAAACGTCAGATCCAATTGTTTGATACTATTGTTCAAGTCTTCCATATCCTTGTTGATATTCCCTATATCTAATAAATTATCTGACTATAATTTTATATTTGTCTGTTTCTCCTTGCAGTTCTCTCAGTTTTTGCTTCATGTATTTTAAAGCTCTGTTATTAGATACATAAACTTAAAGAACTGTAAATCTTCCCAAAGAACTGATCCCATTATTTCTTCAAAATTATTTTTTCTGCCCCCCACTTTTTCCCTAGGGGCTCCAATTATGCATACGTTAGGCTGCTGTTGTTCACCAACATAGCGATGGCTCTTTTCATTTTTTAAAATCATAATAACTATTTTACTGCTTAATCTAATATACATACACATCAGTATATATCAGTTCCGAGTAAGTTTCAACTCATTGATTCCCACCCCTCCCCCCATTATGGATCCTCTTTTCTGGTTTTTTAGCTTATCTAGTAATCCTTGATTAGATGTCAGACACTGTAATTTATTTTTTACCTTACTCAGTACTGAGTAATTCTGTATTCCTATAAAGATCCTTGAGCTTTCTTCTGGGATGTAGTTAAATTACTTGGAAAAGATCCTTTTGTATATTAATTTTGAGAATCATCAGGCAGGACCACAGCAGCATGTAATCCAGTGCAAATATCCCCCTACTGGGGCAAGATCTTTCTGAGTACTCTGTCCAATTCCTCTTGAAGTATGAGGTTTTCCAGACTGGAAAGTGGAAACAGGCACTGTTCCCAGGCCCATTAGCATGCCAGGCACTATTCCTGGCCCAGCTGGACTGCTGGGCACTGACCCTTCCAGTCCTCCCAGATGGCTCCGTTACTGGCCTCAAGCAGCTTTGCTCACACGCCTGCACCAGGCAGCATGTAGCAGGTTTGGAGCTTTCTCCACTGGTGCTCTGCCCTGGGAAACTAGACCCTTTGGTCTCTGCAGACTCTCAGCTCCACCTCCTCTGCTTAAAGACCCTGCCAAGCTCTGCCTGGCGCCTCCTTCTGGCGCCGCAGCCTGGAAACTCACTCGCATGACACCTCTCACCCTGTTTGTTTTCAGCGCCATTCACTGCTTGACGCCCAGTGTATGGAAAACATTGTTTCATACAATTGTCTGGATTTCTGGTTGTCTCTGGCAGGAGAGTAAATCAGCTCCGTTCCATCTTAGACAATGGAGCCAATCATTTTTACACACAGAATAAGTTGGTCACAAGGTCACAACCACTTTCTCTCAATCTTTTTAACGTGAAATGTGAAACAGCTAACACAAAGTTATAGGACCCATCAATTGCACTCTTGGGTATTTACGCCAGTGACACGAAAATTCATGTTCACAAAGAAACCTGAAGACATACCAAGGGCACAAGTGTCAAAAGGAAAAAACAAATTGGATGTTGAAATTTTTTTTTAAAGTGTGCTATAAACATGATCATCAAGAAAGTGAAGACAACTCACAAAATGGGAGAAAAATGTGAAAATCAAATACCTGACACAAGACTTCTATCCAGAAGATATAAAGCACTCTTACAGCTCAACAACAAAAAGGAAGATACCCAATTAAAAAATGGGCAAAGGATTTAAGTAGACATTTCTCCAAGGGAGATATACAAATGGCCAACAGGTGCATGAAAAGGCGCTCAACGTCTTCGGTTGGGGAAAAGCAAACCAAAACCACAGTGAGATACCACTTCACATCCACTAGGATGACTATAATACAAAAGACAGACAATAACAAGTACTGGGGAAGATGTGGGGGAACGGGAACCCTCACACATTGCCACTGAGACTGTAACATGATGGAGCCGTTTGGAAAACAGTTTCTCAGTTCCTCAGAGAGGTCAGACGTAGAGTCACCACACGGCACAGCAATGCCACTTCTAGAGAAACGGAAAGACACATCTCCACAACACTGGTTCATGCAGCGCTCCCAGTAGCATTGTTCATCACAGCCAGAAAGTGGAGCCACTCACACGTCCACCGACTGATTACCAGGTAAAGAAAGCACACCGGGCTGGCACGCGGGTGTGTTGCTTCTTCAGGTGTGCCCAGCTCCTTGCGAACCCACGGACTGCAGCCCGCCAGGCTCCTCTGTCCGTGGGATTCTCCAGGCAAGAACACTGGAGTGGGCTGCCATGCCCTCCTCCAGGGGGTCTTCCCGACCCAGGGGTCAAACCTGCGTCTCCTGCATCGGCTGCTGAGTCGCTTCAGTCGTGGCCGACTCTGTGCGACCCCGCAGACGGCAGCCCACTAGGCTCCCCCATCCCTGGGATTCTCCAGGCAAGAACACTGGAGTGGGTTGCCATTTCCTTCTCCAATACATGAAAGTAAGAAGTGAAAGTGAAGTCGCTCAGTCGTGTCCAACTCCTAGCGACCCCATGGACTCCAGCCCACCAGGCTCCTCCATCCATGGGATTTTCCAGGCAAGAGTACTGGAGTGGGCTGCCATTTCCTTCTCCAATGCGTGAAAGTGAAAAGTGAAAGTCAAGTTGCTCAGTCGTGTCTGACCCTCAGTGACTCCATGGACTGCAGCCTTCCAGCAGGTTCTTTACCACTACCGCCACCTGGGAAGTCCCAAAATGTACTAAATCTATACAATATTCTTGGTGACAAAAAGAAATGAAGTATTGATTTGTGCCACAACATGGAGGACCCTTGAAAACAGTATAGTAAGTGAAAGAAGCCAGGCACAAAAGACCATGTACTGGGTAAATCCACTGATATGCAACTGTCCAAGATAGGCCAATTGTAGAGACAAAGCAGATCAGTGGTTGTCGAGGGCTGGGGGTGGGGTGTGCAGGGAATGAGGCATGATTGTTAGTGGGTATGTGGTTTCTTCCGGGGGTGATGAAGATGTTCTAAAATTAGATTGTGGCAATGGTTGCACAACCCCATAAGTATAATGGAAACCATGGAATTGTATACTTTAAACCATTGTTTAAACATACCAGTTACATACTAGTGTATGGTATGTAAACGACATCTCAATGGAGCTATTTAAAACCTGCGGAGCAACTTTATTCATAATAGCTCATAACTGAAAAGAATCCATATGTGTTCTGATGGTGAATGGTTCCACAAACTTGGTATATCTGTTCCACAGAATGCAACTCAGCAAAAAAAGGGATGAACTATTAAATATATCCAATAACCTGTATGAATCTCATGAGAGTTACGCTGTGTGAAAAAGCTAGCACCAAAGGTTACATGCCATTTTTGTTCGTTGTTCAGTCGTTAAGTCCTGTCTGACTTTCTGTGACCCCACGGATTGCAGTCCTCCCAGGGTTTGCTCAAACTCACGTCCATTGAGCCGGTGATGCCATCCAACCATCTCATCCTCTGTCACCCCCCTCTCCTCCTGCCCTCAACCTTTCCCAGCATCAGGGTCTTTTCCAATGAGTAGGCTCTTCGCCTCAGGTGGTCAAAATATTGGAGCTTCAGCTTCAGCATCAGTCCTTCCAATGAATATTCAGAGTTGATCTCCTTTAGGATGGACTGGTTGGATCTTGCTATCCAAGGGATTCTCAAGAGTCTTCTCCAGCACCACATTTCAAAAGCATCAATTCTTCAGTGCTCAACCTTCTATTGGACTCATTATGTACGACTCTCAAAATGATACAATGATAGAAATGGAGAACAGACCACCAGGGTAAGGAAGAGGCTGGGGTGTGAGAGATCGGTATGGGTCTGAAGATGACTCTGAGAATGTTCTGGACACATGACTATATCCTGGCTATGAAGCGGCACTGTGGTCTTATAAGGTGTTTCCACGGGGGAAACAGTGTAAACAGTACGGAGATCTCTCTGAATTATTTCCTACAACTGCATGTGAATCTACAATTATGTCAAATTTCAAAGATTTTTTTTTTCATTTTAAAAAAGTACTAAAAGGGAGATAAATTAGGAGTGATATTTTCAGGACAGGTGAGCTCAGACTCACAGTTCTGATCTGCAGCTTGGTAAATAAACATGGTAATAAACGTAATAGATGGAAGAACCTGTCCTTTTTCGTTTGCTTGCTTTTTTGTTTTTTTCACTTGGAAGTAATTTCACTTACAGAAAAACTGCGCACGCACGCAGAATAGTATTAAGAACACTGTGAACTCTGTGCCCTGTATCACATTTACTGATGATTAACATTCTACCCACTTGCTCTGTCTTGGTAGGTAGGTAGCCATACAGCGTGTATGTGCGTGTGCGTGTGTATTTGAAGCATGACTCTATCTCCCTCAATAACAAGTACCTATTTTCTAAGAATCAGGATATTCTCTTATACACTAGAGTACGTTTATCTACAGGACACTTATCAACTTCAGCCAACTGAATATAGAGATACAAGGCTTTATGATTCAAGGTCAAATTTTCATCAGTTGACCCAATAATATCCTTGACATTATTCCCTCCAGTACAGGATCTAGCGTGAGGGTCACCTATGGCAGGCATTTCATTGTCATTTCTCTTTTAATGTAAAATACTTCCACTGCTTTTGTCTTTTCATGAAAGTGACCTTTTAAAGGCTCACCATTTCTAATACTGTTTTTAAATAGAACGTAGACATTGCTTTAAGGGAATGGCAACCCACTCCAGTATTCTTGCCTGAAGAATTTCATGGACAGAGGAGCCTGGTGGGCTACCATCCACAGGGTTGCAGAGAGTCAGGTGTGACTGAGTGAGCAACAGGCACACAGTAGCCTGCATTTCGGTAGGTGCCTGGGGAGAAGAGCTGGTGCTTCTGGAGAGCCTCTGCCTTGAGATGCCACAGGTGCCCTTCCGGAGCTGGATGCTTCAGCTGCCTCGCAGCCTCTCTAGCGTCTTTTGTCTGTTTGCCAGCTGGACAATGTTTCCCAGGCCTTCCTATTTGGAACTAGAGGTTCCCAGAGCCACATAGCTTCCATTCCTATTCACCATGACAAATAAAAGAAAACTGAAAACAATTATTCCATAAATTCCCGAACAAGAAGAGGTTGACTTAATGTTGATTTTCAGCACCTCTGTAATTCCAACATTTAGCGAATGTTGGTAACAAGCAACCAAGGGCCCTCTTCCGGAGCGGGCTGTAGATGAATTGCTTTTCTAAAGAAACCAGGATGAATGTGACTTAGAGCGACAAGGAGCCAAAAGGAACAGAAGCAACCTGTGTAAGGGGGAAAAGTGAGTCTACTGCTATCAAGTCAGACTCTGCATGAAAATAAGAGAACCGGGAACTCTACGAAGGGTTCAGTCATAAGAGCCAGCGCCGGGGCTTATGAGGAGGAGATGGTCCTGTGTCTGTGGTAACTGGCTACTCGCATCCACTGCACCGAAACCGGGAGGGGAGCAGGGACTGACACGCAGGAGGCTCTGCTCAGCCACGCTGCCGGGGAGAGCAAGTCTGGGGCCGGGAACAGCTGTCCACATGCCTCTTACGCAGCATGCCCTGACGTGACCTTGGTCTTTCAGGGCTGACAGAGCTCCAGCCTAGAGTCTTTTGGACAGTCTGGTTTGCTTGTTTCTTATTTGTTTTGATAGATTGTTCCGTGCCTCTACCCTGCCTCCGCCCAGCCCACAGCAGCACTCCCCTCCCCTACTTGGACTTCAGCAACATCCTCCTAACTGGCCAGCTAGCCAGCTGCTCCCCTCTCTGAGGGTCTCCAGCGATGCTGCCAGTTGCATCCTGAAGTCCCGCCCTGATGGCCCCACCCCTGCTTTACGCATCCCTCTGAGGTGCATGGGTTCCAAATACCTAGACTTACAGGTAAGGAAGGAAGAAAATGACAACCCACTCCAGTATTCTTGCCTGGGAAGCCCCACACACAGAGGAGCCTCCGGGCTACAGTTCGTGGGGCTGCAAAGAGTCGGACACGACTGAGCATCTGAGCACGAGCAGACCCAGGGAAAGCATCACCCAGGGCCACACGGCCGCTCAACCGTCAGCGTCTCTGCCCCATGTGGGACCGCGTCCACACCGCCCGGCGGCCTGAGCTGCTCTCTGCTGCGCCCTAAGAGCCTCACGGCCGGCCTGTTGCTTCTGTCCCCAGCCCCAGACGACAGCCAGAGGGAGCCTGGACCAGCTGAAGAGCGGTGTGATACAGCCCCTGACTCAGACCCTGCCCGGGGGCGCTGCGTTCACAGAGCACACAGCCAGAGCCCTCGCAGCGGCCCCAGGGCCCTCCAGGGGCCCTGCTGCCACCTCCCTGCCAGCGCCACGTGTCCCCCTCCGTGTGCTCCTCTGGCGAGCCTGGCCCGGCTGCCCTTGGCCCCGGGACGCTCCCCCGCCACTGCAATCTGTGGAGCCTCTCAGCTTCCAGTCCTTTCTCAGGTATCATTTTCTCGGCAAGGCCACTTGGCCATCCTTCCAAGCGCCCTGGCCCTTCCCTGCGTGCACGCCCGCCCATCTGCCCACACACAGCATCTCGGAACAGACCAAGCCAAGCTCGGATGTGTCCACTGGGCTCATTGTACATCTCTGCCCACCAGAGCGCCAGCTCTCCAAGAAGAGATTTGTGGATTTTTGCTCCTTTACGTATCCCCCAACCAATGCTTAAGAATGATGCCTAGCACAGAGAAGGAGCTTAATACACGTCTGCAGAAGTTTTACCCTGAACTGATCCAATGTCTCTTCATTCCCCTTTGCAACCCTGTGTTCCAAAATAAACTATTCAGGGCCTTGCCAGACCCACCTCCTAATTTCTAGCCTCTATGCTTTACCCTATTCCTCTGCCTGGAATGCCTCCCATTCCCATACATGTCGGGGGAAGCTCAAATACAATTCCTCCCTGAAACCTTCCTGGATTCATCCAGATGGAAGGACCCCAACCTTCATATAACAGGAATTGACTGAAATAGATTCATGTCTGTAGTTTGGCCACCTGATGTGCAGAACTGACTCATCGGAAAAGACCCTGATGCTGGGAAAGATTGAAGGTAGGAGGAGGGGATGACAGAGGATGAGATGGTTGGATGGAATCACCGACTCGATGGATATGAGTTTGAGTAAGCCCTGAGAGTTGGTGATGGACGAGGAGTCCTGGCATGCTGCAGTCCATGGGGTCGAAAAGAGTCAGACATGACTGAGCGACTGAACTGATTGATGTCTAAATGCCCAGCTGATCTGGGACTCCTTAAGGCAGTGTTCACACCCCAAAAGGCAGGTGTTCAATAAATACAGACTGATTCAATCTAACATCAGTGCTACACTCTGGACATTGATCCCTTTCTTACCAAAACACCTCATATCATTTCAAGCAATGAACCAGCGAAAGGAGTTTACGTGGGGAACACAACCCGGGGTCAAAGGGCTGAGGCCGGGCATGGAGCAGGTGCTTTTCTGAAGAAACAGGGGTTTATGCAACTTCAAGTGACAAGAAAGGTAAGAGAACAGGGCGATCCATTTAAGGGGAAAAAAAGATGGCAAAGTTCCTGAAGCACATTCGAAGACGTCCTGGGGGACAGTGCATGGCGGGTGTCAGGGCCAATTACAGTCTGCAACCAGATTCCAGAGTCCACACCATTCAGCCAAGCGCAGTCGAGATGCCCGCGCGAACCTGGTGGTGAACTTAGAGGTCACTAAAGGAAGTCAGCCCTGATTCTGGTACATGAGGCCTTTCCAGAGAGAACTGACCCCTTCCCAAAACACTGCACAGCCATCTGTTTATTTGGGCTACATTTGGTGTCAACACTCGGGTTCGATGCCTGGATTGGGAAGATCCCCTGGAGAGGGAAATGGCAACCCGCTCCAGTGTTCTTGCCTGGAGAGTCCCATGGACAGAGGAGCCTGGCGGGCTACAGTCCTGGGGGTCCCAAAGAGTCGGACACAACTGAGCAACTAAGCATGCATCCATGTTAATGTCAGCAGTGGGGTCAGTTATCTGAGTAGAGGTCTTGTATTCCTGTTTCATTAATAGGGTTATTCTTAGGTGCATGACATATGCAGTCTAATTTAATTCTTAATAGAATGGATTTTATTAGAGTGCTTTTTTCCAATTATTTGAATTGAAGTACAGCTGATTTACAACGTTGTCTTCGTTTCTGCTGCACAGCACATGATTCAGGTATGCATATACATACATCCTGTTTTTAATATTCTTTTCCATTCTGGTTATCATAAAATATTGAATATAGGTCTCTGTGCTGTATAGTAGGACCTCCTTGTTTATCTATCCGATATATAAATGCTTATATCTGTTAACCCCAATGTTCCACGCCACCTCTCCCCCAAGCCCCTCCCTTCTTGGCAACTACCAGTGTGTTCTATTTAGTGTAGTTCAAAGTTTACAGAAAAACTTAGAAGAAAGTACAAAGAGTTCCCGTGTTCTCCCATCAGTAACATCTTGGTAGGGTCATTACCACTGATGAGCCAATGTCAGTGTACTAATTAAAGTCCACAGTTTACACCAGGGTGCACTCTTGCTGTTGTATGTTCTCTGGTACAAATATATAAGGATATAAATAAGCTATGGTTTTTCCGGTAGTCATGTACGGATGTGAGACAATAAAGAAGGCTGAGTGTCGAAGCATTAATGCTTTTGAACTGTGGTGCTGAAGACACTTGAGAGTCCCTTGGACTGCAAGGAGATCCAACCAGCCAATCCTAAAGGAAATCAACCCTGAATGTTCGTTGGAAGGGCTGATGCTGAGGCTGAAGCTCCAATACTTTGGCCACCTGGTGTGAAGAACTGACTCATTTGAAAAGACCCTGATGCTGGGAAAGATTGAGGGCAGAAGGAGAGGGGACGACAGAGGATGAGACGGACGGTGGAATCACTGACTCAATGGACATGAGTCTGAGCAAACTCTGGGAGATAGTGAAGGACAGGGAAGCCTGGCGTGCTGTGGTCCATGGGGAGGAGTTGGATACTACTGAGCAACTGAACAACAGCAAGTGCCTATTACAGTATCACACAGAGTAGCTTCACTGACCTAAAAAGCCTCTGTGCTCTGACTCATCCTTTCCTCCACCCAACCCTGGGCAACCACTGATCTTCTAACTGTCTCCATAGTTTTGCCTTTTCCAGAATGTCACAGAGTTGGAATCATGTAGTCTGTAGACTTCAGTTTGGGTCCTTCAGGTGTATGATATTTTCGGTAATAGCATCAGTGATATCACTTGCCAAAATGTTTTACAAAGAGGCGGTACCAGTTTACAGTCCCATCATCAGCATGAGTTCCTGCCAGACCACGTCCTCAGACTTGACACTTGGTCAGTCTTCTTAATGTATCCATTCTGGTTGGGGTTTAATATCTCTCTACTACTAACAGCAGCCTTCCCTGCTGGCTTGGACAGTAAAGAATCTGCCTGCAAAGCAGGAGACCCAGGTTTGATCTCTGGGTTGGGAAGAACCTCTGGAGAAGAGAATGGCAACTCACTCCAGTAATCTTGTCCAGAGAATCCCATGGACAGAGGAGCCTGGTGGGCTACAGTCCATGGGATCACAAAGAGTCGGTCACAACTGAGAGACCAACACTTCACTACTAACAGCAGTATCTGCTGCTATTAATTTACATTTTCCTAATGACTAATGATGGTGAACACCTTTTCATGTGCTTACTTGCCATCTAATACCTTTTGCTGAAGAATTTGTTCAAATATTTTGCCCATTTTTGCTTTCATTCTTAACTGGGTTGCTTGTTGTCTTCTTGCTGAATTGTGAGAGTTCTTTACAGATACAAGTTCTTTGTCAGATATATGTTTTGCAAATATTTTCTCTAAGTCTGGGGCTTGTCTTTTACTTTCTTAAATGCCTTTTGATGAGAAAAAGATTATATTTTTAAAAATTTTATTTATTTATCTACAGCTGTGGTGGGTCTCCACTGCTGCGTTTCTTCTCTCGTCGTAGCAAGCTGTGGGTACTTCTTGTTATGGTGGGTGGGTTTCTCACTGCAGCGGCTTCTCTTGCTGTGGAGCACAGCCTCAGTAGTTGTGGCATGCAGGCTTACTTGTTCCACAGCCTGTGGGATCTTCCCAGACCAGGGATCAAACCTGTGTCTCTTGGATTGGCAAGTGGACTCTTTACCACTGAGCCGCAAGGGAAACCCAAAAGTTTATAATTTTGATGAAGTCTAATTTATTAGATTTCTTTAATAGCTTGTATTTTTTTCATTATAATCTTTACCAACCCTGAATCACTAAGATGGACTCTGTTTCTTCTAGAAGTTTCTGTAGTTCTCACTCTTTAGGTTAGGTCTATGGCCCATTTCAAGTTCTTCCTTTTTTAATATGACGTGATATGGGGGCTGAGATTTGTTCTCTTGCATGTGGCTAGCCAATCGTTCCAGCACGAATTGTTGAAAAAAAGCGTCTTTTCCCATGGAAACGGTCCGTCACTCTGTTCACAATCAGTTGGCCACGTAGTTGGGTCTGTTTCTGAACTTGCTCTTCTGTGCCATTCCTCTGTTTTTCTGTTTTCACATCGATACTATATTGTCTTGAGACTATGGCTCGATCATTCTTGAAACCAGACAGTCCAAGTGCTTCCTCTGCATTCTTCTTTCTCAACGTTGTTTTAGCCACTCCAGGTCCATTGCGTTTCCATATATTAGAATCAGTTTGTCAGCTTCTACAAACAGGCATGCTGAGATCTGACTTTGATCACTGAATCTGTAGATCATTTGGGAAGAACTGCCGTCTTAATGATACGGAGCCTGATAACGCGAGAGCATGCTGTGACCCGCCATTTATTCAGGTTTTTCAAAATTCCTCTCAACCACGTTTGGTAGATTTCACTGTTCAGATCTTAGGCATTTTATCCAGAAGCATTTCATGCTTGTTGATGTTTGATTACTTTTTAAAAAATGTCCAGGTTATTTTTTAAAATTAATTAATTTTTGGTTGTGCTGGATCTTCATTGCTGCGAGGGCTTTCTCTAGTTGCTCCAAAGTGTTGGAGCCTCAGCTTCAGTACCAGTCCTTCCAATGAATATTTCAGGAAGGTTGGTTGATTTCCTTTAGGATGGACTGGTTTGATCTCCTTGCTGTCCAAGGGACTCTCAAGGGTCTTCTCTAGCACCACAGTTTGAAAGCATCAGTTCTTCAGTGCTCAGCCTTCTTTATGGTCCAACTCTCACATCCATACACGACCACTGGAAAAACCATAGCTCTGATTAGACGGACCTTTGTCAGCAAAGTGATGTCTCATTTTAATGTGCTGTCTAGGTTTGTCACAGCTCTCCTTCCAAGGAGCAAGTGTCTTCGAATTTCATGGCTGCAGTCATGGTCTGCAGTGATTTCGGAGCCCAGAAAAATCCTCCTTTCTAAGTTTGAATCTGCGTCCAACATTTTATCCTTTGTACTTTCAATGTCGTGAAATATCTTAGAGAGTTCTATTAATGTGATGGGGGAAAGGGCTAAGCTCACTTCCTGTGTGGTACTTTCAACCATTTTCCACAAGCACGTGGATAAGGCTCCTCTGCCTGCCCCTCTAGAGTGCTAAATAGCAGCAGTGTCCACATCCCGACTTGTGAGCCTGTAAAAAGCAGAGAACCTTCTCTGGCTGAAATGAGGCAGAAGGGGAGGTGGCAGAGGTTCAGGGCATGAGAAGGACTACACCCACACAGCAGGTTTGGAAAACCACGTGGGGCCATGAGCCAAGGAATGTGGGCACCTCTGGTTGACAACCAGGAAGAAAACAGGCGTGGAGGATGTTCAGAACGCACGGAACTGTCCATTCAAAAGGATGGATTTTACTGCATGTAGATTATACCTCAGTAAACTAGACTTTAAAAAGACCTGAAACCCACCTCCACTGTCTAGATTTTAGGGACAGGTGGCTCAGTGGTAAAGAATGTGCCTGCCAATTCAGAAGACACATGAGACAGAGGTTCAATCCCTAGGTCAGGGAGATCCTCTGGAAGAGGAAATGGCAGCCCACTCCAGTGTTCTTGCCTGGGAAATCCCATGGACAGAGGAGCCTGGCGGGCTACAGTCCATGGGGTCTCGAAGAGTCGATGCAACTGAGCCACTCAGCAATACAAAGAGGCGAGTCTGGTGTTAGGAGCTGACCTGACACGCATCCCGCCCTTGGAGCAGGGCAGCCACGGAGGCTCTCCAGCATCTCCAGGGGCCAGCCCTGCTCCCACCTGCCGTGACCGAGCTCCTGACCTCCTGGGCAGGGTACAGCCTCTCTCTCCACCACCTCAGCCACGGAGCAAGAAGCCAGGAGGCACAGACCTCACCCATCTACGATCCTAGGAAAGGGGCTTGCGTGTGTCTAAGGAACAGTTCGCCTCATTCGCTTCTGTGGCAGCAAACAACGGCGGGCTGATGACACACCCGATCCCTCATGCCCGGCTCCTCCAGGAAGCAACTACCCCGCTCATACGATGAGGACCGAATCACTGCTCGGCAGGGTTCTCCACGCCTCATGCCTAGCCATCGGCGACAGAGGCAGCAGACCCCGCAAGTCAAGTGCGGTGCTTCCTGGAGACAGGTCACTAGGTGTGGGGTGGGAGTCTCTATGCCTCTAAGGTTTAAATCTGGCTGACCTGAGCGGGGCAGAAGGATTTCAGCTGAACACGTGATGCCAAGAGAAATAAGAAGGTAATCATCAGAAGAACTGAGACGGGTGCGACAAGGGCTCGGATCCCTCGCATTCACTCGTTTCCTTTCTCCCAACTCAGCTCCTGTAGTTCAGGAGTCCCCGACCCCTGGCCATGGCCACACGCCGCCCTGTGGCTTGTTAGGAAGTGAGCCCCACAGGAGGAGATGAGCAGTGGGCAAGTAAGTGAAGCCTTCATCTGTATTTACAGCTGCTTCCCATGCCCCCCCCAACCCTGCTGCCGTCAGGGCTCCCGCTGACTTTGCATTATGGTGAGTTCTGTAATTATCTCATGACACAACACAGTGTAATAAAAACAGAAATGAAGTACACAATAAACGGAATGTGCTCGAATCGTCCCCAAACCATCCCCCGGCTCCACCCTGGTCCGTGGAAAAGTTGTCTTCCGTGAACCTAGAAACTGTCTTCTAACTTGCCCTGCATCAGAAAGGCTGGGGGCTGCTGCTCCAGTTGAAAGGACGTGTTAAAGACAAATATTACTCGAGGCACGTGTGCAGACCCCTATTAAATCGTTGCTGTCCCCCTGGCCCCCCAGAGGCTTCCCCAAGAGTGATTTTCACTGAGATCTCTAGGGTAGCGGTAGGAAAAAGGAGGGGTGAGCAGTAGGGTGAGCGAGCTTCTCTGGCACAGACGAGCTGGCCACAGAGGAAGGCCAGTCTCACCCGTCAGGTCTCCTGGGTTGGCTGTCCCCACGCAGCACCACCTTGCTTGGGTACCTGCCTGAATCCTGAGCCCAGGGGTCCCGCTTGCCATGGGACGCAGCGCTTCCTGACGGCAGGGAACACGGCCTGCCCTTTTCCGCTGCTGCCCCCAGCACTTGGAACACTGCCTGGCCCGGAGCAGGGGCTCAGGAAAGGAGTGTTGAATAAACAAATGAGCTCAGGAATGAATGACTGAAGTACTCAATAAACAGCTGCAGAGGTGAAGGTAGAACATGTCCAACCAGAGACATTCAAACCGCAGTAGGATGTCTGAGCGGCAAAATTCCTGCCTCTCTCTCGGGTAGGAATCAAGGAAGGCTTCTGGAAGGAGGCGGTATTTGATTAGGCCTGGAAGGAATCTCAAACGGAGGGGCAGCAGAGCCGGAGCTCACGCAGATTGTCCTGCAGCCCCTGCTGGCGCACATTCCGGTGATTAGAGCGCGAGGCATCTGTGGTTTCCTGCCCCAGAGGGTCTGCAACTCAGCTGGGGAGGGCAACTTGCACCAAAAGGCCACGATGAACACGTGACAGGCGAGCACGCAGGCAAACGCGCCGGACACTGCGCCAGACAGACCTGCCCCGGGCAGGCAGGGCTGGAAGGCTTCCCCAAGAGTGATTTTCACTGAGATCTCTGGGGTAGGGGTAGGGAAAAAGGAAGGGTGAGCAGCAGGGTGAGCGAGCTTCTCTGGCACAGACAAGGAGCTGGCCACAGAGGAAGCACGTGGGCCTCTGGGCGTCAAGGCCCTGCCCTCCAGTCACCACCAGAGCCGACAAACAAGGACGAGAAAGTCCATGTCACAGCTAGAGAGTTAGTAACGAGCCAGGAAACAATAAAGCCCCAACAACAAGGTCCTGTTGTGTAGCCCAATGCCCTGTGATAAACCATAAGGGGAAAGAACAGGAAAGTGAATATACACACGTACACGTGTGTGTAACGATCTTAAGTCCTATACAGCAGAAATTAGCACAACACTCTAAATAACTACACTTGAATAACCACTGGAAAAGTCATAGCTTTGAGTGTATGGACCTTTGTTGGAAAAGAGATGTCTCTGCTTTTTAATATGCTCCTTAGGTCTGTCATAGCTAACCCTGACTGAATTCATTGGAAGGGCTGATGCTAAAGCTCCAATACTCTGGACGCCCGATGCGAAGAGCAGACTCACTGGAAAGACCCTGAGACTGGGAAAGGCTGAGGGCAGGAGGAGAAGGGGCAGGCAGAGGATGGCAGGGCTGGATGGCATCACCGACTCAGTGGACTTGGGTTTGAACAAACTCTGGGAGACGGTGAAGGACGGGGAAGCCTGGCGTGCTGCAGTCCATGGGGTCACAGAGAGTCGGACGTGACTTTGGAGACTGAACAACAACAGATTCTTGAATAAAGTAAAATTGTTTGGAAAGCCTTCTTGGGAATTCCCTGGTGGTCCAGGGGTTAGGACTCCACTTTCACTGCAGGGGGTCCAGCTTTGATCCCTGGACAGGGAACTACGATCTTGGACCCCACAAGCTTCAAGGAGTGGCCGAAAGTAATGATAATGAAAATAAAAGGCATTCTTCCTCTGCGCCAGGCAACAGGCTTGCACTCAGAGCACTAGCAGCCCCCCCTGCAGACTAGGGGCCGGGTGAACGGGTGATGCCGGCAGCCGGCCAAGAGCCCCTCAGCGCTCAGTGCTGCTCTGCCTCCAAGGCCCCAGTCAGAGGCCACTTACTGGACTAGGAGGAAGACCAGGGTCAGGGAGGGGGGGGCTCAGAACCGACATTCTGAGTCTGAGTCTCAGGGAGGCAGGCTGGGGAGCGTGGGGGCCCGTCACAACATCGATGGCAAAGTGCCGCTCTGCTGAACCTCTGCTGCTATAGTTCAGTCTAACTTCATGTCTACGAAGATGAGGGCTTCCCAGGTGGCTGAGTGCTAAAGAACCCGCCTGCCAGTGCAGGAGCTGTGGGTTCAATCCCTGGGGCGGGAAGATCCCCTGGCGGAGGGCACGGCAACCCGCTCCAGTATTCTTGGTTGGGAAATCCCATGGACAGTGGAGTCTGGCGGGCTACAAAGAGTGTGGCCTGGGGTCTGGAAAGAGCGGGACATGACTGGGTGCACATACACACGCGCGCGCACACACACACACACACACACACACGATACAAAGATGAAGACGTCAGCTGGATGGAGGTGCTAATACCTCCTTCGGCTGGAATATCATCTTCTCATCTCTTAAACTGGTCCCTTTTCTAAATTTTATTTACTAGTTTTTGTCTCTCAGAGGTCTCGTTCTCAAAGAGGCCACACCAGATCTGACATCGCGAGTGGTCATGTGGCTTTCTGAAACGTCTTCTAGAAAACGCTCTCTCCCGCTATGAAAGCCCACGTTTGAACTCATCCGTTCTGCACAGAGTTGCTGAGCCCTTCCTTGGTTTGTGCCCTTTCACCAGTCCGTGAACTAGTCATGGGTTTATCTGCTTTCCTGGCTACTTTTTTCTTCCCTTCTAGAATTTTCTTTCTCTTAAGTCCTGTGCCTCTCTTAGTATTAAAGATCATCAGCCGTCCTTGAATGTGGTTAAATATTCACTTTCACTTAGACTTCTGACCTAGACACTGAAAGCTAACTTTGCTGCCTTCCTCTAAGTAAAGAGAAAGCAGTAGGAAAAAAGTCGATAATTTTTGGTTTCCAGAGTGAAAGAAAATACCCTATTTTTTTTTTATATTGATAACCTGCTAAGTAGGCTTGTTTAAAGGATTTGTTTTCCTGAAATATGGACTGACGTGCTGTGTTCTGCTAGGTACCGACATCCACACACAAAGCTAGACTTGGAAAGACTTAGTCCCGCTCTTCCCAGAGCCCTTCCTCTCGCCACCGGCCACTGTCACCCTCGGCCAGGATGGGGGCCTTCCTCTTTCCATTCAACACACCAGCCCTGGAGGGGGACTTCCTGCCCCTGCGCTGTTTCCAGGCTGCTCGGGTGGATGCTAGCAGAGCCCCCCACCACTGGAGAGCCAGCATCTAGCCCGCCCTCCCTCTCCCCTCCCCAGGGGTGGGGGGTGCAGGCACCCTGCCCTTCCCTCCTTCTCCAGGTCCAGAGCCTTCCGTCTCTGGCTCAGACATCGGTATTTCTACCCCCGCGACCTCCTGTCATTGTCCAGCGCATTCTTTGAACCCTGTTTGGGCTGTTTTCTCTCTCATCCGCACGTGGGTGCTCTGACACCTCTCTCTGCACGCCTCTTCTTTTCCGAAGCCTTCGTGGTCAAGTGTCACCCCCACAAGCTCCTGCCACGGCTTTTTGCACAACTGAACTTTGTGAGTTTTTTTTCAACCGCTCCTCTCTGTCGGGGACCCCCGCCTGAAGGTGGCGGATGAGCTTTACTTTCATGGCTTGAGAAGCACCGCACTGGAATGCCTTTCTTCCTGGAAACAGCTCTTGAGAAATGAGAATTCGAAGGAAAGGAAAGAGAAAGAAAGAGGCTCTTTCCTGAACCTGCGTGTGCTCTGGACCGATTGCTGTGAACAGTCAGGGGGACCCTGCAGAGATGGGGCTGGAGTCCCTTTGCCTAGAGGTGGGGATAGATTCTGCAACAGGTTTCAAGGTGGAGAAGAACAGGTGATCATAATATTCAAGCAAGATATACCCCCAAAAGTCCTAAAGTCCAAGGATATTGTTAACGCATCCAATACTGCCTTTTTGTTTGGACTATAAATAACTTCAGAACAGCAAGAGATGCTTCTATTTAAACCAAATTTCAAATTGCTCAGAACCACTTTCTTTTTATACATCACTCCTGTTAATCCCATCCCCAATACACAGATAGAAAATCGGAAATAAAGTGAGTGGATAGAGAATAAAATAAGACAATAACTTAGTTATCAAACTGACCCATAAAATGAGCCAAAATGAGATTACCAATTAGAATTTATCAAATTGATTCACAATCCTTGACAGAGGGGACATATGTTCTTCGTGCTGGCAGCCTAATAGATGTCAACTTCTCCAAGGAAGAACACTGCCTGAAAATGCTTCTGAAAATTTTTTTGGTTAAAAAATATCCCATTAACATACAGGTAATAGAAGAAAACTTGATTTCAGATCATCAAGATCTGATTGTCACTTGAGTCCTCTGTTTTACTAGCCACATTGCTGCCCTGTAAGTATGCACTTAAATACACATCAGGCTAACAATTTCTTAGAACATTTCCGAAAGGGACATGGCCACTTGTCAACCTCTAGATGACTTGGTCTGTTTTACTAGAACTTGGCAACGTGTCACCTCGGTGTGGTTATCACATAACCACAGATGTATGCAGTTGCAAATGGCCTCAGGGAACTTGGTGCCCCATTTGCTCTTAAAAATTGGGGGAGGGCATAAGGAACTACCGTATACTGTTTACTTAACTGTATTAATATCTCCAACCTTTCCTGTGAAGCTTCATAACCTTTGAGACAATTCATTCTGCCTTTGCTTTCCAAAATCCTCCTTGTGGCCCCATGGACTACACACTCCCAGCCTCCACTGCCCATGGAATTTTCCAGGCAAGAATACTGGAGTGGGTTGCCATTGCCTCCTCCAAGAGATCTTCTCCATCTAGGGATCAAACCCCCATCTCTTGTGTCTCCTGCATTGGCAGGTGGATTCTTAACCACTGTGCCACCTGGGAAGCTCCACAAATCTCTTTAAATAAAGCAAAGTAAAAGCAGTCAGATTGGAACTATATTCAGTCTCCTGTGATAAACTATGATGGAAAAGAATATGAAAAAGAACATATATATATATAATTGAGTTGCTCTGCTGTACAGCAGTAATTAACACAACACTGTAAATGAACTCTACTGCAATAAAAATTTTTTAAAAATTAAAAGCCAAGCGATGAGTGTGGCATCTGAACACAGAAGACAAACCTCTGCAACGCTTTCTCTAATTTCTCCTTTGTGTATCTTATCTTCACAGTTGGAGAGCCAACAGGACCCTTGCCCTGTTAAATAACAGCACACGTTCCAACTCACAAAGATTTAGAACACAACTCTTTCCTTCTGAGTCAATTGTTTGGAATTAGAACGCATGATCTTGCAGAAAGAGCAATTTATTTAATCAGCTGCTTAGGCCACCTTGTAGAAAACTCTATTTCATGCTTAATATACCCCAAATCTGGGCTTCCCAGGTAGCGCTAGTGGTAAAGAACCCTTCTGCCAATGCAGGGGATGTTAGAGACGGGGATTCGATTCCTGGGTTGGGGAGATCCCCTGGAGGAGGAAAGGGCAACCCACTCCAACCCACTCTTGCCTGGAGAATCCCAAGGACAGAGCAGCCTGGAGAGCTGCAGCCCAGAGGGTCACAAAGATCCAGACACGACGGGAGCAACTGAGCACACAGACCCCAGGTCTAGTGATGATTATAAGCAGAGTGGTTTGAATGGCAGCCGCCACCTTTATAACACCTGCCTCGGGAGCCACCTGTGGGAGTCCAGCGGGCGTGCAGGAGCACGCCCGTCTAGTGCAGATGGAAGGAGGGGTGCTGGCCATCTGGGTGTGAGGGGAGTTGCAAAATGCCAAGGGAAAATCCTCCAGCAGGGGTGGGTAGGCCCGTGCTGGACTTCTAAGTCCCCCCAACTAGTTCCCACCCACATCTGAGCACTGTAAAAGTAATCGGCAAATACTCGCTGAATTCAATTCTGTTCATGTTTTAGTGGTTCAGGGCACAGGCACAGTCGCCCGTCGGCATCCTCAAGGATGGTCCCAGGCCCCTCGGGGGCACCAAAACCTGCCCACCATGCTCAGGTCCCTTAAATGGTGTAGCATTTGCATACAACCTACACACATCCTTCATAGACTTTAAATCACCTGGAGATTACTTGCAATACCTAATACCACCTGCATGCAATGTAAATAGTTGCAGATACAATGTATAGCTATTGGCAGGTGGCAAATTCAAGTCTTGGTTTTTGGAAATTTCTGGAATATTTTTCCCCTCGAATATTTTCCATCCATGGTTGGTTGAATCTGGGGATACAGAATCTGTGGATGTCGAGGTCCTACTCAGGATACAGGGCGAGCCGGGCAAAACTGCCTGACACACTGTCTGGCTCATCGAGTTAGGCTCAGTGGAAGAAGACTTCATTCAGCCTGCATTTCCAGAGACCCTCCAAGGATGAGGAACAACTGTTTTCAGGGTCTGGGGATACCAGAGGAAAGACAAATGCAGAATACATCACCATCAAAACCTGAGCGTGTGGACTTCCCTGGTGATCCAGTGGTTAAGACTCTGTGCTCCCAATGCAGGGGGCCCAGGTTTGACCCCTGGTTGGGCAACTACTGAGCTCACGTGCCGTGACTGCTGAAGACATCGCACTTAAGAGCGTGCTTTGCCAGAGAAGCCCCCGGAAGGAGAAGCCCCCACGCTCTGCAGCTAGAGAAAAGCCTTCACAGCAACTAAGACCCAGCTCAGCCAGGGATGAACACATAAATAGACAAACATTTTAAAAAAAGAATAAAAACAGTAAAGGAAAAATTGTTTTAATAACAGTGTATATGCAGGGTGGGGGATGTGCTTCTTTCCAAAAGCCTTTGAAAAATCATCCAACGGTCAGAGCCAAAATAACACAGGCACCAGATCCGGGCAGGCGGCACAGGCGTGCTCCCTCAGACCCTGACTGGGTGAGACCGGCTTCTTACATGCCACCGAGAATCTTCACCGCACCCCTCTGCCACCACGTTTGAGCCTCCCAACCCTTCAAAGAGGTGGAGCGGAGCGGAAAGCCATTTTGTGATGAAAAATCAGCATCTAGAGAGGGGGACAGAGGTCCCCTGGCCCAGCGGGCGGCCCCGAAGGGACAAAAATCAAACCTCGCGATGACCTAACATCTCCTCCGCTCTGTCAGACTGCTTCTCTGATGCGACCGCAAAACAAACACGGCTCAGCTACCAAAATAACTATATACGAGGTCGGACCTCGTAAGGAGTAAACGCTCCATCTTTTGAGGTGCATAAACCCCTCCCCGATACTGCGACGAGAAGATGCAATACTGCGACGAGAAGATGCTAGTTAAATGTTCCAGAAGCAAAGAATGAACACCGCTCCAAACAGCAAGCCAACTAGACTGGGTGAGGTCTCTTCCCCACCGGACAGGTCACTGCATGTGAGTGGCAGAAACACGGGAAAGAAAAAACAAGTTCTGTCAAATCTGGCCCACCGGGACATCAAGGGCTTTCCCTGTTTGGTTCTTAACCTTAAAACTATCTTCACACCGAGTCGGAAATTAAAATTCTTTGCCTAATTTTCCCCAACCACACAGCCTTAGAAGTGAGCTGGCCTGTTCTATGTAACTACTGAGGCAGAGGTAACAGACACAGCGCTCGTCTATCCTGCAAACAGAAACCATGGCATTACTTGAAGTGTCTGTGAAGTCTATACCAAGCCACGAAAACCAGAAACAAAAACAGAGGCCCTCGAATTCCCAAAAAGCCACATCCTCTAACTGCAGTGGAACAAAATTAGTACAGACATTCACCCCCAACGCCTGTCACTTGGAAGTTAAGACATTCTGCCGTTAAGGATATATTCATTCCCACAAGACTAAAAGAGGAAATAGAAAAATGTGGCATGCTTAAAATATGTTTACAGTGAGCAAAGAAATGTTTCAATAGAAGTTTTTAAAGATGATTACTTAATCCTTATAAAAACAGACGCTCACAGACAACACATCAAAAAAAAAAAAGCACTGGTTAACAATCATTTATAACATATCATATAACATATGATTTGATTTATTATATCACATATAATCATAACCACAAGGTGTATGGCAAAAATAGATTCCCTTTCTGCACCCCAGTTTCATCTTTCAGCTCCTTTTTTATATTCTGGTATAAAAATCAGCTTCATGAGTAGATTCACAGTTGCCTTCCCCAATACTAAACACAATATCCCAGAGCAGCTAAAAACTCAGTTAATATTTATAGAATATATAAATTTTAAAATGTACATCTATTAAAGAATCAGCTTAAAATTATTCTATCTAAGCATGATGAAATATATGATATAGACACAAACACATTTATTCACATGAAAAGATTTTCCATAACCCAATGCTTAATAAAGCAGCTTATAAAATAGTTTCTATGGAAGAAACACATCTTTTTTTCTTCCGTCTCTCACGCTCTCTTCCACATACACACACGACGTTTAAAAATCTGGGTATAAGTTGGACAAACCTGAGCTAGTAACAACAATTACTTTATGACTATGAAATAACTTTCACACGTCCAAGATGTGAGAAGAGGGAAAACATTGCTTTCTGTGGTCAATTAATTTGCTGTTATTTCCAAGTTGTGTAGAAGTTTGTCAAGCTCCCTGCCTGGTCCTTCAGTAACCAGCGAACCACTCAACCTGAACCATCTCCTCCAGGGTATCACCGTCCTGGCTGATGGCAGTTCTAGACCTGGCCTACCAGCTTGGCAAGCATCTGCTTGATATTCAAATTGGAATTAAAACAGCTAAGAGGTGGCACGACTCCTGACTTGTCAGCGTCTGTAACTCAAGTGTCTGTTAAGTGAAAACATTTCTCACAGTCATATTATCTAGTTTTAAATTACGTGGAACCAGCCTGCCATAAAGAAAGGAAGTTCCTAAAGAACACTGACAGGATCAAGTTTTTAGAACTTAAAAGAACTTATCCACATTTATCTTGCTTTCAAAGAAATGAAAATAGACATAACTATGGCATCGGCAAGGTAGTAATTAACCCTCAGATTGCTAGTCTGTAGAGCAATGGCAGTAAAGACTTCAATATTTCAGTCTGGAAAAAAATGAGTAAATCAAAGCTTCTATTTACCTGTGATGACAACGTCTTCGTTCCGGGCTGCTCCGGCCACAGACTGTTACTTCCCAGAGGAGGCAGGGCCCTCCTCCTCCGGCCTCGGCGGCAAGAAGGTAAAGGAGGAAACGATCTGTGCTCTGGTTCTCCTCAACTCTCCACCACCTTGAAAGAGGAAAGTCACCGTGACCCTGGTCTTCAGCCGCTACGGTGTGACAGGGTCGTCCCAGGAAAGCCCAGCCCCGCCTTCCTGCCCCACACACCCCTTCCCAAGCAGCCTGGGGGAGGAGGGGACTCCGGAGTTTGGCGAGGGGCGGCAGGGACTAGGGGTGGGCCGGCGGCCGCGAACTGCCCAGGGCGCTCCGCGAAATCCAAGGCAGTATCCAAGCCTGGACTTTTCTTAGAAAGAATCTTGACGTTTGCGAAGCAGCCACCAGCCTTTAAACTTCAAAAGGCCGGAGAGCACGGGTGTGCCGTTGTTCCCGGTTAGACTGCGGAGCGCGTAGGGGCAGAACCAGCCCTCCGGACTTCCGCCAGGACCGCCGCGCGCAGCCGGGGACCCGGGGAGTCCCGCGGCGGCTGCCCTGGGCTCGGCCCGTCCGGGTCTCCCAGTGGCGCTTTAGGCGCAAAGTGGGGGCAGTTCCTCAAAGCTGAACTAACCCGCGCTTGTTTCTCCCATCCGAGCTCAGCCGCCCGGCGCACGAGGGTCAGTCTGCCGGACCTCGGGCCACCTGGCCTAGGGGATCCTCGGAGGTCTCAGAAACGCCCCCAGTCGGGGACAACCAAACTCGACCATGCAGAAAGAAGGGCGAGCCTGATGCCCCCGCCTGGTGGGCCTTCTCTCCGGAGTGGGGGACAACCTGAGCACCTAGGGCGTCTGATGTACCGGACCTCGACCCCTGCCCAGGCCCCAGTCCCAACCGACAGCTGCGGACGCCGGGGCTCCAGCCAGGCCCCGGGCGCTCGGAGGGAGGCCGACCAAGGGGAGGCCCCCTGGGCCCCGGGATCCCCAGTACTAGCCAGCAGCGAGCGCCCTCACCCCGCGCCCCGGGGCCCCGCGCATGCGCCACCCGGCCCCTCCCCGTCCGCCGCCGCTCTGGGGGGGAGCCCGGCCCCCGGACCCCCGCGCGCGCCCGCCCGCCCGCCGCCTGGCACCTGGGGCCGCGCGGTCCGCCGCCTGCCGGTCCGCCGGGCGAGCACGCCGAGGGAGGCGGCGCCGGGCAGGGCGCTAGCGGCCGCCTCCGCCCCTGCCGCCCGCTGCCCCCACCGTGGGGCCGTCGCGTCCCCTGCCCCTGCCCGGCGCCGCCTCCCGACTCCCGTGACAGCCGCGCCCCCGCGGCACGCGCCGCCCCTCTGCCCCCAGCCCCAGGCCCGGCCGCTGGCGCAGGGGGGCCCTCCAGGAAGCCCCGCCCCCGGCCCCACCCAGCGCAGGGACACAGCCCCCGGACGGCGGGGCCCGATTGGCTGCCCGCGGGGGGTGGGGGTGGGACCGCTCTCGGCGGGGGGGCGCCCACCTCCTGTCCCGCGGCAGCGGCGTAAGGGAGGAAACTGAGGCCGGGGCGGGGGTGCGCGAAGGTTCAAGGTCACCCGGGTGGGCGCAGCGCGAGTGAGAGCACGCCGCGTGTGGCTGGACCTGGGCGCGCGTCCGGCCCCGCTCACTGGGGGAGGGCCGAAGTCTAGGAGGGGCGGGCGCGAGACTGCCGGCCAGGGGGGTGGTTCCCGCCCGCGGTCCCGGCCACGCTGGCGAGGCCCCGCCTTCCCTCCGGGAGCCCAGCTCTGCCCGGGCCGCGCGAGGAGCTTGGTCTAGACCCGGGACCGAGGCGCGGCGTGCCCTCGAGTCTGGGGAGAGCGCAGGGCCAAGGACAGGCGGGAAAATACCTTGTCCCGGGGACCCCGGATTGCAGAGGCGGGGGAACGGGAACGCTGGCTGGGAGCGCGCGTCAACAGGTGGCGGAGTTGCCGGGGACGGCGGGCGGAGGACGAAGACGAGCGAAGGGCACCGGGCCCAGGCGCCCGGAGGCGCTGTCGACTCTGACCAGCCGCCCTCCACCGCCCCCGGCCCCGGCCCCCGGCTGTCCGATGAGCCTGCCCTCCCCCAGTGAATGGGGGGAGAGGGGCTGACTGTGCCTAGCCGAGGAGCTGGGCTTCTGCCAGCGCAGGAGGGGAGGTCGCGGCCCGGAGGCCAATGGCGAGCAGCAAGAGCGAGAGCTGCAAAGCGGCTTTGTTTGCGCGGTGACGCCCGAGCTCCCCCGCGCCCGAAGGCACAAAGCCCCAGGTGTCAGCGCATCGGGACGCCCCTCCTTTGGGAACGAAATGTATGCTATGTCGGCCCTGCTCCTTGCCCTCCCGCGACTCCGTCCACTGTTCTATTTGTGGCGGCGAGCGCCCAGAAGGACCTACTGGGGCGGGAAACAGCTCCAAGCAAATTCCCGCATGACACGTAGACGCTGGAGACCCGGCGGACGTGGCCCCTTATACGGATGTCTTAGGCTCACCCTTGTTGATTGGCTGCATACCTGTGGCGAACTTTGCCCCACCCAGCAGACACCCTCAACACCTTCGCACTAACACACACTGGACAAGCCCAACTTTTATTGCGCATGCTGTATAGCGATGGGCAGTTTTTGTATTACGTTTCAGAGTTTACCAAGTGATCCGTGTACATTACATCCTGGATATCTCACAGGCTGAGCAGGCAACAGTATTGTTTATGTACGGAGCTAGAGGGCCCATAACTGGGCTCCTGTCCTTATGAGGGCATCCAAGCTCGGAGTCGCCACCTGACACACCACAGATCAAGAACCGAAGAGTTGGAATGGCAGGGTGTCTGCTCCTCTCCCCCGACACACCCGTGATTGTCTGCTGTAAACCCAGGTAAACCAGGCAGCTGGAGAGACCTGGTAAAAACTTTTGAATAAGGGCGAAGGAAGCTGCCTTGGGGTCAACAGAGCCATGTGTACACCCACAGACATACAGAAATGATGTTCTTGGGGCTTCCAAGATTTTAGGGAGAGAAAGCTTGTTTTCCACGCATGTAATGTAATCAAAGCTATCACATTTGAACAAATGCTCTCAGCCAGTCCCTTGCCTCCCCTTCCTCAGGAAAAAGTAGAAGGATGCTCAGGACTTTTCTCATGGGAGTAGTCATGCAAGTTTCCATACACGCAGCCCCCAGGGGACCATAGGTTCCTGTTTACCTTGAACAGACTTCTGTTAGCCATGAAAAGCCTGTCACAGCCAGAATAGGAGATACTGTCACAAAGGACATCCCTCTCCCAGCCCCCAGCTCCTGGAAGTCTCTCCCTCCCGCCTCCACCCCCCAACTTCTGTGTTGATGACAAAACTTGGGCAACACAACAACACAGACAGCCTTCTACACTGGGACAGAGCAGCACCTTGCAGCTTGAGGGACACGTTAGTGCTCCTAAATACGCCTCTGAGCATTGCCTCAGCTCCTCTTTGCAGCCTTGGTGAATACCAGGAGCAGTGAGGGTTGTGTGTGTCTTCGTTCATAGCTTCCATTTAATTGGTGCTGATGATCTTTCAGATCCTGTTTCACATTTTTAATCTTGGAGACATTTGGAGAAATAATTATTCTTGTGCCCACATTACAATAGGGGGACTGAGGCACACACACACCCCCCGCCAGGTCATACTGACCAGTTGCAGAGCCCAGGATAGGAAGCCTGTCTGTGGTGCCCACACCTGAATGGACCTAATCCCACAAGGGCAGACAAGGGTTTCCCATGGCCTCAGGGGAGAAATCAGGAAGCTGGGGACGTTCAGAGGACAGGAAAGGAGTAGCTGGCGGAGGCTCCCATCACCAGATACTAGGTGGCAGGTTAGACCCTGGATGTGTAAGCAGGTGAGGTCACCACCTGTGTTCAGAAACTGGCCCTGACCCCTGCAGGGGTGAGGCCTCTGCCATGGGTTGGGTCCAGGCCCCAGACAGAAGTCTATCTCTTTGCCGTGCAGCCGAGCTAAGCTCTTTTCCAGGAACTGTCCAAGCCTCTGTGGGTCACTTGCTTGCCCTTTGCTGATGTGCAAAGCCTCCCAGTGAGACGGAGTTTGTGCTTCTGGGGTGTCATCAACCAGGACAGTGGCCTCTGATTTCCTGGATGTGTGACCTCTGGTGAGATGGTGGAAGTCAGCAGGGGCAAGGGACACGGGCTGAGAAAGGGCGAGTTCACTGTTGGCCGGTTCGGAGGCGCCCTGTGGTCCAGACTGGACCTCAGCGGGGACCAACCCCGAGTGTGTGCATGGCTGCTCTCCTAGTAGTGATAGCGAAACCTCAGGGGTCCAGGTAACCAAGTCTTGTCACCTGAAGGCTGGAACTCACAAAGGTCCCAAAGAACAGCTGGGTTCATCTCATTCTGCAGAGGTGGAGACAAAGGGAGTGGACAACCCTGGGCCGAGGGCTACGAGAATGAGCGAGAACCTGGCTCTCCAAGTCCAAACCCACTCTACCATGGGTGCAGAAGAGGGCACCAGCCTCGAGTAACCCCAGGGTGCAGCTGCCTGGCCCCCAAGTCCGTGCTCTCCTGGCCCAAGGCCCTGGCTGTCTCTGGCGGGCCCAGGAGCCAACTGTGAAGGACCAGTCTGGTCCCAGCGCTTCAGCAGGGCCACAGCGCACGCACAAGCTTGTGGCTGGAGAAAGAGGCCGTGTTCAAGGGGAGAGTGGACAGGGCACCAGACAGGCGGAGATGGGCAGTGACCTGTGACCTGATGGGGAGTGGGAGGTCAGCTTGACTCTATCACACCAGTAACAAGTTGCAAATGATACATGTTAACCAGTTGTTATCAAGGAAGTAGTGGTGGGGTGGGTACAGCGCTGCACCCGCTTGAGGTCGGCCGGGTCTGGAACCTTCTGCAGGTCCAACAACACCGTCCATCATAGACGCCAGGCCCTTTGATTACTCACCTGTCCCCAGCCAAAGTCCCCAGACTGGCTTTCCCGTAGTCTCCACCAGGGCGTGGGTCTCTGTCTCCAATCTCTGTCTCTGTTGTTCCTGAGAACCCCAAGGCAGCCCACCCACAGCCATGCTCCCCCAGCCCCCACCATCTCTCTCTAGAGTCAGATTCCCTCCTCATCATCACAGACGACTCCGCCCCAGGTGGCTTAAGCTCCTTGGGACGGGCTGGCTCACAGATGTCGTTTGCTGGGTTCTGAGCTTGGGCTTGGAGCTTCAGAACCTAAGTGATCCAGAAGGGGAGAATCTCACAGTGAAGTATGATGGATAGATGCTGTAGGATGTCTAAAGCATCACCTATATAAAGCACGGTACATCATGTACCTCATCGTACATATAAAGCACAGTAAAGTATGATGTATTCAGAAAGCCGAGTGCCGAAGAATTGATACTTCTGAATTGTGGTGTTGGAGAAGACCCTTGAGAGTCCCTTGGACTGCAAGGAGATCCAACCAGTCCAACCTAAAGGAAGTCAGTCCTGAATATTCATTGGAAGGACTGATGCTGAAGCTGAAACTCCAATACTTTGGCCACCTGATGTGAAGAACTAACTCATCGGAAAAGACCCTGATGCTGGGAAAAATTGAAGGCAGGAGGAGAAGGGGACGACAGAGGATGAGATGGTTGGATGGCATCACCAACTCAATGGACATAAGTTTGAGTCAACTCCGGGAGCTGGTGATGGACAGGGAGGCCTGGCGTGCTGCAGTCCACGGGGTTGCAGAGTTGGACACCACTGAGCGAGTGAACTGAACTGATAGATGCTATGCCAAGAGCGTGTGCTTAGTCGTGTCAAACTCTTTGCAACACTAAGGACTGTAGCTCGCCAGACTCCTCTATCCATGGGATTTCCCAGGCAAGAATACTGGAGTGGGACACCATTTCCTTCTCCAGGGGATCTTCCTGACCCAGGGATCAAACTCACAGCTCCTGCACTGGCAGGCAGATTCTTTACCACCGAGCCACCTGGGAGGCCCGATGTATGGATGAATTTGGTCAATAAAGGACATTCTGCCCTGCTGGAGTTCTCAGTTTTCTGACCTGGAGAGGGGGGTCCTGAGTGTGAAGCACACTGTTGTAGGTGGGCAGGGTTGGGGGAGGGGATGCAGAGATAAAACAGGTGAGTTGACCCACAAATGCAAAATAGATTCACATATATGTGGGGATCACCGCCTCTCTCTGGGGCACCCGCAATTCCCTCATGAAGTTAATAGACAGAACCTGGGATTTGGAGTCAAACAGACCTCGATTCAAAACCTTGCTCTGCCTTTTACTCATACCATAATACTAGACAAATGGCTTGAACTCCTATCTGAACTTTTTCCTCGAGAAAATGGGGTGGCAATGCCGAGCTCCAGGGGTCCTGGGGTGAGAATTAGGAAGGAGGGTAGAGGAAGTGCAGGGACACGGCCTGATATGTGGGTCACATTTGGGACCTGGCGACCACCTGCCTGAGGGCTCTGCCAAGGGCCGCCTCCTTCAGGAAGCCTGCCTGGCGCCCATCCCACCTGCAAAGCCGCCCTCTTCCCTGTGTTGCCACCATCCCCCACATGGCTCTTGCCTAGTTCAGCACTGTCTTTACCATGCCTCTCCCCTTCCTGCCTTGCCACTCAGAACAGCCGACACGATCGAGTCCTTGAAACTTCCTGACGCCAGGCGAAGTACCTGTTCCTTGTTCCCTCTCGTGACCCTCAGATCTATGCTGGTACCCGCCTTTAGGGCTTTCTGGGTGCCTCAGCCATAAAGAATCCTCCTGCCATGCAAGAGATGCAAGAGACTCGGGTTCGATCCCTGGGTTGGGAAGATCCCCTGGAGAAGGAAATGGTAACCCATTCCAGTATTCTTGCCCTGGAAAGTCCCATGGACAGAGGAGCCTGGTGGGCTACAGTCCCTGGGGTCTCGAAGAGCTGGGGGACGACTGAACACGCACCCACCTTTCACAGAAGAGTTCTGCCAGCCGGTCAAGGCAGCGGGACCTCCAGCCTGAGTGGCCTGCAGGTTCCCAGCCCGGCTGCCAGCTCACCCAGGTCTTCATCCCTGAGTGCACAGGGCCTGGAACCCACCCCACCAGCCCCCATAACATGCCAAGGAGCAGCCAGCATCTCCAGGCCTTGGTGTTCACTAACATGACCAAGTAGCTCTTGGGCCCCAGTCCCCTGAGGGGACAGCCCATGTTTAACAAAATGTTCCCAGTCTGTGGCAAAATGGACAAAAGAGCTTTGGGCGAGTTTTCTGTAAAGCTAGTTGATCTAAAGAGTCTTCTTTGTCCCTGGGTGTGTCCCTGACACTTCCCTGTTGTTGTTTTTTTTTTTTTTTTTTTTTGGTCAAAAATGCCTTTTCTTACTAAAAAGGTGCTGATAATAACTGATAATAGCTGTGTTTTGACTTCGCGGCCCCACGGCCGTCCCCCAAACCGGGTAAAATGTGGGTCTGTGAGCCCCAGGTCCGCGCTGGCTGGGCCCAGCGCGCTCTGTTTGCCGATAAACGCGCAGCGCGCCGCACAGGCCTCCTGGCCCCGTCCTCTGGCCCGGCAATCTCCTGCAGACTGCCTCTTGATGCTTATTTTCCCGTCAACACTTCAGCTTGTGTTGAGACTTGCAGCCGGGAATATAAAATCCTACAAAGGGCCTGATTTTGATCTCTGGCAAAGTGTGGGCGGTGGCCTCGGGAGCCTGCCGGCGTCACACCCACTCGGGGCCCCAGCTCGCCTGTCACTTGCTACCCTCTGGTAGGGGCCAGGCCTGGGGAAGAGTGCTTCCTCTGCCTGGGAGCCTGAGGTGTGCAGGGCCCGACTTTCATGGGAGGCAGCAGGGAAACTGAAATCTACGCTCTGGAACACTCTAGAACGTGCCGGGGGCCTGCCGCAGATAACGTGGGACCAGCATCCTGGCAGACGGGGCCCTTCGGCGGCTGGCGGGAGAGACACGGGAGGACTGTAGACCCATCATTTCTTTTCTCTAAGTTGAAGCACGTTAGATTAAAACAACTTTCCGGGCAAGTGTTACTGCTGAGTTTAATTTCAAAATGGTCCCTCCCTGCAGGGAGATCTAGGGATCGCTAAGTACATGCCAAGGACTGAGATGGCCCCTTCCAAGAGTGATGCCAGTTTCACCACCCAGGGACCCCAGCCCTGACTTCCTCCAGGAAAGCAAGGCGGGCTGTACCCCCTTGTTCCTGACTCCCCTCCTCCAGCTTAAAACAGAGAAGAATCCCTCAGTTAGACACCTCTGATCTTGACTTCTGTCCTTACATGTGTCTCCCCCGACCCCAAGGTCAAGGCCTGGCCTTTCCAGATTGGCAAAGGCCCTCAGGGCAAAACAGCTGCAGCGCCATCGCCCAGTTCCTGCTCCCCGCGCCCCCAGACTTAGCCTCTGGTGGTTCTCCGCTACCTCGGCCACACTTAGAGGCCTGTAACATAATTTTTAAATAACTCCTTTATGCCAAATGTTTACTTGCTTCCGGAGAGAGTCAGTGCAAAGAATCTGGTCCGCCATTACTAGACACAGAAGCTTAAAGCACTGTTTCAGTCCTTGATGAAATTTGCTTATCTTCTGGTTCAGCTGTTAAACAGCTTGAAGACTGGGCCTTGGGCCGCTCGTGTTCTCAGCTCACCTGGCACAGGGGAGCCGGTGGCTATTCGGGGATTTCTGAGCATGTCCCTGAAGGGTGCTGTTGGTCCAGAGGAAAGCTGGTGGGTAACTTCAGGGGCCTGGAGTTCCCTCCTGGCTCCGTTGCCTGGAGAGTGTGTTGGCGAGGTCACCCACCTCTCTGAGCTTCATACCTGGGAACCGCAGGCCTGGGCGTGGTGCCTGTCGGCCGGGCTCACGTGTACCCACTGTTTCCACTGTGCCTACCCCTCCCCTCCCAGGCTCTGTGACCTTGGGCAGCCGCGACCGCCCTGACCGTAAACTGAGAGGCCGGGCTGGCTGATCTCAGACATCCGCTGCCAGCCCGAGACTCTGCGTCGTGCTCAGGGGTGTGACCGTGACATACTCCAGGAGCCAGCTGCCAGGGCCCACGAGGGAGGCGTGTTTTCCTGCCTCACTGGGGGAAAGGCAGACACATGACTCTTCCAGCTGATCTCTTGCGTGAATTGAGATCAGCGTCTCGTGCTCTGGGCTTTGGAAAGGCGTTTGGGACCAGCCTCCCTGGTCTGCGGCCTGGGGGTTATCAGCTGCTTCTCCGGGCTGGAACCTTCCAGGCCAAGGCTGGGCCACTGAAAGTCCCGCAGCCCTGCTCCTGCAGACGCCCAGCAGGCAGACTGTGCCGAGTCCCGTCCCAAGGCCACACCAGGGAGGGGACGTGCCTTGGGCTTCTGCTTCCTCTTCCTCTTCCGGGGACTTCTCCTCTGCTGCCTGCTGCTTCAGTCTAAAAATACGCTCTGCCTTCTTGTTAGAACCCAGTAGGAGTGATAGATCCTGTCAACGAGAGGAAGAAGCTATGGGATGGGGCACACTTTGGGAAATTCTCAGGACGGCGGGAACCTGGGCTGGCTGCCCTGTGCATCCTCCACTCACGCTAGGGAAACAGGAGGCCGCTGCCCAGAGGGACCCAAGGCTCCCCACCCCATCACTCCTGCCCCACTTTGGAAGGGAGCCCCAGAAGCCGGCTGGGGCAGGGCCGCTCGGCAGTTTCTGGACCGGGGGGTTCCTTCAGGGCAGGATCCCGTGGAATCTTTGCTGGGTCTCCTGGGGCCGAGACCAGGCCCCGAAAGGGAGGCTCAGGCAACCATGGTGGTGACAGGGGGCTGGCCCCGATGGGACTCTGCCTGTCCCCATCACCCATTTTGTTCAGGGAGCAAAGCCAAGCGGAGAGTCTGAGCGCTAATCCCAGCTCTGCTGGGTAAACTTGGCCAGTTGCCTCACCTCTCAGCTCCTCAGTTTCTTCGTGGGGGGATTTAAGGCTGCCCTTGGAGGGTCACTGTCAAGGTCGGACTAATGAAGGGCGGCCCCTGACTCCGCCCCCAACTCTGCTGGCCCCGCCCTTTCCTCCTGGCCCTCAAGTCTCACTCCCCTTACCCTCTAGCACCAGGTTCCGCCTTGCCTGCACAGCCACTCCCCAGCCCATATTCCTGCCCTGCTGCAGCCCGACAGGCCTGGGCAGAGCCCTTGGGCCTGATACTCGGGGTCAGCCAAGGTCACACTCCCATCTCTTTCTCTAGCCTCTCTGCTTGCAATCCGCCACGTCCCATGTGCTTCTGCAGGGCATCTCCTTTCCCTTCTTCTGTTTGTCCTGGCACCACCTCTTCCAGGAAGACCTCCCAGATCTCCCCTCTCCGGGCTGTGTTCCTCTGCTGAGCTCTCTTGGCCCCACCGCCTCTGCCGACCTCTCTGTGTTACGCTAGTCTCTTTACTAGTTCATCTCCCTCACTAGATCAGAAGCTTCTTGGGGATTAGGATCTTATCTGAGATTACTAGTAATAATCATGACAGAAGTGATGAACTTTTTTAAAAAGTTCCTTTTAAAAAAGATTTTACACCGTGCATGTTCAGATTTAACAATGCCCAGCTACTTTGTGCAGAAAAATTTCACTAGTGATTGCTTTTTTTCATACCGCAGTTATTTTATAATGAAGTTTATCACGTGTCTTATAATTTTGCTTGTTTTTATTATGACACATATGATATTCCTTATGTTTAAATAAATGACTTCCTTTTAACATAGTAATTTTTAATTGTGATAAAATATACATCGCATGGGCTTCCCAGGCAGCTCAGCCCACTCCAGTATTCTTACCTGGGAAATCCCATGGACAGAGGAGCTTGGCAGTCCATGGGGTTGCAAAAGAGTGAGACATGACTTAGCAACTGAACAACAAAATGCATAACATAGGGATTTCCCCGGTGGTCCAGGGGCTAAGACTCAGAGCTCCCAACGCAGGGGGCCCGGGTTCAATCCCTGGTCAGAAAATTAGATCCCACATGCCGCAACGAAGACGCAGCACAGCCAAAGAAATAAATATTGAAAAATACACGCATAACACACGCCGTTCCCTTTTTAGGCAGATGGCTCACTAGCATTAAGAACATTCTCCCTGTTGGCTCCTGTCACCAGCACCCAGAACCTTTCCATCTTTCAAAACTGAAACTTTGGTCATCCCATGCAACGATGGCTCCCTATTTCTCATTCCGGATTTTTAGTTGCTGTGAAGGAGATTTGGGGAACATTTAGTGAAATCAGAATGAGGTCTGTCCCACAGATAGTGCTGACTTCCTGATGCTAATCATTGTACGGTGGTTGTGTAAGATAGTGATTTTTAAACATTTTGGTTTTATGATTCCTTCATCCTCTTAAAAGCTATTGAGAACCCCCAAACCATTTTGTCTCTGAGGGCTATATTTGTCAATATTTCTGGTGTTAGAAAATACAACTGAAAAAAACTTTTAAGTATTTATTAATTCATATAAAATAATAATAAGCCCTTCATATCTTAACATATAGAATACTTTTATGAAAATGATTATAATTTTGAAAGCCTTACCCCCAAATTTTGAAAACCATTTTTTCAAATCTTCTTAATGTCTGGTTTAATAGAAGGTATAGCTAGATTCTCAAGTCGTCTTCTTTGTTTTTTGGGATGATTCCTAGTTTTGAAAAATTTAAGTATAGTTGATTTATAATGTTGTGTTAGTTTCTGTTGTACAGCAAGATGATTCAGTTATACATATATATACATACATATTCCTTTTATCATTCTTTTCCATTATGGTTCATCACAAGGTATTGGATATAGTTTCCTGTGCTCTACAGCAGGACCTTGCTGCTTCTCCTTGTCTGCTTCTGCAATCGGTCTCTTGCAATCTGTCATTTTTGTCGCCCTCGGTGAAGAAAATCTAGCAGAGGGAAGAAGGAGTGTAATTTAATAGTCATTGTGGATATTCTTTGCCACTGCCCCCAGAATTCAACAAATGTATGCTTCCCTTTCTCTCCTTTTTTTGATGTAACGCTTTACTGCAGTATAATTCACATGCCATAAAATTAACACTCCTAAAGGCTCAGGCTTTTAGTGCCGCTTGGCTCCCGGCTCTTCCAGGACGAGAGGGCATTTGAAGGAGTGTGCTCAGCCCAGGGGAAATCAGGCCCTCCCCACCACACACACACCTGAAGGAAGACAGCATGAAGGGGCGCTGCCAGGAAGACAGGGGCGTCTGGGAGCCTCCTCCAGGCCCGCAGACAGGCCGCCTCTGAGTCTTTCTCCCCTCCTGCCGGAGGCCACACAGGACAAGGAGTTTCAGCAGCTTTGACCCTGACCATGGAAGAGAAAGCCTCCCCATTCCTGGCATGGTAGGGCTGATCTTGGATCTACTAGGAGGGGGATAGACAAAGCCTCTAAGAAAGTGGGGAAGAATTCATGAACTGCCGTTAAGTGAGACGAGAGAAGCCCGTGGAGGTCAAGAGCCCAGCCATCGTACGAGCGTCCTGTGGCCGCTGAAACAAGTGACCACGAGAGTAAGGGCTGGAAAACCACCAGTGGGACTTCCAGGAGGCCTAGTGGTTAGGGTTCTGTGCTCCCAGTGCAGGGGGCCTGGGTTAGATCCCTGGGCAGGGAGCTAGAACCTGCATGCTGCAAGGAAGATCTGGCACAGCCAAATAAATCGAAGTAAATAAATAAAGCAACTCAAGTCTTTTTTCTTGCAGGTCCTGAAGTCAGAGTCTCATGTGGGTCTCATGGTGCTCAGGACAGGTGTGGGCAGGGCTCAGCTTCCCCTGGAGGCTCCAAGAGAGAATCCATCTCCTGGCCTTTGCCGGCTTCCAGAGGTGCCCACGTGCCTTGGCCCATGGACCCTTTTCCCACGTCCGAGCCAGCAGCTCCACATCTCCTGGTCTCTCTCTGACTCTGACCTCCTCCTTCCTCTCCTGACCCTTGTGATGACGTTCGACCTTCGGGGGAAATCGAGGACCATCTCCCCATCTCAAGATTCTTAACTAATCCCGTCTGCAAAGTCCCTTTTGCCGTAGAAGGCAGCATATTGGGACTTCCCTGGTGGCCCAGTGACTAAGACTCTGCACTCCTGGTGCAGGGGGCCCAGGTTCGAGCCCCTGGTCAGGGAAGTAGAGCCCACACGCCTCAACTGAGAGTTCTCACGCTGCGACTGAAGATCCCTTGTGCGGCAACTAAGACACGGAGCAGCCGGATACGTGAAAAAAAAAAAAAATTTAAGAAAACAGAGAAAGATGTTCACAGGTTCCGGGTATCAGGACGTGACCATCCTAGAGAGGCGTTACTGTGTCCCCACAGGGCTCGACAGCGTGGCCACTGGGAGCAGACAGGCTCTCGGGCCTCGGACAAGTCATTTCACCTCTGCACGCTTCAGTTTCCACATCTGCAGAGAGAAGACAGTGACGGTCCTACCCCGTCAGGCCCACTGCTGTTTCTACAAGCCCTTCTGGCAGATGCAGAGGGCTGTGGGCAGTGGCCATGTTTCCAGAACCTTCCTTGGCCACGGCCCAGGTAGCTGAGGAGGGGCTGCTCACTGAGCTCACCATCCGTCTGTCCATCACCCCCTTCCAGGGCAGTTCTGGTGGCACCCCACACACACACACTCAAAAGCCCCCCAGACACGCCCTGGGAGGGGCCAGGAGGGCAGGGAGGTGGTGGTGGCGGCCGCCACGGCCACACACGGCTTTTTCCTGCATTTAACCGGATTACAGGATTTGAGCTTCCTTCCGTGTTAGGTCCTCCCAAGCCCCTGGGAAGTCGAGGGCGCTGAGCCTACACTTGTTGGATCGTTAGTCACCCATTGGCCGAGGGGTGGAGAAGAGATGGAATCAGAATTTCGGCCCTGGCCCCATCTTTCTGTGAACATATAGTGCAGAGGGTACTTATTTCAGAACAATAAAGGGATCGTGACCTCGACAGCGAATCCCTCCCCTTGGCCCGGGGGAAGCACAGCCAGCCCCCAGCCTGGGGTGAGAGTCCTTCCCCTGAGCCCCTCCCCCGAGCCCCTCCCAGGACCCACCCTTGGAAGTCGGGAGCTGCACGGAGCTGCACAGAGTGAGGGAATCCGACCTTGAGCTGAGCATGTTCTGCCCACAGGGGAGCGCCGGGAGCCCCCTGAGCCCAGCACACCTCCTCCTCACCACCCAGCAGAGGAGAAAGGTGAGGCTGTGCCCACCCCCGGGCTCTGCACAGCTGAGTCACTGGAGGCGTGGAGTCACCCGCCTGCCATCTTGAGCTCACACACGTGCAAGACCAAGCGCACGTGTGTGTGTATGTGCTTGTGTATGGGTGTGTGCACCGGCAGGTTTGCAATTATGTCTGCGTGTGTGTACACGTGTAACTGTGCACTTTCGCATGCCACCCGAGTATGGACATGAATGCATGTGTGTGTGCACACCTGTGTACAAACATGAGTACACGCTCGTGTGTGTACGTGTGTGCATCTAGGTGCACAGGTCTCTTGCTTGCCTATGAGCGTGTGTGCCTGCACGGGTGAGCATGGACATGTCTGTGTGCTCACATCTGTGTACGAGTGTGCATCCACTTCTGCGTGTGGGGCCTGTTCTCGTGTGTTCGTGTCTCTGTGTGCACACACATGTGAGTGTTGCATTTTCTCCCTTGGGCGATTCAGAAGGCTGTAGAGATTTGACATTGCGATGAAGGTGGACACCAAGACACCAAGTCCAGGGGAAGGTGCGGGCCCGGCCCCGCCCGACGCCTACACGCCGTGGGCTCGGCAAAGCCAAGGGCACGGGCAGGATGCTCCCAGGACCCAGGACCGAACTGCCAGCACCTTTGACCAGCTGCGTTGCTTATTTCTCAACCTCTCCCACTTGAGGGCATCTTGCCATGTAGTTTGGTTTCCAGCATGACCCGAGGGCCAGCTGCCGCTCATCCTGGGGGAGCATCGTCTTCCTTGGCACATGCCCACCTACTCCAGGACGGCCTCTGGGGACCCCTCCCCAGGCTCTGGGGGGCTGCTATTTAAGACCCCCACCGTCGTAAGAACAGGGTTGGTCTCTCAGTCATTGGCTTCATGGGGAACAAAGGCAGAATTGTGACAGCTGTGGGAAAGGGCAGCAGTTCTGCAGCACAAAGAATTTATTTTTTATTTCCCTGATCTGAGCCCTATCAGGGGCCCATGGGCTTCCTGGGAATTCGGAAGCAGCTTCTGGGAGAAGGCTGGGCAGGCGATGTGGGTGGCCGGCCGCTCAGGGTGCCTGCTGGCCCCCCAGTGCCTCCAGGGCGTCTATTCCGCCCCTGGAGCCCCGCCCACGGCCCACCGGTGTGCTGGGGACACACTTGGGCTCTCCTGCTCCTCTCCGATGCCACGGCCCCTCCAGCCCTCCTCAGCCTGGCTCGCACCCGAAACGTGTCCCCCGCTGCTCCCGGCTCTGCCCAGGCAGTCCTCCCCCTCCTCCTCCCAGTGGATCACCTCCCACCCCATCCCCATCCCATCCCCATCCCATCCCACTGTCTGGCTCCACGGACCCCACAGGAGGCAATGACTCCCAGTCTGTCTCCAACCGGTCTGCCCCCCAGGTGCCTTGCAGGAACCCCCGAATTGCCTTGAAGTCTGACCCCCTCCACGGTCCCCGTCTTTACCGATGGGGCTACCGGACAGCCAGTCTGCCTAAGTCAGCTGTCGGGGCTGGGCTGCACACCACGTGGCCCACCGCCCCTCCAACCCATCACTCTCTCCAGCCAAGGCTCCTGAGAGCTCTCTCCTGTCTCCCCCTTCATCCTCCACTTTCCTCACCCACCCACCCACTAAAACCATCGAAGCCTCCCTGTGGCCTTTGAGGACCCAAGGGTGCCCCAGGCCCTTTGCAGCCCACCCACCTACTTCTTGCCTGCAGGTTCTGCTTGCTGTAGGGGCTCCCTCCCCTGTGAACAGCACGCTTCCCTCCCCAGCCCCACGCCCACCCCTTCCCTTGTCGGGGCGTCCCTGCCTCCTCATCCCGAAGACTTGGGTTAGTGGTCGCATCATCTCCCCCAGGAAGCCTTCCTGACCCCCACGCTGGGGAGCACATGCCTCCCACGGCCCTTGCCCTTGATTCACCCTTGATGGAGGACCCCCCTTCGTGAGGGGAGTGGGCTGGGATATGGAGACATCCCTGCAGCCCAAATGAGAGGTTGTGTAGGTGGGGGATGTTGCCTTTGCACCCACAGACCTGTACCTGACCTTCCCGATCAAGGCGTGGCCTCAGGGATGGTCTGTGAGACAGGGCCCCGTGCCCCTAGTAGGAGCAGGGGTGTATGAGTGATGGGAGTGTCGGCAGGGCCAGCAGACGCTTCCAGCCCCAGCTCTGTGACCTTGGGCTGACTTTGCCCTGCCTCTGTCTCCTGCCTGCAAACTGGGGACCACGGAAGGGTCTGAGATTAGAGCCAGACCTGCAGGGAGGCCCGGGGCCCTGAGCACCCATGGAGCTCAGCTGGGTGGTCAGAAGCCCGGCCCAAGGAGGGGTTCCAGGAACAGCGGGAATGTGGGGTAAGGCGATGCAGTGGCCGCCTAGCGGTCTGCCCTTGGAAAGGTCGCCAGCCTCCAGCAGACCGCCCTTCAGAGGCCCCACGGATCGCCTGGGTCCTGCCCGTGCTCCCAGGCTCTGGGTCATGGCAAGGCTGCCCAACTGCCCTGGGAGCTGACCTGGGCTGACTGGCACTCAGCCGAGCCGTGTCTCTGCATTCAGCACCGGAGCCGAGTCGTGCAAAGCGGGGTGTGGGAGCGGGCACTTCCTACCCTCTGCCTGCACTGATGGAGGAGCCGGGGGGCACCTCTCCACCGCCAGGGCCCCTCTGGTTGCTGACCACCAGCCCCCAGCCTGGCCAAGAGCCCTTCCAGCTCTGACAGGCTCTGGCAGGAGTCTTCTCATTTTTTAATACGCTTTTTATGTATCCATTCCTGGCTGTGCCGGCTCTTCGTTGCTGGGCAGCCCTTCCTCTAGTTGCAGGGGCTTCTCTAGCGGGGATCACAGGCTCTGGGGCGAGTGGGCTTCAGCTGCTGAGGCTCCCGGGCTCGGAAGTCGTGGGGCGCGGGCTTAGTCGCTCTGCAGCACGTGGGACCTTCCCAGATCACAAATCGAACCCGTGTCTCTGGCATCGGCTGGCAGGTTCGTTACCACTGAGCCACCAGGGAAGCCCCAGTCAGGAGTCTTGGGGCTGGCGCCAGCTCGGGGTGAGAAAACGGCCGTCAGGAATCACGTGGGTGGCTGGGGCGGCCGGCCTGGACTGGCTACTTCGCTCCCAGTCCTCAGCACCGAGTGAGTGGGCGGCCCTGCGGGAGACTGGAGGCCGTGCCGCAGGGAGCACCCCGTGGGGGGTGAGCAGGTGGGCGCCGCTGGGCCTCTGCCCAGCCTGGTTTGCCTATCAAGGCTGAACCTTCTGCTGCCCGCCCTGCCCCCCTCACCAGACAGGGCACTCACTCAGTCATGGCCTGGAGGGTGGCTGTGTCATGCTGCCCCTGGGTCCCTGGGGGACCCTGGTGAAGGTGCTCATCTGCAGTGACCTGCTCGCCCTGGCTGGGAGCAGGCTGGGTGGTGGGCCCAGGGCCCATGTCACGCAGGGCAGCTCAGGCTGTGGGTGAGACAGGCCTCCAGGCCCCCGTGGGCCGCAGGACTCTCGGTTCCTGGCCTGAAGAATGGGCGGACATGAGCAGTGCCCACCTAGTGGTTGCCAGAGGTGCCCTGGGGATCTCGTGGAGCCCCGAGTGGCCAGAGAGAAGCAGGACAACCAGCACCATGCCTCCCCCGCCCTCCCGGAGGTTATGGCCAGGACCACGCTGGCCTGGCCTCCAGGGCGCTGCTCCCTGGCCCCTGGCCACCGCGCCAGGCTGAGCACTCTGACAGGCTCAGGGCCACAGACAGGAAGTTCCCATATCCTCCGCAGGTCAAGGTCACTCACTGCAAGGGCCCTCATGAAGCCCGTGTCCTCCTGGCACTGATCTCAGTGTCGGTCCCAGGAGCAGCAGCTCGGCTCTGCCCACCAAGCCACTGCCGCCCCCCACCCCCATGGGGCCGGCTCCACCCCAGCCAGGGAGCACACACAGCCGGGGCTTGCTGAGCTTTGTGACTCACTGCTGGGGAAGGGGAGGCAGCTTCCCGTGGCGCAGAGATGGGGTGGGCAAGGCCTAGCCTTCTCCGCCTTTGCAGTGGAGCCAGCTGGAGCAGCGGGGCACGTGGAAGAAAGCAGTCTACAGAAACAGGGGCCTAGCCCCGGGGATGCCCTTTGAACCAGCCCTGTCTGGCGCTGATCCAGTTCTTGGATTTTTCCTTACATAAGGCGGTAAGTCCATCTCTAGGCCTAAGCTGGTTTGGCATGGGTTTCTGTCACCTGCAACTAAATCTTCTGGATTAATTCTGAGACTGACTCTAGAAAGGACCTGCCCTTTTGGACATGAGGGGCCCCGGCTCCCACAGGGAGCCCGTGGCCCTTCCACCCCAGCAGCATATCACACGGCAACCCCCACAGGCCCCGCAGCACACATATGCAGCAAGCCCCCACACATGGGCCTTCCGACTGTGAACGCGTGTCTGTGCACACACTTCCGTCCGGCATGAGGGAAACAGCAGCTCACCCTCCATCTCCTGTTGCTGACAGCCCTTCAGCTCCACCGTCTCCCACCTCCTCTCCCTGCTCTGGTCAGGAACTCCTTTTGCCTGCTCACTTGATGCCAGTCCCTGTACGCCAGCTGTTGTACTGGACTACTGTACTTTTCAGGGTACTGTACTATGAGATTAAAAGCTTTTTTAATTTTATGTCTAATTTGTGTGAAAAGTATTATAAACCTATTACAGTAGAGTATTCTGAGTAGAGTATTCTGGAGTATGAAAGGGCAGCTCACTCCAGTGTTCTTGCCGGGATGACCCCATGGACGGAGGACCTGTCGGGCTACAGTTCATGGGATCTCAAAGAGTCGGACATGACTGAGTGACTGAGCGTGCTCACACACGGCACAGTCCTGTATACCTGCTTGTGCTAGTGGGGTAGCTAAGCTAACTTTGTTGGACTTTCAAGCCAGCTGGACTCAGAATGGAACTTGTTTGTATATGGGAGATTACTGCACAGTCAGAGTGTGAACGAGGGGGCTTCTTATTCCTGTCCCTACTTTGTAGCTGGCAAACTCCTATTCATCCTACAAAACCCCACTCAGGACTTATCTGAACCAGGAAGCTCTCTGTGAACTCTCCCCTCACCGGCCCACCTCTGCTCTGCGGCCCTCCCTCCTTCCGTGTGCCTCCAAGGCCCTCAGCATTGTCCCCTTAATCCTCATGCACAGCCAGTGCCTGTTCCGAGCCTGTCTCCCATCTGGAAAGGACTGAATGAAGGCTAGTTTGGAGGGCTGTACCCCCAGGTGGGTCCCTCAAGGTGACGCATACTCCATTCTGGCTGATCTGCAGCTGGAGCTGCCCTGGACCCTGAACCTCTCCCCCTCCGTCAGCTATCCACAGCTGCTCGAGGATGTCTGGTTCAGGTGTGGAGGCTGCCAGGAAGGTTCCCTGGAGGGGAAAGAGGCTGGACTCCTGCCTCCAGGACTGTCTGGTGGAGGCAAGGCTGGGCATGCTGGGGTTTGTGCAAGCCTGCCTGGGCCCGGGGTGCTCCTGAATGGGTGTGTTCCAGGCCCTGGGGGGCTCGGGCAGGCTTCTCACTGAGACGGATGGAAAGAAGTAACACCTACAGGAGGGTCAAATGACAAGATGGTGCCAGGCATCCATGGCTGGTGATTAACAGAAGCTGGGGTGGGGGCCATGACGAAGGCCCAGGGGAGGTGATGGGGCCAAGCGGCAGCAGGAGGGGCATCCCAGGCCGAGGCCCACTGTGAGAAGGGCTGTGCCGTGCGCTCTGGGGGTCAATGGCCTCCTGTGGCTGGAGGCAGGCTGGTAGGGGAGGGTTGCTCCTGCCGGGAGTGAGCCTTCCAGAGCAGGGGGAGATCAAGACAAGGCTGTGAACCAGACAGGGGAGGACTGGGGAATGTCTGGCCCCAGTAGTTTGCTGTCTCTGGGTGGCTGGTCCTGTGCTGGGTTTGACAGTGGCCTGACCTTCGCCTGTTCAAGACCAGCTTGTTCAGGCGAGGGAGGCTGCACAGCCTATAGCCTCCCAGACAAGGCTGCCCATTAAGCACCAATCTTGACTGAAACAGCCAAGCCCACTGGGCCTGGCCCGACTCCCAGCCTGCTCCCTTGGGGCCAGGCCAGCAGCTGCCCACATCCTCTGCCAAAGGGGCAATCTCATTTGCTGGGCCACCTGTCTCTCACTGGGTTGTGGGTCAGCCAGACTAAAGAGCCTGTGGCTTCCAGGCCCACATGTGCCCGGGTCCTATCAGCTGCCCGGGGTGGCACCTGCCCACAGCCCAGGGGTGGTACCTGCCCACTTGTCAGCGCTGTTTCCATGCTTCCTGCCCGCCTGGCCAGAGCTTTAGGCGGGGAAACTCCCTGTGGCTGAGTGATACCCCCAGGTCTCTCTTGGGGGTGGGACTCCCCAGGATCTAGGAGGGTGGTGACTGCCCCAGGGCCACTGAGCAGAGACCACGCTGATAAAACAGTGTTGACGGTCCCCCATCCCTGTGACTGGGCTCACAGGGTGCAGAGGGGGTTGAGGAAGGCCCCTGTCCTTGGGGGACACGCCGTGTGACCCCGAACATGGTGCCGACCTCTCTGGGCCCAGGGCACAGGGATGGGACACCTGACTCAGCTCCTGTGGTGGGATCAGACGAGACCACCACTCCCCACCCCACCGGGCAAGTGGTGGGCAGCAGGGCTTTCATCTTGGGTCTTCTGTAGCCTAACCCGCTACATGTGACCGTGTGGCCTCAGCCACGCAGCCTTCTGCGGCCTGGCACAGGCGGCACCCTCCACTTTAGAGGGAGGCCCTGCTGGGGACCCCCCACTTGCAGATGCTGGCCCATAGCGGGTGGCCAGGGCAAAGGGGAAGGGGTGCATGGTTCTTTTCTGTTTTGCAGATGGGGAAACTGAGGCTCAGGGAAGCAGAAGTGTGGGCTCCTGTGACAGAGCTGGGGGCAAGGGCAGACAGACGCCGGGTCGGACCCCAGCCCAGGGCTTGGACACAAGCACAGCTGTCCTCCCGGTGGCGGGAAGGGGGGCTGTCCCCCACCTCCCCACGGCCAGTGGAGCAAGACACTCACCCAGGGGGTGTGAGGGGAGAAGAGGCCTGGCCTCCTGCGGGGGCGGCTGGCCTGAGGCAGAACCCATCTGCCCTTCTCCTCCCTTGGTCTGGACCCTGCAAGCTGCCCGGGATAGGAAGCGGGTGTTGGGGGCTTGGGTGGCAAGCGTCTGCAGGACCAGCCCCCTTCCCCAGCCAGACCCGCGCTATTTGTCGGATGCGGGGCGCCACCTGGTGGACACCTCAGGCCTCGCCTATCCCACGTCGTCATCTAGTCACTAAGTCGTGTCCGAATCTTTGGGACCCCGTGGACTGTGGCCCGCCAGGCTCCTTTGTCCGAGGATTCTCCAGGCAATACTGGAGTAGGTTGCCATGCCCTCCTCCAGGGCATTTTCCTGACCCAGGGATCGAACCAGGCTCCTGCGCTGCAGGCGGATTCTTGACGGACTGAGCTAGGAGGGAAACCCATCCCACATAGCTGAAAAAGCAGCGGGAACCTTCAAGCTCATGCTTCCTCATGCAAGAACCTACTCGCTGGAAAAGACCCTGATGCTGGGAAAGACCGAGGGCAGGAGGAGAAGGGGGCGACAAAGGATGACATGGTGGATGGCATCACCGACTCAGTGGACATGCGTTTGAGTTAACTCGGGGAGATGCTGATGGACAAGGAAGCCTGGTGTGCTGCAGTCCACTGGGTCGAAAGGGTCGGACACGACTGACTGAGCGACGGACGTCATGCACGTGGGGGAACAGGGACTCACGGAGGCCAGGAGCTCTGTGGGCCCCTCAGGGAGGCAGGGCTCCGGACACAGGTCCAGTGGTCACGGCTCTCCGGTTGTGCTCAGGGCTACGTATGCACAAAAGTCGCTCAGTCATGTCTCTTTGTGACTCCATGGACTGTAACCCGCCAGGCTTCTCTGTCCATGGGATTCTCTGGGCCAGAGTACTGGAATGGGTAACCGTTCCCTTCTCTGGGGGATCTTCGCAACCCAGGGATCAAACCCACGTTGCAGGCAGATTCTTTACCAACTGAGCCTCTGGGGAAGCCCTGGTTGTGCTCAGGGCTAAAGTGGCTTTATACACATGGGGACCCAGGCCATGGTGGCAGAGACTTAAGTCACGGTTGGGCTTGTGCAGCCCCTGCCAGGGGTCAAGTCTGTCTGCCCTGGTCAAGTGAGAACCCTCCCTGCTGTGCTTATCACCCTTCTCAGACCCCATTGCGGGCTGAGATCTTAGGGGAACATCCCCTAGCTCGTGGCCACGCCCATAGCTCGGTGCCACACCCCCTAGCTCGTGGCCACACCCCAACTCGTGGCCACACCCCAACTCGTGGCCACACCCCCTAGCTCGTGGCCACACCCCCTAGCTCGTGGCCGTGGGTGGATGGGACTGGCTTGGCCAGATCCTGAGGCTCACCTGGCGTGGTCCCCTGCCTGCCTGGCTCCTGAGTGGCTGCCCGGACTCCATCAGGACCGGGTCCCTCCCTGAGAACAGAGCACTAGGATCATCAGTTCCTGTCCTGCCTTGGCGACCCTTCTCAGGGCTCACCGCCCAGGTCAATCCTGTTCTGGGACCCCGTGGGCTTGGGTCCTTGGGGACCCTCCTCTGCCCCCCCACCCCGCCCCTCACTGTTTCGGTGGGAGCAGAGCATGAGGAGCGCTCCCTGACCCTGAGGGCCCAGGAAGCCCAGGAGTCTCTCTCAGGTGCCCCTGGGCAGGGTGTGTAGAGCCAGTGGGGCACAGGGGCTGGGCTGGCGGCACAGGCCTGACTTCCTGCAGGGCAGACCTCCAGCCCGTGTGGTCCCCAAGGTCAGTCCCTGGAGCATGTCCAAAACTTCATGCTCCGGGTCCTAACAGGCTTCCGGTTCGGGTTGGGCCTGGCTCTTTGCCCGTCAAGCTGGAGAGGCCTGGGCCCCCTCCCGCCCGCCGTCTCTGCCCTGGTCAAGCTGCTGGTCCCTTTGGTGTCGCCTCCAGATGTGTCTCACAGCTGCCACTCCAGTGCTCTCCTAGTCACCACCACAGGCCGGGCACAGCTGCTTCAGCCTGAGCCCAGGGGCCACCACCACTCAGAGCTCTGCCTCCAGGGGGTCCTCTCCCCTCAGCGAGGGACCTCTGGTAAATGCAGAGCTACCAGGCCACGCTCCTGTCCTGTGGGACAGCCACTGGTGTGGCTCGACCAGTGAGGCCGCTGTGGTCAGGCCTGTCTGGGAAACAGTGAGGTAAACCAAGTCCGAGAGGTCTGTCTCCTCTCTGCAGGCCTTGTCAGAGCCTTTCATGGGCTCACCTCAGTGTGACTCCAAGAGAGGAGACTGAGGGCAGCAGCTCTGAGCTCAAGAGCATCTCAAGGCCTTTACAAGGGACAGCCAGCCCCCCTCTCTCAGCCCGGGTCCTTAGGGCCCCAGGGACTGCCCACCTGCCCCCTGCCTTTCCTGCCAGTCTCCCTCATGGCACGGGGCTCCACTCCACCAGACTCTGTGCTCACTCCAAATTGTTTGTCCTTTCAGTGGGCATTTATTACACACCCACTGTGCACCTCCAGGCGGGCTTCCCCGGAGGCTCAGCGGTAGAGAACCCGCCTGCAATACAGAGACGCAGGTTCGATCCCTGTGTCGGGAAGATGCCCTGGAGAAGGAAATGGCAACCCACTCCAGGACTCTTGCCTGGAGAATCCCATGGACAGAGGAGCCCAGCAGGCTACAAGGGGTTGCAAGAAGTTGGACGTGACCAAGAAACTAGGTACAATGTGCACCCTGCACGAGACCAGGTGCTGGGGATAAGGCAGGGACAAGATGACACAGGTCCCTGGAGCTCAGCCTCGTGGGGCGGGGGTCGGCCCACACGCAGGTAGATAAGGAGCACGGTAGGGGCAGGTAGAGCTTAGAGCTTTAGGGAGCGGCCCAGGGACGTCAGCTGGGTCTGGCAGTCCTCCCATGGACATGAACAGTTTCACGGAACACCAACACCCCCTGGTCCCAGACACAGACAGCAGCGTAGACCTCGTCCACGGCACAGAAATGTTCGGACCTCCCCGTTCCCAGCTCCGGAATGACCACGGCTTCCAGGGTGAATCACAGTCCCCGCCCCCTCCTGTCGCGGCCACACCCCTTCCCGAGAGCAGCCAATTGGAAGCAAGCTGGCCTCCTCAGGCCCCGCCCAGCAACCCCGGCACCTGGTGAGAAGCCGCGTGTCTCTGCCGTGTGGCCGAGACCACTGAACCTCTTGGTCCACCGCGGGGAAGCCCCGATTTGCTTTGACAGCTCAGTGGAGACAAGAAAAATGGGTAGTGGGGAGAGAAAACGGAGACACGGGGGGCGAGTGTGGGCGCTGTTGGCCCGGGTGAGTGTCGGGGAAGGCCTGGGGTGTCTGGGGGAGGGAGGCTGGGGGCGCCCCATGCCCCGAGCAGCGCTGGACACTCGCTGCCTCATCTCGCGGGGTCTGCTTGCTCCGCCCACCTGGCCGGTGTTTGTGGCCCAGAGACCCCCCAGGTACCTGCAAGGGCCGGTCTGCTTGTCGTCAGTTTGGGTGAGGAGATGGCTTCAGAGAGGGCCTGGGTCACACAGCTGGGGTGTGGCTGAGACAGTGAGGGTGAGGCCCCTCTGCGGGGTGGTCTCCTGAACCTGTGTTCCTTCTGCCACACCCTGGGCCCCCTCCCTGGCAGCGCGGGCTGCTGGGCTGAATGCCTATGGGCCAGAGGGCTGTCAGGTGGCTGGCTGCCTCCTTGGTGCCATGCATTGCCTGCCCCTGGGGTGCCTCCATCTGGGGGTGACCACAGACCAGCTGGAGGGTGCCTCCCCCATACCCAGTCCCACCAGGGCTCCTGCGGGCCTCTGCCCCAGCCTCAGTCCCAAACACTGGGTGGTGGGCCATCTGGCTGGACCCTCAGGTGCTGGGTTCCTGGGCCACTGGTGACCCCCAGCGGACTTCCTCAGTCCTGGAACGAGCCTGCCCCCACCTGCCTCCACACTCGGCGGGGGGGCTGTGCCTGCTCTGACCTTCGGGGAAGCCTCCTGTGGGTGCCTCTTCCTCCCGCAAGGACTCCCACCCCCTAGACTGGCTCCACTGCCCTTCCTCCTCCACGCCTGCCCTTCAGGGGGCGCCTGTCCTCCACCCCCCAGCCCACACCCCGAACCCCCCCAACCCCATACCCTGCACCCCCCATAGAGATGCCTTCACCCACCCCCTTCCTCCCTGTCCTCAGCCCCCTCATCCTGCCTCTCGGTTCCCCCCAGGCCTTCACCTCTCTCCACCAGCTGCCACCTGGGCCCCGATGCCTTCAGGCCACAGGCCAGCTGCTCCGGGCTCCCTGCAGTGCGTGGGGGAGGAAACATCCACACAAGCGGGGGCCATGGACTTCTCCGCTGCCCCAGGAGAGGTGTGGGAGAGGGAGTGCTGGGGGAGGCCCCATGATGCGGGGGCAGGGAGGGGAGGAGGGGAAGGAGGGGGGTCAAGGAGGGGGTGAAGTCCTCTCCAGGATGGGCTACCCTTCGTGTTGGCTCCCCGGAGACCTCAGCGGTCAGGACGCCTTGCTCACCACGCTGTTCTGCCCTGCCCGCCTGGGGCTTGGCTGCAGAATTGACACCCAGGATTTGGGAAGAGGGCAGAGCTCTGGGGTCCAGGCCCACCAGGAACAGGCCCTGCCACCTTTAACCCCGGGTCAAGCCCACAGGGAGAGGGTGTCACTTCCTTCTGAGGGGCCAGGTGTCCAGCGTGTAGGCGGCCACTTTGCTCTTGTTAAAGTGGACCTGTGTGTGTGAGGCAGATGGCAGAGGACCTTGGGCGGGCCCTGGGCCGGGTCTGCTTTCCTGGCCACAGGGAAGGGAGTCCAGAACTCCAGCCGCCCCTTCTCTGCAGCCCCATCCCCTCACCAAGGGCAGGAGAACACCCCGGGGGCAGGACAGCTGCAGACCCGCCTGGGGTGCACAGGCCTGGTTGCGGCTCCAGCTCTGTCCTGGCCCCCTGTGTGGCCTGGGGACGGTCACTGAGTTTCTCTGAGCATCAGTGTCCACACTCATGAAATGGGCTCAGGACTGCAGCCCCCTGCCTAAGGACCAGAGACATCGCCCCGGCACAAGGCGTCCCCTGTGGGGGCTGACTCGGGAGTATTTACACCAGTGGCTGGAGCCTTCCACTCCCTTCCCTGGGAGAGTGACCCCTGCCATGGAGACTTGGTCGCCATGGAGATGCACAGGAGCTGGGGCTGCCTTTGCAGCAGACAACCTAAGAGGTCCTGGGGCCTTGAGGCCAGAGGCACTTGGTGCTGTCAGGGCAGATGATGAACTTGGGCCACCAAGCAGGAAGCCGGGTAGAAGGCAGCCTTGGGTTCAAGAACCGCTGAGACTGCGGTGGGATTGGAGGCCCTTGAGCAGACCAGGCCTGAAGGCCCTCTCCTCCTGGCCCATCTCAGACCTCCAGATGTCCAGGCTCTAACATGTAACTGTACCTGGTGCCAACCCCTCCTCTTCTGGAGAGACTAGCTGAGCTCAGCCCCTTACCCAACTGACGCTGGGACTCCCCGAGGCCCCCAGCCCTCCGAAAGCCCACCCTGGACCCTCAGACCCTGCCTGATCCGGAAGGTACAACACGGCGGAAACCCATCTCTGCTAAATGACACCGATGGGTGTGAAGTTTCTCCAGGCGGCCCTGGTCCTACAGCAAAAGCCAGACCCTGCCCTCCCCTCTCAGCCTGGCGTCTGCGGCCTCCACATCAGGCCCCTCTGCCGGGGCCGCCCCCATCGTGGGGTCTCCATCCTCCCAGGCGCAGGGACTGCCTCCCTTCCTGCATAAAGTGTGGCATCAGGGCCGCAGGCGGTGCCTGGAGACAGGTGACAGATATGGCAGGCAGCCCTGCCCCTCACCGGGGTGCTGCAGGTGTGGCCGTGAGGAGGGGGCGCCGATGGGGGGCAGGACACTGCCAGCTGGGCCACCTGGGGCCATGCAGGGGGGCACCCTGCCCAGGGCGTGGGGGAGCGGCGAGGGGTGGGGTGGTGAATGCTGCCCAGTCATTTGTCCACAGGAAGCTCTCCTGGGGCCCACCCCCCTGGGCTGACCTTGAACCCCAGGCTTCTGGCCCCGGGTGGGGTCAGCCCCTTCCACAGCCTAGGGCCGCCGCGGTGGAGGGCCCCGGCCGGCTGCCATGGCATTCTCCCGCCACACGGTGTCGCTGTCGGGGACGCTCAGTGCGATGGCAGGGGCCGCCCCTCGGGGCCGAGCCAGGCCCGCCCTCCGGCCGGCGGGGAAGCGGGGACGGATGGGGATGAGAGCAGGGCTGGGCCCAGGGCCAGGGAGGGGGCTGGGCCACGGAGCTGAAGGAGGTGCTCAGCCTCTCGGGGCGGAGGCCACGCTCGCAGGCAGGGCCCAGGCTGGCTGGGAGGGTGGGGGGTCGGTGTGTGGGGGGTGCGTCCTCCTTAAACATGATTACAGAACACGTCTTAGGACCTGGCGGCGTAAAGACGCATGCACTCCAAGGTGGTTTCGTTGCTATGGATGCCAGGTGTTGAATAGTAGGTATTGTTATACACAGTCACGACATATATCGTGTATTACGTGTAATATATAGTCAGTGTCATTGTATTCCTTTTTCCTTCAAATTTTAAACGGAGTTGAAGGGAGACTTTCTGCTGTCACGAACAGTATGTGGGCCTTGGTGCTGTGCCCGCCCTGCCGATGGACAGACTGGCCCTGTGGCCCTGAGTGTCCCCTGAGACGCTGGACCCTTGTCAGCTCACCTGAGTCACCTCAGCCCTGGGGGCGGCCTGGTCACTCCATGCCCTGGTCTGTAGGGTCTAAACGCTGGGCTGGCTCTGCCATCATCTCTCCCAGGGGGTCCAAGGGCAACGGCGGCCCCTGTGAACCTTAAGGCCCATGGTCTCTCAAAGGCCCCCAACCTTGGACACCCCAGAAGCCCCTCAAGTCCCTCTGGTGAGTCGCCTCCCAGGAAGGGCAGGAATGCGCAGACCTCTCCCCGGCGGGACACAGCCGCACTCGGCCTGTCGCAGCAGGCAAAGAGGTCCGAGGCCTGGCTTCTGCACACTTGAGGACAGGGGATCACCTCCAGGGTTGTGGTCTTTCGCTCTCCCCCAGCACTCACCCACATCTCTGAGCATGGTCCTGGCCTGCCCTGGGGGGCAGGGGCCTGACAATCTGGAGGCCCCCAGCCTGCTCTCCACCCTGCTCACCTGCTGGCCAGACCCAGGGCCCACGACGGGCCAGGAGCCACTCCCTGGTTAGGCAGCAGGTGGCAGCAGGCGCCCAGCTTCGGACCAGGGCTCCAGGCTGGCCCCAGCTCCCTCACTGCCAGACCCCGGCTCCACTACCCCAGCTGAGCAGTCTTAACTGCTAGCTCCTTCCATCCATCAAACAGCCCCTATGAAGGGGGGTGGGGAAACTGAGGCTTGGTGAGCAGAGCAACTACCCAGACCTCTGCTCCTGAAGCCTGGCCCTTTTTGCCACCTCCCAGAACCTCCCAAAGTAGCTGCTTTGCCCACCCTGACTTCATCCAGTTTGTTTTGGGATTCAACTGCTTCTGCACATTACTGGTGACTAGGTGGTCAGAGAAGGCAATGGCACCCCACTCCAGTACTCTTGCCTGGAACCTCCCATGGACGGAGGAGGCTGGTGGGCTGCAGTCCATGGGGTCACGAAGAGTCTGACACAACTGAGAGACTTCACTTTCACTTTTCACTTTCATGCATTGGAGAAGGAAATGGCAACCCACTCGTGTTCTTGCCTGGAGAATCCCAGGGACGGGGGAGCCTGGTGGGCTGCCGTCTATGGGGTCGCACAGAGTCAGACATGACTGAAGCGACTTAGCAGCAGCAGCAGGTGGTAGGTACCACCCTTCCCCATGCCCCTCGGGCACACATTTGGGGCCCTGTTGGTCTCTGGGGTCAGCCAGTTGGTGACAGAGGAGAGGCTGGAAGTCGGTTGGCTGGAAGGTAAAGTTGCAGGGTGAACCAGGTGTCACCTCCTCCAGGAAGCCATCCCCGATTGCAATGCGGGGCCCAGGGCTCTTCGGGGCTTTCCTAGCCCCTGGGCTGCCATATCATGGTGCTGACCACAACAGGCGGCTGCTGTGTGTCTGGCCTGCTCCCTACCAGGCCATGAGCTCTGATGATGCTGCTCCATGTCTGCAGGGCTAGACGCAGCAAGAGCGCAGGAGGGTATCCACGGTCACGGCCAGCTCAGACAGACATGGGCTCCCGTGGCCAAAGGCGGCGCTGAGCTGCGGACGTCCAGAGAGGGGCTGTGCACTCAGCACCACGGCGGGCAGGAGGGGCGGGGATGAGTCCAGGTGGGAGCCCAGTGCCCAGAAGGGCAGAGCGGCTGCTCCGAGCAGCTCTGAGGTCTTGCCGTGGGAGTGGGGATGGAGAGACAGGAGGGACAGAAAGGGTGTCCAGGGAGCACAAGCAGCCAGATTCTGCTGCTGACCGACCCAGGGTGATGAAGAGGAGGTGGGCAGTGCCTCTCCTAGATGACCCACACAGCCAGCAAGCTGCAAACTCCTACACAGGCATCAAGACCCAGCTCATATGGCCCCTGCTTTAGAAAGCCCTCTCTGCCCCTTGGGGGTCCCTGCTCTGGGTTCCCACCCTGACCCACAGTGCAACTGCACCTCTGCAAGGGCAGCCAGGCCACAGACGGGAGTCGGGGTGCTGGCCTCACAGGTGTGGCCATGCAGGGCTGGAGGCCTGCAGGACCCAGGCAAGAGGCTCGGGATGGGTGAGGGGCTGGGGTTGAGATGGAAGACTGGGGCTGTCGTCATGGCTGCGGGGGAGCAGGGGGTCCCTCCACAGCCCCAGGCTGCTGCACTCGGGCCGAGGGGGTGCTAGGCTCAGCCCACCTCTCCCCCCACCGGGACCCTGGCGGCATCAGGAGCCTCCTCTGGCCTCGTCACAGGGTCCCTGTCCCAGAGCTTGCCCAGGGTCAGCCCAAGCCTTGTCTGTCCTGTAGCTGGGGGCCGCTGAGCTGTCCTGTTTGCACTTCTGTGCCACAGACAGGAGCCAGCCCGCAGGGCGTCATGGGGTGACGGGGGCTGCACCAGCCGTGGGCACAGGGTTGGGGAGTGGACCCAGGCGTGGCAGCCCCTCCCCAAGGGTACTCTGAGTCAAGGCGATGGGTCTCTTCAACACCTGGGCTGGTGGCATGGGGATAGGCCTGCAGCAGCCACTGGCAGAGAGCCTGAGATCCCAGCAGAAACTGGGTGGACACTGGGAAGGCAGTTAGACCAGAGATGAACCCCCGACATCAAGGGCTACTCTGGAAACCGTCCTGAGGGCGCTGGGGACTTCCGGGCTCCAGTCAGGCACTGGGTCTGAGGTGGCATCATGGGCGGGGCCCTGGACTGTGCTCTGAGTGGCTGACTGGGATCCACACCACCTGCAGGGGGGCCTGTGGGGGCCTCTCCACCAACCTGGGGGCCCAGGGATGCCTCTGGAGCCCAGGTCCCACAGCTTGTGCTCAAATGGGTATGAGATGGGTGGGGGCTGGGGTCCAGGACTGCACCCACCAGGAGGGCCTGAAGGCGGCCAGGATGGCAGACGAGGGTGTGCTGACCCCCAGCAGCCCGGAGGTGGCCCCCCAGTCGCGCCAGACCCACACCTGCAACACCAACATGCCTGCCCTCCAGCGCCCAGCCCCCGGGCTCCTAGAAGGAACAGGGCCGACTCCATTTCCACGCTGAACAGCTTTATTGAGCTCTGGGTGTACACACCACAGCCTCCCGCCTGCCTGGCCACCCAGTTTCCTGCTGCACGCGGGGGCGGACCCTCCATGGATGTCACTGGGCCCCTCAAGGAAGGCAGTAGGTTGTATAGTTATCTTCCGAGGGGGCAACATCACTACCCTGAAACCACACAACCTACTACCTCACCCCGCCGGCACCCGGGTGTGGGAGGGTCCGCCGTCCCGCTGCCTGCCCAGCCCACGGCCCCTGAAGCCATGGAGGGCCGGGCGGGCACCGGGCAGGAGGGCCACGCCAATGGCGCCACGGCTCCCCCGCGGCGTCCAGCCCGCCTGCTGGTGCGAGGAGTAGGCACGGGCCCCGCGGGGCCGCCGTGGGCTGGAGAACGCGCCTCTCGCTTCCAGCCCGCGACAGGGGAACCCCGGCCCCCCTCCCTCCGCCGACCAGAGGCCTGGCGCTGAGCTGGGCGGGCTGGCCACTGGAGAAACGGGCGGATAGAAGCTGGCCCCGTGGGCCACCCCACCCTGGCCAAGTCTCAGCTGGCCCCGGGGCTGCTCCTCCCCGCATCCAGGGCTGGCCGCAGCCAGGACTGGGGGCCGCCCACAAGCACCGTTGGGGGGACGGGGCAAGGGGCAGGCGGCACAGACGGCGTGAGGGGAGAGAAGGGCCGGCTGAGTGCAGCCCTCCTTGGACACCTCACACGGTACTGCCTTCAACCCTCACCTGCCCCGTTTCACAGATAAGGAAACTGAAGCTCAGAGAGGTCCAGGGACCTGCCCCAGGTCACACAGCACGGCCCCACCCTGCAAAGGCCGCATCCCTCCCCCATCTGCCTGCCCCAAGCCAGGGTCCTGGGTGCTGGCCGCTGTCGGTATTACAGCCACTTCAGGAAAGACAGTAGATTGTATAGTTATCCCATAGCAGGGCAGAGCCCCAAACTATACAACCTACTACCTCACCCCAAAGGGCCGTCAGTCTCGGCGCCTGGGCTGGGCGGACGTGGCGGCTCCCGGAGGCACTTCCTGCAGGCGGCGGCGGTTAGCACGGTGGGGGCAGGAGCTCGGGGTGGCGCTGGAGGCTGAGGGCCCGGGGCCCTTGCAGGCGGGTCAGCAGGGGCCTGTGTGCCCAGGGAGCTGCCCTGCAGGAGAAGACCACTGACCAGGGAGGGGAGGGAAGGAGGGAGGAGAGGGAGCGGGGACGCAGGTGCAGCGAAAAGGCCCACGGGGCTCTCAGGAGAGGCTCACAGGCGGGACCACTCCCATCTGGACCGGAGACAGGAGAGGCCGCGGTGTCCCCAGGCGACCTGCGCTGGAGGCGCTGGGAGAAGGCTGGCGTCTGCCAGAGGCCAACCTGTTCCCAAAGTGGCCAGAGTGCCCGCCACGCCCCTCTCCCCCAGCACCGCTGCCCACGATCCCGCCTCCAGCCGCTGGACCAGGGGGCACTCCCTCCCCAGCAGCCTGGTCCTGCCATCAGGGTAACCCGGGCTTTCCCGCTGGGCAGAGGCTCTAGAATGTTCCCTCTTTCCAGAAGGGAACCTGGCTCTCAGGGAAGGGTGTCTGGGCTGGAGCCGCAGACACAGGGCCCGGCACCTGAGCCTGAGGCCCACACAGGTCATGTGACCGTCGAAAGGCCACACCGCCGATGGGTGGCAGGGCAGAGGACAGGTCATTCCTGCTTTCTGCCTGGTAACACCTCTGCCTTGTAACTGGTGCCGCTGAACGAGAGCCCCGAGCCGTCAGACACCCCTCACCTACTCCCACAGCCCTCCCTAGCAGGCTGCCTCCTCCAGGCAGGCACCAGGCTGCTCCGTGCCGCGTGGTCTTCCCGGGCCTGGTGAAGGCAGGATCACTGATCCCACGGGCCCCGGGCAGGGGAAGGGCCTGCCCTCTGGCTTGCCCACTACCGCAGGGGGGTCTCATGCTTAGGCCCAACGAACAGCGCAGCGGCCGCTCCCCGAACAACCCTGAGGAGTATGAGGTCAGTGCCAAGGCCCTCGGCCAAGGATGAGGACGCCGGCGCCCACACCGTGCTGTCCACCCAGAGGACGAGCCTGAGGCAGTCACCTGGGCGTGGAGCCGGGAACACCCCAACTCCTGGCTGGCCTGTGGTCACAGCTGTCATGCCTCTCCTCAAGGCCCCAGAGGGGAAATCTCCGTGAGAGGCTCTCAGGGTCCCGTCCCACTGGCTCTGCCTGAACTCCCTGCCGGCAGTCAGGGCCAGGGGGTCCCCAAGGACAGAGCCAGCCCACCTCTAAGGACAGGGGCTGAGGAGAGGGTGGCCAAGGTCCTCCGTGACGGCTGAGGTCACAGGGCACCACAGACACAGCCCTGACCGTGCCCCTCCCCGTCACAATCCTCCCGCTGGGGCTCCTCGCTTCCCAGCACCAGGACGGCCGGAGGGGCGTGCCCAGCAAGCTGTGCTGACCCGTGCCCTGGGACAGTCAACACACCGAGGCCAGGGTGGGCCGGTGTCCCGCAGCACAGGGGCCTCCTGGGGGTCCCGGCTGGGCTCCCCGTGAGGAACGCTGGCCTCAGGCAGACACTCCCATCTCAGTGCCACTTCTTGACCTGTTGGGGTTTAGAAAAAGAGACACAAACGTCAGACCTTGGACAAAAGGTGTAGCCAAGCCTGAGCTCTGGCCGCTGCTCCGCGCCTCCTCCCTGGACTCGCCCGTCCACCTCCTACGGATCCCGCATCTCATCCAGACCAGACCGGCTCACTATGGCCCCTCACCTGGGGACACGCCCCATGGAGAGGCCTGGAGGGAGCGGTCACGCTGGCTGCCCTGTGCCCGACGACCCCAGGTGAGGAATGGACAAGAACCAGGCCACATCTGCGAGTGGCCGGGGCCACCGGTGTCCCCGTGCCGGGCGGCCAGGCCTGCCAGGCTCACTCTGGGGCCTGGATGTTGGGGCAGGAGCGGCCAGGGGAGGAGGGATGGGTGCTGCCTCCTGTGTGCCAGGCCGTTTGTGGGGCCCAGGAGGAGGAACCAAACTCCCCAGTTCACAGAGGAGGCTCCCGACAACAAAGTTGCAAAGTGAAGCCTCGGATCGTCCCAAGCGTGGAAACGCCGGGGAGGGGGCACCGGGACCCGGTGTGAGGCCTCAGCCAGGCTCACTCAGCGAATCACAGCCCCACCTGGCTCCAGCCCGCTCGGCCAACTGGAGGGCCTGAGACGCAGCCCAGGCCGCTGGACTCGGAGCCAGACCCACGGGGGTCTGTCCAGCCCTGTCACATGCCAACTACTGAGACTCGGTGTCCCTGGCCAGTAACAGGGACGGAGGGTCGGCCCCCCCGGCTGCGATGTGCTGTCCTGCTCCCAGAGGCCTGACGTCCATCAATCACCTGGGCTCACATCTCTGCGCCCCGCCCGGCCAAGCTCCCATCACTTCCCCCTCCAGCCTCCAGAGCAGAAGAGCGCCCTGGGCAGCCCTCCCCACCCTGCCGCGCGCCTCCTGGCCTTTGCCCCATCTCCTGAGCCAGGAATGACTACCCCATTGCTCATGAAGACTCTGCGCTCCCCATACACGTTCCCCTTGCTTACTGCCCATCGGGAGGTCTGTGGGGGGCCTCCCCAGCGAATTCCCACTCTGTCCTGGCTCTGGGACCTGGCCTGGCCCTCCTGGGCCCCACGTCTCACGTCTGGACACCCAGAACTACGGTAGGCATGCAGCTGACTCAAGCGGTGCCCGTGAAGGTGCCCCCAGACAAGAGGGACTTCCTCTCTCCACAAGGGCTGGGCGGGCTCCCACACAGCAGCCCAGCTAACGGCCTCTCCAGGTGGGCAGGAGGCAGGTGTACCCCCAGCAGGGTTCCCCAAACTCGGGCTCTGCCTGCCCACCAGGGAACTGCTCTCACACAACCTGGCTCTTTCTTTAGCCAACTACCCAGGTTTGGCGGGAAGGAAGGAGGACTGATCCAGGTCTGAGGCCTAATCATGGAGACATTTTGGAGGTGGGGGGAAGGCCTCGATTCCCTGTGTCAGGAGGCATGCTTTGCTCGGCCCACTGCCCCACAGTCCTAAAAGTGACCGTGGGTCCAGCCCAGGGAGGGTCAGCAGAAACCTCTCCTCTTCCAGCAGGGTGGGAGGGGTCTGAGACCTCCTAAAGGGCCATTCCTGGTCAGCCTGGACCGGGGGTGGCGGCAGGAGCAGCCACTGTGCCATGAAAGAGGCTCCCTGGGCAGGGCTGCGGGAGCGAGTGGTCAGCAGTTGCCCTGCCATCTGCCACCGCCGGCCCAGCCCCAGGCCCCAGCGTCGGCCTATGGGCAGGGCGCCGGGCAGGGAGGAGCCGGGCCAACCGGGGACAGGTGTGTGGGAGGCCTCGGTGGGCAGGTGGCCCTTTCAGGGCCGGGCGGATGTCTGGAGGGAGTGAGGCAGACAGACGGTGTCACCCCGCAGTCACCTCGGGCTTGGCTTGGGGCCACTGGGAGCCTGGACACCCCCCAATGGCTGCCCCCCCACCACCACCCCGATTAGGTTTCTCCCCATAAAGCAGCCAGTGTTTCTGCTCGGCAAGCCGTGCCAACAATGGAGTCTGGGAAAAAGGCGTGGGGGGTGGCATCCGGGGGCCGGGTCTCCCTACAAACATGGCCCATAAAGTTAGCGAGACGTGCGCCCGATGGAGGCTGGCTGGGGCCGGGCAGAGGCTGGGCAGAGCTGGGCACCAGAACTCAGGAATCAAAAGTTGCAATGTAAAAACTTATTTAATGCAAAAAGGCCCTTGGCATAAGAAGGACAAACTTATGGCGGAGCAGAAGCTTACTGATTTCTGAGCCCAGCTGAGTGCAGGGCCCAGGAGCTTCAGTGTCCCAAGAGCACCTCTGGGGGACAGAGGAATAAAAACTAGCCCTGGAACCGGCCTTCTGACCCCAGCTCTTCCCACAGCCCCGTATACCCACGCAGGTGGGGAAGTGGTGCCCACAGACACTGGAATGCCTGCCTTTCTTCTCAGGGAGCCAGGGGGCCCTCTCGCTGGTACCCTTCCTGCCCAGTGTCCCTGAGACAGACGCCCTTGTGCTCTGGGTCAAGATCTCCCATCCCTGGAAGTCTGTACCCTGCCCTGGCTGCCTGCTCTCCTGTTTTCCTCCAAGCTTGCAGCTGGGAGGTGGCACGCACAGGAAATGTCCACTCCCCAGGGAAGGGGCCAGACATGCACCAGGGACCGAGGGTCACTGCCCACAGGGGTGTGAGTCCGAAAGCCCCCGGGAAGTCTTAGCGTCTATAAAGCTGGGGGTTTCCTCCTGGCCGGGAGGCGAAAGCTGCAATGGGATCCAGCCCTGCTGTGCAGACACCCCTGCATTCACAGGGGCCATGGGCACGGGCTGGGGACAGATGGCTTTGGGAGCTGCCCAGCCACAGTTCTGTCCCCTGTTCTGGCCTCTACCAGCGATGGGCCTCAGGCAAGTCAGTCAGCACCTCTGGCCTCAGCTGGTTGCTTGGTAAGTGGGGCAAGGATGCCAGCCAGGGCTGCCAGGAGGGAGGTCCAGGTGCCCGTGCCCAGAGGCGGGGCAATCACCAGGGAAGCTGCTCCTCACCACGGAGGGTCTGCTCAGAGTCCAAAGGGAACAGCAGCCAGGAGGCAGAGCCCTCTCCCTGCCCGGTGGGTGTCTCCGTCTGGCGTTTAACCATTAGGCAATCGTTTTAACCTCAAAGACGTGTATTTATCTGAAAATATTCTCAGTCGCAGCCGCAGTCTGGGTCACAAGGCAAGGAGAGGGAAGAAGACGGAGGGTGGGGGACCAGACGCAACCACATCATTAAAAACACCCGGCGTGAAACCGCGCCCTGAGGGCAGCCCCACCTGGCCACAGCCCCTCAAGAGGTACCTTCCGCTTGCCCGGGCTCCCTGCGCCCCCACCCCCACCGGGCGTGGCACCTTGGCTGGGTTTCCCAAGCCAGCGGTAGGAGGGCACAGCGCGCAAACCCCACCGGGAACCGCGAGGAACGGGGATCTGCGGAAACCCCGGGGGCTGTGTGCCCAGCAGCCAATCCAGCCTGGAGGGCCTGGCGGGGCCACGGGTGTCTAGGGACGGCGCCCCACCGCTCCCGAGGGCCTGGGGTGCGCCCTGTTATGCGCGTGCTCCTTGGCCAGCCGGGGACCACAGGCCAGAGCGTGGCCCCGGGGCCGCCCGGCATGCCCCGAACGCCAGAGAAAGAGCAGAGCCCCTGTGACGCGCGCCCTCTCCTCCAACACCGGCCCGGCCTCTTTGCCCGGACACGTCTCTGCGCCCTCCGGGAAGCACGCGGACTGCCGTCGGAGGCCCTCATCGCTGGGTCCTGCGGGCGGGCCGGACGCCCGGCGGCTCCCCGTCCACCCCCGCCCCGGCCGCGGGGCCCCTGGCCGCTGCTAGGCTGCCCCTCACACGGCCGCCGCCTCTGCCCCGATCGCCCGCCGCCGACCGGGGGGTCGGCGTGGGTTCACACGGAGAAGAGAGCGGGGTGCGGAAGGAGACCAGAGAGCTCTGTCTCTGGGCGGGAGAGGCCCCAGCTCTGCGGGCCGGGGTCTCAGGGCCTGGCCTCCGGGGGTGCCGGGGCGGTGGGAGCGCCCCTCCTCCAGGAAGCGGCCGCCGCGGCTTCCCCAGGACGGGCGGCTCCCCGGGACCCGGAGGCCGAGGGCGCCGCCTGCCTCCTCCGCGGGGCCCCCGCAGGCCTGCCTCCTCCGCGGGG
>NW_024070213.1:3609065-3640383 GCF_014754425.2 Oryx dammah
GGCCTGCCTCCTCCGCGGGGCCCCCGCAGGCCTGCCTCCTCCGCGGGCGGCGCGCCCGTTATTTCTGGAACTGCGCGCGCGGCGGCCCCGTGGCTGCGGTCTCCCCTCGGGGCACGGCCTTCCCTTCGGAGCCGCTCCCGGGCGCTGGCGGGCAGCGTCTCCAGCCGCGCGGCGGGCCGGCCCGGGGCGGCCGGCGGGGTCGGGGCTCCCAGACGCCTCGCCAAGACGCCGGCCGGTGCCAGGGCCGCGCGGGGCCGGCCGGCCGCGGTCCCGTCACAAAATGGCGGGGGCGGCGGCCATCTTGTGCGGCTCTGGGAAGACGAAGGCGGCGGCGCGGAGGGCAGGGCGCCCGCGGCAGGAGGCGGCCGTCCACTCAGGCAGCGGCCCGGCCGCGGAGCCCAGAACCTTCCTCCTGGCCGGAGCTCCCGGTCACCCGGCCGCCAGAGGCCCCACTGCCCTTGGGTGGCCCCCAGAAGGGATGCCTCACGGGGTCTGGGTCCTCACTGGCCCGAGGCTGGGGCCGCCTCTGACCAACTGGCCTGAGGGGCTCTCCTGCCTTCTAGGGACACCCCGGCACAGCCACCCCACCGAGATCCAGGCTGGCACCTCCCGTCTGTCCAGTGCAGGGGGAAGGGGGCACAGAGGCAGCTGCCCAGAAGCACCCCAGGGCTGTGTGGCCTCAGCTCTCCTGACCTCCTGCAGCACTGAGACCCTGCCCGACCCGGGCAGAGCCGCCCACAACAGCCCCGGCCTCCTCTGGCGGCTCAAGACTCCTGTCCTGCTTGCCTGACTCATGTCCCTTCTGGGGAGCCCCTTCCCCACTTCCTCTGGACAAGAGGCACGCCTCCCTCACCCCGTCAGCCAGTGCCTGCTTCAGAACCCCAGACGTAAGGCAGAGACCAGCAACCCTGCTCTGGGAGCCGAGTCCGGCCACTGCCACTCCTCCCTGCTCCTGCAGAGGGAAAACCCAGGATGGAGACCAGTCTCGCTTTAAAGATGGTAGATAGGTCCAGGGGGTCAGCACGGACCTCGCTGCAGCCAGCAGGGGAGCCATTGGAAAGCGACTGACTCAGGGGAGACGCTACCCACATATCTGGGGGCACAGGCCTGTGCTCTGATGGAGACGGTCAGGTGTAGAGCCAGGCAGGGCCTGTGTCCAGGTCTGGGTGTCCTGGGCAGCGCCCTGGCCTCTTTCCCTATGCGCACCCTGGTGCTCCACCCACGCTGGGCGGGAGCCACGTGGGGCCCAGTCAGTACCACTGGTGGCTGGTTTTCTGCAGGGAATTGTCCCTGTTCTCCCTGGCACCCTGGGGACCTGTGGATAGAGGCTGGCCTGCTGGCTCTTTAGGGGTTTGCATGGATGTGGGTCCACAGGACACGCAGGCATGTGTGGTGGGCCCAGCACCCGATGGCAGAGCCACGCTGAGAAGCTGTACGTGCTGAGCCTAAGATTGCTGGGTGTCTGGGGTCACGGCCTGGAGAAAGGGTCCCTCAGCGACCCCTGCCCCGGGGGAATTCCAGATCCTCGAGGTTCTCCTGGCCCGTGGTGCTCCAAGAGGATCTGGCTGACCCTGAGCTGTGCCGGGCCTTGTGGAGTGGGCTGGGGTGGGCCAAAGCCAATGGGGTGCAGAAGCAGGGCGTGTGCCCCGCACACACCCAGGGACGTGCCCTCACGGCCTCCTGCGTGTCTGTCAGGCCCCGGGGGTCAGTCCCAGGGGTACATTGGTGCCCCAGCCTGGGTGCTGGACCCAGCTCTCAGGGCTGTCTCCCCGCTGGGAGGCTGGGGGGAGTCCACAGGGAGTGCCCCGGAGAGGGCCGCACTGGACAGCCGTGCGCGGAGCCCGCAGCCCTGTCTCCCCGGGGACGGCCGGGCGGTCCCCGGTCCTTCGCCCTGGTGGTGTCCTTCCCCGGGCCTGGCCTGCTCTCTGCCTCCACCCCTTTGCTCTCTCCTTTGCTCTGACACTCCCGCCAGGTCTCTCTTTCCCTCGTCCCTGATGTCCCGCAGGGGGGCCTCCCCCCTCCCCGCCCTCAGGCAGCGGCTGGCGCAGGCCCTGCGTGCAGACACAAAAGCCCTGGGGCGGCATCTGCGGAGTCTGGCGGGCAGGCTAGGCCTGTAAACACGCGAGGCCCAGATGGCAGAGGGGTCCCGGGCCCCCTCCAGGCAGACCTGGGAGCCAGGCCTGTCCTGGGCCATGGCACCAGGCAGGGGAGAGGGAGAGGCTGACAGTCCGGCCCCGACCCTCACGGACCCCATGACCCTCTAGGAGTCTGGCAGCAGCCAAGGGGGCCCGACAGTTGGCAGTGCAGGCTGGCTCCTGGGAGGGGCAAGGTGTGGCCGGGGGCCCAGCAAACTCAGAGCACGACAGCTCCCTCAGGGCACGGGGCCAAGGGGCAGGGTGGGACATCCTGACCCAATGAGCCCCGAGCTCTGCCCAGAGGTTACCAGTCCCCCCGCTCGCAGCCCAGGCCCTCCTACAGCGGCTGCCTCCTTGCCAAGGGGGCTTCATCCTCCATATGTGCCGGGGCCAGCCAGAAACAACCCCCAAGTCGAGCTGCCTGGGGGAGACCTCGGCAAGCCCCTGACCCCATACTCACCCTGGACCCTGGGTCGCAGAAAGAGGCTGGTGGGAGGGCAAAGCTGGGCCGGGAAGCGCAATCCCAGCTGAACCCGAGCAAGTGGCGAGAATTGCCTGTCTGGCCCGGTGACCCCCCCCCACACACACACACACGTGTGTGTGCTACACATCTGTGTTCCCTCAGACATACCCAGCCCAGGGTGGCACCGGACGGAGCGGGTGGGGAGCTCTGAGTTTCAACATTCGCACGCTCTCTGACCTGAGCGGGGCACAGCCATCCGAGCTCCAGGCATCAGCTGAGGACCGAGGAGTCCGGGTGGAGGGATGAGGCCTGGGAGGAGAGAGATGCTGGCTAAGCTGTGGGAAAGCGCACACCCTACGTCTGCACACTGTTGGCTTCGGCCCTCCCCGAGACCGCGCCTCAAGACCCCACGGCGCCCAGCACAGCTCAGGGGCACCCAGAGCCTCTTGGGGGACACCACGGGCCTGGAGAACCTTGGGGGCCTGGGATACCCCCAGGCGGGTGGGCCATCTGTTCCGGTGATGTGAAACCAGATCCACAACCAGCATGAAGCTGCTGAGACTCTGAGGCCTCAGAAAGGTCCCCTCTCCCCACTCACCCACCTCCAGCAGAGTCCTCACTCGGAGGGCCACCTCCACGCCTGTGAAACTGACCCAAAGCCTGTGGTCAGTAGCCACAGCAGGCCTGGGTTCCCGGGCCACCGAAGCACTGCTGGCTGCCCCAGGGGTGCTGCCAACAAATCCCTGAGCCGCCTGGAGCTGAGGCTGCTGCCAAGTGATGGCTCTGCCCTGCCTCATGCCTTCTTCTTACTCCGGCAAAGGGAGACGAGGCCAGCAGGGCGCCAGGCTGGGGAGTTCTTTCAGTGGGTCATGAAAAAGTGGAAGTGTTAGTCGCTGTTTGTGTCCAACTGTTTATGACCCCATGGACTGGAGCCCACCAGGCTCTGCTGTCCGTGGAATTCTCCAGGCCAGAATTCTGGAATGGGTTGCCATGCCCTCTTCCAGGGGACATTCCTGAGTCAGGGATCGAACTGAGGTCTCCAGCATTGCAGGCAGATTCTTTACTGTCTGAGCCACAGGGAAGCCCTTCAGTGGATCATAAACCCCTGCAAAGACTGGTTTCCACCCCCAGCCTCCTTGCTGAAGCCATGGGTGCGCTGGGGTTCACTCTGCACTCCCAAACTCTGCTAGTAGGTATTCCTGCCCAAGTCTTACAGAAGGGTAAACCGAGACTCAGGGCTCCAGAGAAGCCTGTCAGGCCAGACAGCTTGTGGGAGGTGGTCTGGGGGCTGCAGGCACTGACAGCGCAGGGTGGTCTCAGGGGAGTCTCTGCACCAGCAACCCCGGTGGGGGAGGGGGCAGGCAGCCTCCCTGATTCTGTCTGCTTTGAGGATTCTGGCCAGGGCCACGGCTGTGCCACAGGGCAGGTGCTGGGCTTGGCGGGACCACAGCAGTCAGCAGTCAGCTCCTCTACTCCCCAGCTCCTGGTGGTGAGGCGGGCACCCCTGGGGAGTCTGGGCAAGGTGGGCCCAGCTGGCTGCCGGCTGCAGCCTGCAAGGAAGGACTGGTGCTGGGGTCACCCGAGACCGGTCCATGTTCCCCTCCCGGCCAAGCCGCTCACCTCCTGGGCTGCCCTGCCAGCCAGACACGGGGCAAGGACCGACCACATGGTGCTGGAATGTCTTCCGAAGGCCACGACAGGCATCCAGTTTCCCGGAGGTGCTCAGCCACGTTCTACGAGAAACAAAGTGAGCGAGGAGTCAGCCCCACAGGTCTGGTGGCTCACAGCCCAAGCACAGCGGGGCTCAGTGGGCCTCTGCCCCTGCCCTCGTCCACTCCACCCCGTCTAATACTGCACCTGCAGACCGCCCGGCCCTCCACACACTGCTGAGGAGGCGCCTCCACACCCAGAGATCGGGGACCTTAGAGGCAGAGGCCTCACAGAAAAACCTTTTCTGACAGTCTGACCGCCCCGTCATCGTCCTGGTGCTGAACTCGCGCCCAGAAGCAGACCCACCCACCGGCTCCCTCGCAGCCCAGCCGCGCACATCCTCCAGAGTCTGCAGAGGAAGGCAGCTGGTGAGACTCGAGGCGCCTGCTCCCAGCAGAGCAAGCTTGCCACATCATGGAGCCCCACCCTCTTCACTCTGGCCCTGCCTTGGCACCTACCAACTGGCACCTGGAGCCAGTTCTCCTGCCATCAGAGGCCTAATTCCTACCCATCCTTTAGGTCACCTCCTCCAGGGGGGCCACCTGTGTCAGGAGCAATAGGGTCAGCTCTAGCAATAGGCGGGGGTCCCTTGAAATCAGCTCACAGATGCTCTTGTTACCTGTCCCCCCTCAGGCTCCAGCTCCTGAGCCTGGCAGAGACCACCTCTTAGCAGCTGTGTGGTCCTCACGCCCAGCATGGTGGCCAGCACCCAGGAGGCCTGGAAATGCCCCCACAGAATCTATTTCCTCAAGCTCCAAAATCACTGCAGATGGTGATGGCAGCCATGAAATTAAAAGACGCTTGCTCTCTGGAAGAAAAACTACAACAAAGCTAGACAAGCATATTAAGGAGTCATCACTCTGCCAACAAAGGTCTGTATAGTTACAGCTGTGGTCTTTCCAGTAGTCACGTATGGATGTGAGAGTTGGACCATAAAGAAGGCTGAGCACTGAAGAACTAATGCTTTCAAACTGTGGTGCTGGAGAAGACTCGAGAGTCCCTTGGACAGTGAGGAGATCAAACCAGTCAATCCTAAGGAAGTCAACTGAATATTCACTGGAAGGACTGATGTTGAAGCTGAAGCTCCAATACTATGGCCACCTGATGTGAAGAACTGACTCACTGGAAAAGACCCTGATGCTGGAAAAGACTGAGGGCAGGAGGAGAAGGGGACGACAGAGGATGAAATGGTTGGATGGCATCACCAACTCTATGGATATGAGTTTGAGCAAGCTCGGGGGGATGGTGATGGACAGGGAGGCCTGGTATGCTGCAGTCTGTGGGGTCAGAGAGAATCTTAGCAACTGGACACCACCACCCTCAGAACCATGCCTGCTACCTGGGAAGAGACGGTGCAGATGTGACTTTGTGTCCTTCCCGAAGGCGCCAGTACGGGGACACCCTGGGACGACTGTCCAGGGCACCCCAAGGACCAGAAGGCTGGGCAGAGACCCGGAAGCCGGCACTCGGCCGACGGCAGCCCAGGCTCAGCCTTCTGCTCCCGCCCAGCCTGGGCTCAGGCCGCAGGAGGCACACAGCGCTCCCAGAGCAGGGACGGCACATCCTCTGTGACGACAAAAAGGAAAACCCAGACGGAAGTTCCACTCGCCACGACTGGGCGTTCTGCTGGGCCATGAGCCTCGGGCCAGGCCGGGGGCAGACGCCCAGGGCTCTCCTTCTGGAGTTTCTGAGCCAGGCCCAGTGGGAGGCTGTGGCCGGGATGACGGTGGGTCGGGGCGCCCAGTCCCCAGGAGCACACCAGGGCCTCCCCGCGCCCAGGCGCAAGGGTGCGGCTCCCACAGACCCGGTCCTCTCGGGAGCGCCTGTCACCTGAGGGCCGGGGCCGTGCTCCCTGTGGACAGATGGGAGCTGTGTGGGCCGGGGCCTGGGGCAGCTCAGCGCCCTCCTCTGCAGCAGTGCCTCTGACTCTGACTGTCGAGGGACACGTGTGGGACGTGTAAGGCCCTCAGGGTCCACGGGGGACCTGGTGGCAGCTTCCCCGGGATGTGCCCAAGCCTTACGATGCTTCAGAGGCTGTGCCGAGGTCATCCCCTCTCTGGAGACAGAGGTGGGGCCCCGGGAGCCCACCGCCTGCGACCTACGTGTGGCGTGGGCGCAGGACCCCGCATCGCGCAGCAGGACCCGCATCGCGCAGCACTGGCTCCCGTCCTGCCTCCCGCTCGCTTGCTGCCCAGGCTCTCCCCGACCCCTCTCCCCGACTGTCGGATGGGGCGCCAAGGTCTGCACCGCGGAGCCCCGAGCAGATTCCGAGAGAAGCGTGGGGCCGGGCGGTCAGCCCAGGCCTGGCTGCTGTCGCCTGCATGGGCTGCCCGCCTCGAGCCCACCACCGTCCTGTCGGTTTCAACATGTGTGTGGCTGGGCCAGGGTGTGGCATGCAGGGTCTGCCACCTTCGCTGCAGCACGCGGGGTCTTTAGCAGCGGCTACGTGGGATCTGGTTCCCTGACCAGGGGTCCAAACCCGGCCCAGCACTGGGAGCAGGGGGTCTGAGCCACTGGGCCAGTAGGCCCATCCCACTTCCTATTTATGGGAGCGGGAAGCACCTACCCCCGGCTCCAGAAGGGACGGCCTTCCCTGCCCAGCCCCAGCAGGAGGGGCTGAACGAATCCCCACTGCCCAGTGAGGAAGTCCATGTGACAGCCCCTCCTGTGTGGCCCCTGGGCTGAGGGGCGACGGGGCAGCAGCTCCGGGCCCCCGCAGGTCGAGGACCCTCCACCAGCTCGGGGAGCTGACGGCAACACACCCAGTCTCCTCTCTGGACGGCGAATGTGGCCCGGCCGGCGGCCAGAGGGCTCCACCATGGGCCACAGTGAATGCCCACGGCCCAGCGGCCAAGACCCCGCTTTTTGCAGACAGTCCAGGTCAGTATGTCTCTGTGAATGCTGGCATCAGAAGTTGGACCTCCAGGGCACAGGAGCTGGGAAGTGAAAGGGCACAAGGCCGCCTTCAGCAGGGGAGAACCAGCCAGAGGCGGGTGCTGGCCACCCACACCCGCTCAGCACACCTGGGGCTGCCGTTTCCACCCGAGAACTTGGGAGCTCCCGCTGCAGGCCCGGGGACGGCCCAGGGGCCCTGGCTGGATGGCTGAGTACCGCAGGAGCGGCACGCGGCCACAGCCAGAAAGCTCACAGGGACAGCCACCCGCTGGACTGTCCTGGCGCCAGGGCGCCCCTTCACAGCAGCATTTACAGGCGGCCCTCCCTCTGGGCACTCAGCACCCCTGAATCCTTTCACCCACCCACCCAGCGTTGCCCACGGAACCACCAGGCTGGCTGACCACCAGGCTCCCTTGCCCAGCGCTCTGCACACAGAGGTGCCAGGCAGAGCCCCCTCCCTCGGGCTGCAATCCTCACCCTCTGCCGCTCCCAGTCCCGTGCTCCTGGGTTACACCCACAGCATGTCACCCGCCCTCGGAGCCTTTAAGGCTGTCCTGGGAGTGCAGAGTGGCCCCAGGGAGGGCCTGAGCCTCTCCTGATGGGCCGGCCCACATGCTGAGCTAGAAGGGTGGCCAGGGGCCTCAGCCTGTCTCGGGGTCACAAGTGAACCCCAAGCGGAGGCCCCTTGGGGACACAAGCCCCTATTTTGTGCGGGGACTGGGAAGGCAGGAGAGTCAGTCAGACCCACTGCCTCTTCACGCTGTGTGACTCCAGGCACAGGGCTGCCCTCTCTGGCCCAGCTTCCTCCCCTGCGATATGGGACAGCCTGTCCCCCTTGTAGGGCTGTGACATCACGGACGACAGGAAAAAAAGTCCCAAACCCCAGGCTGGCTCACAGTCAGGCTCTCCCTCTCAGCCCCGGAATCCCACAGGGGCCCGCGGCACTTGGAGCCTCTGCCCCATGGAGGGGTCGCTCGGGGGGCAGGTCCTCTGTCCAGAGGCAGTTTTGTCCTCTGGAAGCTCCTGGCCCACGGAGGCTGGCGGAGCCTGCTGGCACCAGCACCAGGCCCAACGGGGTGCCGAGAGGCCCACCCCGCCCCACCCCAGCCCCCGAGCATCCCTGGATACTGGTGCACTCCTGCATCCACCCACAAGGGGCCGGGGCCACGGGCGGGGCTCCACCTCAGCTCTGTGCTTGCCACCCTGGACAGGCCCCTCCGCCTCCCCGGGCCTCCATCTCCTCGTCTGCAACTAACGGGCAGCAATGTGGGGCTCCCCTCCTAGGATTTCCCCAGAGACTAGAGACTGCACGGAGAGAGTGCGCATCCGCCGCTGACCCTCCATGTGATTTCCAGGCCACAGACGGCCACTCTGGCGCCTGCAGCCTCTCGTCTGACAGCTGGCCGACCCACCAGGGCTGGGCCTGAGTGGACACAGCTGTGGGAAGGCCCCGGGGCGGGAGGCTCTGAGCCACCGGCAGGAACTCCCCTGTCGGCCAAACTGAGGGCTCAGACCCACGGCACGCAGCACCCCCGGGGGCTCAGCCCTGCCTTGGGCACATGCGCCTGCAGCAGCCCACCCGGCCCCTCTCAGAGGCCATGTGTGGGAGAAATGTCCTTCCTGGAAACGCCAAGTGCTAACGAACCGTGAGCAGAGGTGCTGTGGGCACCCTGGGTGGCACTGTGCCAGACTCAAGCCCTCGGAGGGGCCGGAGACAGGGCGGGAGGGGTCAGAGGTCAGCAGGCAAGCCTGCAGGCCACGTTTTTCAGCACCGCCCCTGCCAGGGGGGCTCCCAGATGCACAGACCAGGGGTGCGTGCCCCACTCTGCCACTCCACTGTGGCCGAGACAGCTCCAGGAGGGCCTCGGGGGGGGTGACGGCTCCCAGGGCAGGCAGTGTGGGCAGGGTGCCGGTGAGCGCAGGCTTCTAAGACACAGCATCTGGGGGCAGAGGTGCCAGCCCAGGGGAGAAGCCGAGGCTCCAGAGCCTATCAGGGCCACAGAGGACCTTCTGGGCTGTGAAGCCTGGCCTCTCGAGGCCTCCTTTCTGTATCTTCAGAAGCAGCCATTTATACCTACCATCCAAAGCTGATGTCTGTCTGAGCAAACAAATGTGGAGTTCCTGAGAGCCTGACAGGCACACAGTGGGTCTGCACCGAAGGCCACCAGCGACAGCAGGCTCGTCACCAGTTGGTCCGGCGGAGGAGGCTGGCCGCTCCCAGGCTCACACCTTGGGTGGGGTTCACCATAGCCGAGGATGTTACCTAGAACAGCAGAGTAAGAGCCCGGTTGTAGCGAGACAGCAAAACAGCCCTGCATGTCCTAGAGGTTCCTTCCAGGCTGCAGACTCAGAACACCATGAACACGTTCAGGCACCAGGATGGGCCCTGCTTGGAGCCACGGCCCCGCCACCATGTCAGAGCATCCCCTCCCGCAAGCCGCCTCCGCTCCTTTTAAATGGGCAGAAGGCACCGGGATGACGGTGCTGCCCCACCGGTGACCACTGGTGCCCCAGGGAATGTTTTCCTTCGAGGGAGAACACACAGGGAGAATCTCGGCGGGTCAGTTTCACTCTGGTGGTTAATTTCATAATTTAAAAGAATTTTTTCTTCAGTTACAAAAGGAATAGATGCTCACGAAACACGATTCTGGGAAACAAAGGAGAAAGAGGCAGAGAACATTTTGCATCCTCCATTAACCCAGCCCACGGCAGGCCTTGCCCACCCGAGGGCCCGCAGCCATTCTGGAGGCACGTGCGTGTGGCCATAAGCCCTGTGTGTCCTCCTAACCAGCCACAGAGCCTGCCCCGTAATGACCTCGTCACAGCTGCTCAGCCCACACAGCCAAGGCCACCTTTGTAAGAGACGTGACGATGAGTACCTCTTATCTTTATGCAGACACCTTTCCTTGCTCCCCCAAGGAGACCCCTAGAAGTGGGGTCCCAGCTCAGAGCCCAGGGGCACTCACATGTCTGAGGTAGCTACCCCAAATCTGGCCCCTCAGAACCTTCCAGAGCCCCACCCGATGGTGCAGGTGCAGGTCAAAACGATGGTGCATCAGGGGTAGAAACAGGCCCACCGCGGGGCAGGGACGGGCCCACAACCTCGCTGCAGGCCGCCGACAGAGCCAGGAGGCTGCTGGGCCCTGCCCGCCGGGCACTGCGGCCCCCCCCCAGGTGCGCTTTTATTTTTTATTTCCTTTTAAAATGTATTTTATTTCGTATTTATTTGGCTGAGCTGTGTAGCACGTGGGGATCTGGTTCCCTGACCAGGGATCAAACCTGCACCTCCGGCACGGGAGCACGGAGTCTTAAGCCCTGGCCTACCAGGGAAGCCCCCCCAAGGCACACCTTTAAATGGCCTGAATGGAAGCTGACCCAGACCCTCCACAGGTGGACAAAGATGCCCCAGAAGGGTGCCAGGCGCTGACACCCGCGTTCACCATGACACAGAGGTGAACAGTCATGACGGGCTGTGGCAAGGTCCCCTCAAGAAGCCACAAGCCCAGGGCTGACCTGTCAGGAACCAGCCGCTGCAGGGAGAGGGGAGGCCAGAGGGTCCTGCACCTTGTCGTCACCCCTTGGAGGGGACCCCTGGGAGGTGTGACAATGTGGGGGCAGGAGCGGGTAGGAGATCTGTGAGTCAGAAACATCTCCCTTAAACAGAATGTGCGGAGGGTCCCCCGCCCATGACACCCAACGGACTGACGAATCCTGCCTCTCACGCCCAGTGATGGGTGAGGAATGGGCCCCACGGCACCCGCAGGCAGCTGGACTCGCCGGTCTTCCCGGCTGGGACCCCCAGAGGCCGCGGTCCTCCCGCAGCCTGGCGTCCCCCGCCGTCTGCACTCTCAGGCTGAGCCTCGGGCGTCACTGCACCGTTTGTGGCGAGGTGTGGCTCCACGGGTCCCTGATTCGTCCTAAAAGGGAATGTGTCTGGTGGAGGCGGAAAAAGAAAGAAACTCTCTCTGCTTGTTTCTCCAGGAGCCTAGACTCCTGGCCGCCACGGTGAGCTGCTGGCTTGTGCCCGGTGCAGAGCCCGGGGAGTCGGCACTCAGCCTTCTCTTCCGTTTTGGTCTCCGGATTCCATTTCATTCATTCATGAAACGCTCCCCAAGAGCCTGCTCTGTGCCAGGCTGGTGACTGTGCCCCGTCCTTCCCGAAGCGCCCAGTCTCCCAGGGCAAGAAGTCTGTGGGTGGTGGGCATGTGCAGAGCAGGGAGGGCTTCCAGGCGGAGGCGATTCTCCACCGCAGTCTGGAGAGGTGGGGGATGGCGCCATGGAGGGGGCAGAACAGGTTGCTGGGGGCCTCTCGAGTCCCACGAAAGGGACACTGGACTGCAGCCAGGAGCTGGAGGCAAGCCTGCAGGATGGGCACCGGGGCAGAGGCCCGCGCTGTTACGGCGTGCTCCTGGGCGGGCAAGACAATGGACGCCGTCTGGAGGCAGAGAGGAGGGTGTCTGGGAAGTGCTGGACGCCAGTGGAGCTGAAGGGCAGTCCGGGGGTGGTGGGAAGGGGAGTCGAGGACCGCGGGGACAGCCCTGAGGAATTTCAGGAGGGAGAGGAGACGGGTGTGGCCCCAGCAGAGGAAAGTCCCCATGCAAGCCGCCCAAGGTCAGGTCCAACATGGCGCCCCGTCCAGGCAGCCCGGCGTCTCTCGTCTAGGTATAGAGCAGTCCCAGATCCACGCCAGGAAACGCCCCTTCTTTCTCCTGCCTGACGCTGTGGTCCTGGCTGTCCCTCTCCCGTGGGCCTCCCCCGCTCTGACCAGCCACCTTTCTGATGGGCCGCCTCCCAGGCCCTGAACACAGCTGTGGGCAGAGGGTCGGCTCTGAGGCCTAGGACAGTGGCTGGTTTGGCTCGGGTGCCATCATTTAGCTCTGCAACGAGGGCTCAGCCTCCAGAACTCAGTTCTCTGGCTGGTGGCACATCAGGGTTCCGTGAGGTCGCCCCGATGACCGACGTCAGGGCCCGGCACACAGAGGGGCTTCAAGCATGGGTGCTGGGCGGCGTCTGGGGGTCTCCGGGCTTGGGGTGGGGCGCAGCTGAGATAGGAGGCAGCAGTGCTGCCAGCCAGGGAAGCCTGCTGCCCGCCGTGAATCACTGCGCCAGGCTTTATAATTATCTGGGCACTTAGTCTCCTCTTTCTTTTCCTCCCACTTCCCTGGGGAAATTCCCTTCATTTCCTCCATCATCCCGGGCTCCCTGTGTGTCTAAATCAACCTTAGCCTGGGCAGCAGGCTGCTCCTCCAAGCTCACGCCCTCGGCCTACTTTACTGGCGAGGGCAGGCTGGGGTGCCAAGAGGCAGGGGCTACTGGGGTGCCATCTTTGCTCAAACTGAAGCTCCACTCCTGGGACAGAAAACTGAAGGCGCTACCCCCTACCCTTTAAGCTGCAGCGACCGCGTCCCCGGCGCCTATGGGCTGCCGCTCCCGTCGCCACGATCTGTCGGCAAACCCAGGCAGCCTCGGGCAGGGGCTTCCATGGTCTCTCAGCCCAGACGACAAAGAGGAAACACCAACATGCTGGCAACCCAGGGCCTTCTGGCAGCAGGTTCCGGGTGACCTTGAGGAAGGTCGGGCTGTCCCTACTCTCCATGGAGCCGCACCGGGGGAGGGTCAGCCCCTCCGTGGGTCTGTAACAGCCGGGGACGTGTAGCCTGCTCGTTCTTGGCGAGGGTGTAGGATGGGTGCTGTTCTGACGCCACCTCCTGCGCGCATCCAGCCTTGACCCCAATTCTCACCGAATTTCCACACGACCCCGGCACACGGCTGTTGCGTGTGCCCGGTCGCTCAGCCGTGTCCGACTCTGTGACCCTATAGGCCGTAGCCCACCAGGCTCCTCTGTCCGTGAAACTCTCCTGGCAAGAATACTTGGGCTGCCGTTCCCTTCGCCAGGGCACCTTTCTGACCCAGGGATCGAGCCTGTCTCCTGCACTGCAGGCGGATTCTTTACCACCGAGCCAGCAAGGAAGCCCGACCCCTAAGTAACTTAAATATGTATTAATTTTTTTAACACTATCCTTGAGAAGTAGAGAAGGGGGATAAAAAAAGAAGCATATGTAGGAAAAAATATGGGGAACCTATTGAAAATCTGTCCATTTTACAGATGGGGACACAGAGGCCCAGGGGACAAAGCAGTCTGCTCAGACCTCCCAGAAACCGCTCCCCGCTGCCCTCAAGGGTCTGCTCCCCGTCATAAGCTGAAAAGTGTCCCCCGTAGAGCAGTGAGCGGGACCAAGCAGGGGCCAGTCCCCGAGGTACCTGTGACATGTCACAAGAAGCAAGTGGGCGCTGAGGATCTCATGGGAGGAGCCAAAGCACCCATTGGGCAGGGTGGGCAGAAATGTCCCCAAGACGTCACCCACCGTCTCCTGTGAGAGGAGGAGGTGAGGAGGCCAGGGCCTCCACCAGGGCACCGGGCGGGGCCTGGGGCAGCAGCCACGGAGCAGCCCTCGGCGAGCTCTTCACAGGTACCCAAGCATCGCCGCTCCCCGGGCCCCTCACCGGGCTCCCTGGAGGAAGAGCCAGCTGGCTTTCTTTATAAAGCTGGATCGCATTTTCTGCCCACATTTCTGACCTCCGGAAACCTCTCGGGTAGTTTTCCAGAGCCCTCTGGATTCCATCGGGGGCACGGTGCATGCCTCTGCTCACTGCGTTCACAGCCAGGCCGCTGGGCACCCGGCAGATGCCAGGAGGAGCCTAGCGGGCACAGCTGCACAGGCCCCTGGCCGCCCGCAGCCCAGCTGGGCCTCCCTGTCATGGGTCCGTGGGCTCCGGCTGGCTTTTGGCCTCTCAAATTTGATCTCCAGTCAAATTCCATGGCTCCTTCCTTTTTTAAAAAAAAATAAAAAATAAATAAAATCCCTCTTTGAAAACAAACATCCCAGAACAGACTCCAGAAACGCTGGCCTTGCTGCAGCTTCATCTTCTCATTCTTTCTCTTTCCTTTTTGGCATCCCAAGGAACTGGAGGAACAGTTCAACCCCGTCATTTTACAGAGAGGCAAACTGAGGCCCAGAGGGGGAAAGGGACCCCTTCGAGGTCCCCCAGTGACTCCCTGGCACAGCTGGGGTGGGAACCCGGGGTGCCCGACTCATGTCCAGAGTCTGAGCCCCGGTAGCTGCTGGCCCCGTGGGAGAGGAGGTGGGGTCTGAGCCTGTTAGGACGAGAGCCGCCGCGGCCCTGGGCAGGGCTCTGGGCACTCACCCCGTGGAGGGATGCCCGCCAGGACGGGCAGGCCCAGGCTGCCGGGCCTCCTGGCACAGGAGAGGCCAGCACTTGGTAAATGCGGGAAGAAGCCCCTGCCGGGGCAAGGGGGAGCCCCGAGGAAAGCAGGCTGGCTCTAATGGAAACCAGTCCGAGGGCCAAAGGCAGCAGGACCCCCGCCCCGCGGTTTCCATGGGGACGGAGCCGGGAGGTGGAGTCCTGGCAGGCTCGCCGCAGCAGATGTGGCCTGTGCAGGGCTGGCGCGGGGCGGCGGGAGGGGCGGCGCCGGGCAGCAGGGCCCTGGGACGTGGCAGGCCCGGGCCGGACTCGCGCACAAGCCCGGGGCCGCGGGTCTGCCACCTCCAGGAAGCCACCCAGATTCCCCCCGCCCCGGGGCACTTGCACTGGCCACTCCAGCCTAAGTTTCTGCTCCCCTGGCTGGGCCCAGCCCCCTCCTGCACCATCTCAGCCCAGGCCTCGCGGAGGGCACCCGTGTTTGCTGGGACACGGGAGACACAGGAGCTGGGGACAGACCCCTCAGTCGTGGCTCTAGCCCTCCAGCCAGTGAATGGGCACTCCACAAGGCCTGCCCCACCTGGTCCCTGGACAGTGCCACCGGTCCCCTTCCTGCGCCCCGAGCTGGCCCCCTGACTGCTCTGCGAGGTGTCTTGGAGAATCAAGTGGGTGCTGAGCCGCCCCAGGACACAAGGAAGCCGCGGGGTCACTGGCAGAGCACTGGGGAGGCAGCCACTCGGATGGGGACTGAGCAGCAGGGCATCTGACGCCGGACAGAGCCCCCGTTCGCTTGCAGAGAGCTGGTTTCCATGAGCTCAGCCGCCTACCCCTGCACTCGGTGCTCGCCAGCAGGAGCCCTACACCTTGGGACCCGGGGCAGGCCGTGGGGCATGCACGCCCCAGCATGCCAGTGACACCCTGCTACTGACTGATCGGGGAACCCGAAGATCAGGTGGGCACATCTTCACGGGAGAGACTCAGGGTCCCTCACACATCCAGTGGTGCCTGCAACAAGCGCCACGGAGAAAAACCCCAGGCTCCCGGTCTACACCGCAGGCTCCCGGTCTACACCGCAGGCTCCTGGTCTACACTGCAGGCTCCTGGTGTGATGGAAGGGTCTGGGCTTGGCACAGAGCACAAAGGACCACCTTGAGAACGCTGGAGCCTGCAAAACGGTCTTGCCTGTTTGGGGCTTTTACGGCATCTCCCAAAGGTTCGACTGGTGGTTCTCTGAGTGTTGAAGTCTCGACCACCTTGGCCCACAGCCTCCCTCTTCCCGCTCTGGACCGGGGGGTCACCGAGATGAAGGGTGACCTGGCCCCCTCCTCCCACCCCCCGCTGACACGCTGTGCATCGTCCACGCCAGGCCAGAAAGCGACACAGCGGCCTGGAGCCTCACCCAGCAGGGCTCTCGGGGGCGGCGCTGGTCCAACCAGCGGGCCTGAGATCTTAGAGAAACGGCAGCTCAGGTGGAGACAGCCCGGGGCTCCCAGAACCCAGGAGGGGAAAAATGGAGGCAAACCCTGACTCTCCCTTGGGGCAGGCCAGAGGACATGACCTCCTGGTGACCAGCATCCAGGGAGAGACCCCCGAGGCCGGCACCCATGAGAGGGACCCTGTGCCTGGCTGTCCCCAGCCAGCCAGGGAGACGCTGGGTCCTGCAGTCAGGGGCCCGGGTTTGAGGGCAGGCTCCGTTGCCTGCTAGCCCTGTGTCTCTGGGCATGTTCCTTGGCCTCGGTGAGCCTCGAGTTTTCTCAGAGAACCGTTAACATCCACCTTCCACGAGGGCAGGGAGGGGGACATCCTGTCTGTGCCCTATCCTGCCACCAGAACAGCACTAGCTCCTGCTGGCTCTGACTGGATGTTGAAACAAGATGAAATTGAACAGATTACATTTAAAAATAGATGTTTAAAAGAACGGATTAAAGTACTCGGCCCTAGGGAGTTCCCTGGTGGTCCAGTGGTTAGGACTCCACACCCCATGGCGGGAGACAAGGGTTCAATCCCTGGTTGGGGAACTAAGATCCCACAAGCTGGGCAGAGTGGCCAAAAAAATACCGAATGTTTTTTTAAAAAGAGAAACAAGGACTTGACCTTGGGCCTGGCACTTAGTAGGTCCATGAAGGTCAGCTCCTCCCAACTCTAGAGAGCGCACTCTTATTTGCCAGTTCAGATGTGCACTGGCCTCCCATGTTGGGGAGACAAGGCTGGACCCCGACCCTCAAGGCAGAAGATCTCTGCCCCTCGAGTCCCCCCTCCACGGGTCCTGCCCCAGCCTGCCTCGCTCACCCTCCGCATGTACCTGACCTTCGTGGCACGGCCGAGGCGGTGGGCCATGGTGGCGTGCCAGGCTGCCAGGCTCAGGAGCCACTACCCAGAGGCTGGTTCGCTGGGCCTCCGCTGGGCACTGGTCACAGGGCAGGCAGGAATACCAGGACCGGAGCAGAGACCCTCGAGGCCCACGCACCCATCCACCCATCAGGGCCGAGAGTCTGCCAAAGGCTGACGCGGGGCGACTTACGAGTGTGTGTTCACGGTGACAAAGGCGCAGGCTGAGGGCACCCTGTCCACACCACCGAGCACCCTCCTCAGCCGCTGGAGGCCTCTGGCGCCACGTCGGGGGCACTGCTGGCCTGGACCCGGCATGGTGGGCCCAGGTGGGACCCCTCATCCCTTTGAGTTCAAGGAAGCAGCACGCCCGGGAGGCTCGGGCGGGCGGGAGCAGCGGGAACTGGCCGCCCGCCTCTGGGATCCCTCCACCCACGGCAGCCGGAAGCGCGGGCACACCCACCGCAGGAATCCCCGGGCAGGGCCAGCGCCCAGGAAACTGGGCCAGAGGTTCCTGTGCGCGCTGCAGCAGCCGGACCCCCAGAGTCCCCCCCACCGCTACCAGCTCCCTTCAAGGCCCCGGAGAGTCAAAGGGACCAGAGGCGAGCTTCCTCCAGGGACTCCCCCAAATCTGCTCCCGTTCATGGCAGGTAACACGGCCTGCTTCCACAAAAAGACTGTGGGTAGGACTTACCCTCTGCCTCCGGGTGGGGAAACTGAGGCTGAGAGGGGCAGGTGGCTCCCCGAGCAGCCAGGCCCCATGCTCCTCCCGCGAGGCCACAGCCTAGGATGAAGTAGGCTGGCTGCAAGCTTCCAGGCAAGACCCCCACTTGCTGCCTCTGACCACTCCCCCAGGCCAACGCTGTCTCCCTCACTTCAGAGATGAGAGAACCGAGGCCTGGCCGCGAGAACCGTTCTTATCGAGGCCTTTTCTGCTTGAAGGCAGACTGGGGGTTCACAGCATCTCATCAGATCCTGCCCCCAGTCCCCGCTGTGTTCCTGGTGGGGAAACGGTTCGCCTGGGCTCCCAGGTGTGTGCTCAGGGCCCCGAGCCCGGCACACAGGCGCGTGCACACACGGGAGCACACGCGCACACACGCAGACCTGCACGGAAAGCCGGCCCTGCCACCCGCTTCCCGGAGGAGGGCGCTGGCTGGAGGACGCGCGACCCCCGGGCCACCCGGCCGCTCCTGCCCTCAGATGCCTTCCCGGGCCCGTCCTGGGCCTCCTCGCCGCCATTTCCTCTCCTAGGCTGGAGGCCCAATGCCCGTCCTCTGGGTCTGCAAATGGCCGGCGTCCGGAATGGCCTGCCGCTCCAAGGAGACAGCGGCTGCCTGACCCGGGCCCAGAGCGCGGCCAGCCCAGCCACGAGCCTTCCTTCACTCACCAGCACCCGGCACCTGCGGCCTGTCCACCCAGCACCAGGAGAACAGCCCCCGCATCGGGCAGTGAACGCCCAGCCAGGCATCGTCCAGGCTGGCCCGGAGCCCTGGACCCCCGTGTGTACGCACACAGGTTACAGTGCCACCGAGGCACGCACACACAGGCCAAGGGCTGATGAGAGCCACACTGGGCCACTGTGTAGACCCGCATGTCCACACCATCACAACACAGGAGGCACACAGGCCTGTGTTCACATCCACCCCAACACTCATTATCTGGCTGAACCTCTGAGGCTCATCCCCTGCAGAAATGGCGCTGGTGACCCCGCTGTGCAGGCACTTCTGAGACTCAGAAACGAACCAATGAGGAACAGAACGTATGGGGTGCTCTCTGGGGAAAGTGTTGAGGCAAGTGCGGTATCTATTACTGTGAGGCAGGGACACTTACTGCCCCCATTTTACAGATGAGGAAACTGAGGCCACAAAGAGGGGAAATAACTCGCCCTTGACCTTGATCAGCAGAGCCAGCAAATCGAAAGGACTCAACCTGAACCCTGGCCAGGAGTTCCCGAGCTCACGGCCTCTGCCACCCTCCTCTTCCAAACAGGAAGAAGCCTGGCGTGCGGTACCCGGCGGAGCATCGTCACGGCGACCGTGCCCACCACCATCTCTCTGAGGCTCTGACCCCAGTATCGGGGTATCTTGCTGTGCCTCATCTTTGAGAGCCCCAGACCAGTGCCACATTCAAGGCGGCTGATACTAAACCCAGTTCTGATGCCCTCTGCGAAGACCAACATGGGAAATGGAGAAAGTGGCAGAAAAAAAAAAAAACAAACACCAACCCAAGAGTGCAGCTGCTGCAGAAAGCAGCTCACAACCCACTCTGGTAAATTTCATCAACATCTCACTTTTCCTATTATTCCCCCACATCTCCGCCAACAGGTATGTTCCTTCAAACAAACAAGCCACAGCAAAGCGCTTCTGCTGACGAATGGAACGCGTCGGGAGCATTCGGGACACGGCAGAGAGAGCACCCAGGTCTCACCGAGCACGGCACGCACTCGGGTGAGCTGCTCTCGGCCAGGAAGAGCCTCCGAGGTGGCAGCGCCGGGATTTGGAATTCAGACGCGCAGAAGCAAACATTTAAAGATAAGCAGGAGCTGGGAAAAAAGAGCCCTCCAAACCGATTACATCATAATGCGAGCAAATTCACAAAATAAACAGTTATCATCATTTGCAAATTATCGTGGCTGTAAAACCGCACTGCCCTCACGTGTGTTGATATGGACCAATAAATTCTGCACTTTATCTTGGCGAGATAATTTTTTTTAAGTTTATAGCTACTCTTTGTAGTTTACCTGTTGAATTTTTTTTTTAGCTTGGATTTAGATGTATCTTTAGACATTTATCATCTGGTTTTTCAGAAGCTTCTCAAAATAATTTTTATGAATGTCTACATAGAACAGCAAAAGGTTTAATTTTTTTCCTATAGAAATTATAAAGATATTAAAATCAAAAGTCCCCAACCCCATAATTTTTAACATAAATTACTGTTAGGCTGTTCATGATGCAAAAAAAGATCAGAATTGGTCATTAAAACGTCTGAGGTCCTTTGACATAGGGTATTTGGAGTCTTAAAAAGGTGCAGATGAAGACCAAATTTCAAATTAAATTTTAATAAGATGATGGTTGTTCTGCTACCAAACGTTTCAGGGGATCAGAAGATCATTTAATAAGACTGCTTTGATGTACAAAGGCAACTTGTTTATTTTGACCTCAGTTCTTCGAAATTGTCGACTCCACAATTGAAATATGCTGTGTGTTCCAACAAGGACCCGGCAGTCATAATGACAGACCAGCCCATCTGTGCTGTGAGAATGTATAATTTCAGTCTATAGTGGAATTTATATAGAAGCGATGATGTGAAAACAGCTCTGTGTGGTACTTTCTTAAAAAAAAAAATACTGCTGAGAAGTACTGGGTGCCATGGAGAATGCTGATATTTTTGCCTGATGAAGACAACAACAACAAAAAGATTCTGTGGAAATTTACTGATTTGGGAGAGGTACAGTGTTATTACCCAAATTAAAAAATGAAGATGATAATTGATCACATGTTACTATCCCAACTATACAAGGTGTAGGCTGGAAAATGTGTTATTCATATACATTAAAACCATTAGATGAACATAATCTCGGTGGAAAATACCAATTTAGAATGAAAATGCTCATTTATGAAAATTAATTGATTTTAGGCTACTTGCGCTACCTTGTCCAAAAAGAAGATGAGTTAACGCTCAGGAAATTTGACTATCACTCTAGAATTTAGAATTAAAGGCCTATTCATCTACATTTAATTACAAGAAAAATTATAATTTTATCATATAAAATTTTTTAAAAATGAGGAGTGGGCAGTTATTAAAAGTATAAATCCCTTAAAAATGATCAACCTTCCTCTCCAGTAACCCTCCAACCAACCTCTCTGTACTGTGGACTCTTTTGCCTCTAGAATTTGTTACACTGTTTTTTTCCAATTACTTTCATTTTGTCCCCAGTGTTTTATTTGGTGCTTGCTAAATATTTGGGTGGAATGATCCTCCAGCTTGCAGCAGCAGAATGTGGCTGTCACAATCAGGAAAATGTTTTAATTATCTCTGCTCCGTGTGCCTGTCTCTGCAGCCCCAAATCCTCCAGGAGCGACTGCTGTCGGATCTCAGAACAAAAGCAGCCGCAGACACTTCTCGCGTGTGCCGAGCTCCGTTTCAGTATTTGGTGGTGTCTGCTCCAGCCGGCTGCTCAGGCCTGCACAAACAGGACCGCACGCCTCGGAACCAGGAAAACAAAAACGCATTCACGTGGGAATTTTCCTCTCGGTTGCAATTTAGAACTTTCGGGGCCTGATTTTCCATTTTCCATAAATCAAGACCCTGGCTGCTGCCCCTCCAACGTGGGGAAACCAGGCTGTGTCTGCGGGCGCTTTTGTCAGCCTGCCAGAGGGTGGAGGCGAGCTCAGAGCTGAATTCGGCAAAGCCCACCTTCTAAATGGAAAGGTTCCGGGCCCGATGGAGAGACTCCGACAGCCACAGGGCCCAGCTCCCGGATGGCAGGGCCAGTGTGGTCCGGGAGCTCAGAGGCCTTCCAGAACTCACTCCCCACCCCGCTGGCCAGGGCTCAGACCCCGGACGGCCAGGATGTCTCGGTCACAGCTCTGCCAGTCGGGGACCAGGGCAGGATTAGGGCACAGGCAGGCCCTGGGACCACTCAGGGCCTCAGAGGGTCAAGCGGGTGGACGAGCACACATGCGGCCCACAAGCCGTCCACGGGCAGGGTGGATAGGAGCCGGCATAGCAATATTAGCTGGAACCCCTGGCTTAAACAAGTGCTTAAAAGACAAAGCCCACAACAACCTAGGAGATCTTCCACACTAAGCTGAGAGCTGAAAACAGCTTCCTTTTCTTGCCCTCTGCAAAAATAAAATAAAATAAAAGGGAGAAAGAAACTGTTTGGCTAAACTGTGGATATGGCAGCATTAAAGACGCCGGACAAAATGAAAGGGCCTCTGTTTCTCAAGGCAGAATCCAGCTTCCCGTGTGCCCGCCTGGCCCTGCCTTCTGAGGAGTTGGCTGGGGAAACTGTGGATGTTTCTGGTGTTTTTTCCCTTCGCCACTCCTGGTGTGGCCGAAAATTAAAATAATAATCACAACAATAATGAGATCTCCCCCCTCCAAAAAAAAAATAAAAATAAAACCGGTACAACTGAGCACGAAAGAGTAAGGCCGTGCCTATTAATACCTCCTGAAACATTCGTTCAAATTATAATTGAACATGCAGCTACTGTGAAATAACAAACATTCATTTTTATTGTGATTTCGAACGCCCTGTAGCTTTGGATCTTAAAAATAAATGGGTTTGGCTTCTGCCTCTTCCCTGCAGTTTTTGGAAGGGCTTACTTCACTGAAGATGGTGGGGGTGGGGGTGGGGGTGGGGGGGGAATCTGAAATAGAATTTTGAATTTCGGGTAACCAATTAGAGAGAAGCAAACGTAACAGGCACAAGATGGCAGAGCCCCCGGCTGGTCTCCAGCGCGGAGAGGACTGAAGAGGAGGGAGACTTACCGGCGCAGGAGGACGGGGAGCTGCTCCACAGCAAGGCAGTGGAAACGGCGGCCGTCGCCCCGGCCAGGCCCCGCGGCAGGCAGAGCAGGGCCGGGCCCGGGTGCCAGCCCCCGGGCGCCTCGTCTGTGGCCACCCCCGTCCTTCGGTCCCCTCGGTCCCGGCCGGCGTGGCCGGGGCCTCGGCCACCCCGGCATCCCGGAGGCAGGGCGGCCAGGAGCCGAGGGGCGCTGGGGAGGCCCCGCTGCCAGCCCAGGAGGACGAGGAAAATGCTACTTTTGTCTCCGGTTCTCCTCTGGCACTGGCTGCCGGGGAGGGGGCCAGAGGCGGCCGCTGCGGCTCGGCCCCGCCCACCGGGAGTTTTTGAAAGATGCTCGTGGGTGCTGGGAGGGTGGCAGACGTGGCAGAGGCGGGTGGGCCGGACCCCCAAACCCACCGCCGGGCGGGAGGGGCCGGGGGCCGGCCCTGCGCGGGCGGGAGGGGCGGCCGCAGCGTCTGGCCACTGCGTAGCCGGCCCGGGAGGACGCGGGGGGCCGGGCTGGCCGGGGCGCCAGCCCTCCCCGTGGACAGGCGGCGCGGCCCCGGCGCCATGTTGCGGGAGGCCCGCCTGGCGGGCCGGCTCGGGGGATAGAGGCCGCATTGTTCCCGGCCGGGGGGCAGGCGGCAGCCAGCACCCCCGGCCAGGCTCCCCGGGGGCCGCCCAGAGCAAGCCCCCTCTAGCCAATGCCCCCGGAGCAGCGCCACCGCCCCGAATCCCAGCCCTAGGTCCCAGCGGCCACCAAGCCCCAGGCAGGCCACGCAGCCTCTCCCAGCCTCAGGCTCCCCATCGGTACCCGGGCTGGGTCTCAGCTCCGGCCACTCGGGGCTGCCGTGATGACACAGTGAGGGACGCTCAGCCTGGCCACGATGAGGGCCCATCACCACACCCCACCCAGAATGCCACAAACCCACGGGTCTCACTCAGGCAAATCCAGCACAGAGAGGAGTGGCCACCCGAGCTGGGTCTGTGGGCCTGAGGCTCTAACAGGGGCACTTCCACCTGGAGATTGATTAGACCCTGCAGGCCTCTTCTGCAGGCACCAGGCCGTGACTGCGTGGCCAGCCAGTCCGCCCAGGGTCTCTCCTTTGGACCTTTATGTGGCCCAGAACTGAGGCGATGACCACCCGGCTGTCCGCCTGCAGGGTGGGCCAGCAGGCTGTGAGTGTGGGCAGGGTCCCCGGGCAAGCAGAGCCAGCTCTGGGGGCAGAAGGGACAGCGTGCAGGGACCGAGGCCGGGCCGCCGTGGCCGGAGTACTCGGGGGTCCCCGGGGCGTCTCCCCCGGCTTCCAGGCCTTTCCGTGGATGGAGCTCCCACTGCACCCCGGCTGCCTGGAGTGTGTCTTGTTTCAACACCACTTTATGGTTGCACGAGATGGCCGTGTCCAGGGCTCAGGCACAAGAGGGGGAGTGAGAGGGAAGCGGCGGGAGGAGCCTGTTAGTCCTCGGGCTCCGGGCTCACGCACACAGCCACGTGACCAGCTCACCAGCTGATGCCAGAGACAAAGCAGGTAGGATTCCAATGCCACGCGCCTGACCCAGAACACCGGGAATTCCATTCCAGAAACTGTGTGGCACGGCTGCCAACAGCCTGGGCCCGGGAGGAGAGGGTCTCCCATGCTCCATGGGTGAAGCCACAGAAAACTGCAGGCGGTTGGGGGCGGGGGGCGCCACCCCAACAAGGCAGAGGAGGCAGAACCTGGGTTAGGGCGCCCCTACCCAACCTGGCACACACTACACCCCCAGAAGTGCCCAGCTGGCCACCCAGGAGATCAAGGCCTCTGTCCCCAAGGCCTGAGGGTCCGCATGGGGCTCAAGACCCAAGGGAGCAGCCAGGCCCGAACCAGGCCCTCCCGGGAGGGAGCCCAGTGCCACGAGGTTTGGCAACTTCTCAGCCATGCTGGGGTCAGAATTATCCACAAGCCCTTCTCCTCCCGGGAGCCTGGGGAGGGCCCCGCAGGTGACATGCACGCCCTCGGACATGCTCAGGACACACGTGTGGCCCTGCAGGCCAACACCTGCGTGTCCGATGCCTGCTCACACCTGCGTGGAGCCCAGGGCTGTGACGTGCCGTGCAGCCCACCAGAGCACCTCTCACAGGTAAAACATATGGAAGACTGGAGCCCCAGCTCCATCATTTCATTATAATTTAAAATGTAATTATAAAAGACTGATTTGAATGTAAATATCGCTCTTAAACCCATGAAAGGCGAATCTAGATTTAAGAGCCCCAAATCAGCAGGTACTATTTCAGCTAAACTTCCTAACCATCTCAAATCCTAGAATTAAAGGAAGGGTGATTCACCGAAAAACCTGGCCCCAGCATCGGAAACCGAAGGCAGCAGAGACAACACGCTTCCCCCCACCCATCTTAAGGGGAAATTCCATTACTCCAAAAACAGAGAGAGAAACTTTGGGCTTTGCTCTGTAAGCCCCATGCACACATTTTCTAACCACAACTGCCAGGCTCATTTAGCGATAATAACCACCGCCTCTGCTGGCCCACATCTCTGCTCAGAAAACCTCTTAGCCACTGATTCACAACAGTGGGCCTGGCCAGCCGATTTACCCATCCACCAGATTTCTGAGCTGTTCCTAAAGGCAAGACTCCTGAATCCAGAGTCTTGAAACAACACAATTCCATCCAAAATTTCACAGGAAGACTTTGCAGCCTTTTACTTGCAAAACCTTTCTCCAAAATAAATAAATAAATAAATAAAATCTGTGTTTTAGAGTTGTCCTGCCTCATGGGAAGGGATTTCAGTCTTTTCCATTTTACCAACTCCAAGCATGGGCTCAGGGCCTGTTATAGGTGCCCCCTGCCCCCGCCCTCACCCCTGCCCAGAGAGAGCTCTCTTCATTACATTTTTTTTGGGGGGGGGTCGTTAATGCATAAAGTGAAACAGACTCCACTTAAGAGGTTCCAGGATTTTCTTTTTTTAAGATGCAACAGCAGGTTTGTTTTGTTGTGTTTTTTTTTTTTTTAAAAACCCTCATTTTTGAAGCCAGCTAATATTATTTGCCAACAGTCTTTTGGGTAAAGAGGAAACCCTGCCACTTACCCTGATGGGGGCCACTCCCTTTCCTGCCCTCCACCCACCAGACCGAGGACCCCCTAAGCTGGTAGGGGTCTGGGCCAATGGCCCACCACGGCCTTCCAACGCCCCCCACCAGGAAAACTGGTGCCCCCGTGTTCCTGTCACAAGCCCCAGCCTGATCCATTCCTCCTGGGGTCCCTAATGTGAGCCTGGGATCCGGGCCTCACTTCCCAGACTGCCTTCCTAGCTGGACCTTGATCAGGAACCTGGGTCAGCAACGTGAGCCCCACTTGAGCCACAAGGCAGGGAAATTGGGGGTGGCTCAGGAGCAGGCCTCTGAGTAAAAGTCTGTTCGTTCTGTTAGTTCAGAGAACATCCATCCAGCAGGAACCCTGGGCCAGGCCTGTCCAGCCGAGGAGGGTGTTGAGGGGCCTATGTGTGGCTTCGCCAATTCAGGCCAGACTCTCTGATAAGCTGCCAGCAGATTCCAAGTTCATCGGACAACGCGATTTGGGGAGGAGCAAGGGACGCTGGAGAATCACAAATACTGTCCAAGACTGGCTCTTGGTGGCTTTCCTTTCACCCCCATCCCCGTGAGGACCCTTCTTCCTCCAGTCCACTTCCGTCCTGTGACCCACCCCCCAGCAGACAACGGCCAGCCAGGCTTGGCCCCAGCGAGGCTGTATCCAGCCCACGGTCCAAAGCCTGGCTGCCTTTCCGCTATGTGCCAACAGGCCCCTGCAAGCGGCCTTTCAGAAGAAATCACAGAGGGGGAGAAAATAAACTTGTGAAAGTTTAAACGCCACTCAGTAAAAGCCAGACATTCTCACTGAAATTCCCCAAGAATCACAGGTCAGGGAACTCTTTTTTTTTTTTTTTCTTTTTCTGTACATCTTGTCCCTGACTGAGTTCTCAGGGCCCGCGATGCCGAGCCACCGGGACACCAGTCGGCCCTGAAAATAAATATTTCATATAAAAGGTCCATTGTCTTTGCTCGGAGACAATTGTTGCTTTTTCTCTCTTCTCGGCTCCGTAACATCAGCAAGCGGGGCCGATGCCATCTGGGGTTCTTTCTTGTTCCGACAAGATGTTTTGAGAAAGGGCAATCTTGCTGGGTCTTCCCGGATGATCAGCTAAGAGATAAAGCTCTCTTAAAGCAAGCATCTTGGTAAAGGCACATTCATATGGGGTCAAAGAACAATTAGCTTGTCAGAGTGATGAAGCCCCATCAAACTGCCAACCTGAATTGCAGACAAGGATGACCAGCGGCTGGCGTGGGCACCCTGGACGCCTGGGTCAGGACATCTGCCCTTGTCTCTCCCTGGTCAGCCCCCCCGGGGTCGGCTCCCTAGTGAGTGCCATTCTTGAGGAGATTCCACTCCTAAAAGGTGCCTAGGAAGGGGCACCTCCTCCATGAGCACGTGCCTAAGCCAAGTCTCCATGACGAGGAAGGCGCTGGCTCGGAAGCTCCTGGTCGTCTACCTTGAAATCACCAAGGTTCACTCTCACTACCACCTGGGCAGGGCGGGGAGGGGTGTGTCGTGAACACCCAGGTGTCCTTTCCAATGAAACCAAAACTAGCTTCCCTGTTTCTTAGAAGATCAAAAATATAACAACAACTAGCAATAAAAATGGCGATTCCATTTACAACGAAAACAATTACGACGACAGCCATTTATGGAGTCCCTGTCACGTGTCCCAACTGGGGTTTGTGGAAATAACCTCGTCTGAACCTTCCCAAGGACCCTCCGAGGCCCGGGCTCTTATTCCTGTTCGAGAGCATGGGCTGCAGTCCTGGGAGGGGACAGGACTTGTCCAGGGTCCCATGGCGAGCCAGGGGCAGGGGACCGGGTTGGAGCGGCCCGGCCGTGAGCTAGGACACCCTCGGTTGGCAGGATTACTGCAGGGGCGGCTCTGTGCTCCCTAACAAGCAGAAACACCCTCCCAGCCTGAGAACAGCCTGGCCTGATGGCTTGAAGATGTTTCCTTGCCTGGTCCATGGGGCTTCCTTCCTTCCCCAAGCACTGTCCCTCACCGAGGGCACACGTTGGTCACCCTGGACACCAGAGAGCCCGTCAGGGTGGGCAGAGCCCTCAAGCCCCTCCCTGGGCCCCACGGGATGCCTTCCCGTCAGGCCTCGTCCACGCCGGGATGAAGATGGGAGCAAGTGAGACCCCTTCACAGCATCGACCACAGCTGGGTGCAAACTCCAGGGACCCGAACGTCCCCCATGTGGCAAAGCTCCCCGCTGGTCCCGCTGAGCAGAGCAAGATGCTGTCTGTACCTGTTTAGGTGGCAGGGGAGACCTGAATGTGGGCGGGGGCTAGTCACTACCCACTGCCCGTGCTAGGCAGCTGGTACCACCCGCACCCTGGAGACCCCCGGGCTAGAAGTGGCCAGAGGTGGGGCACAGCAAAGACTCAGCGCAGTCCAGGGGGCACCCTGGGCCTGGCCCTGGTTGTAAACAAAAACAGGAGCGGCAGGGCCACCCTCTCACCAGCCCGCTGCAGTCCTTAAGACCCTGTCCCCTGCTTAGCACACTCTTTCCCCGAAACCCCATGAGAAAAACCAGGCAGGCACCAGATCCATTTTCCGAACTTTGTGTCACGTACACATCCTCAAAAATGCATTTTCTCCAGATGAGACCGTCCCGCGTGGTGAGAAGACCTCCCCGCATGGTGAGAAGACCTCCCTACGTAGTAAGAAGCCCCTGGCCGGGACTCAGGACTCCACGAGGAGTCTCCAGGGTGTCGGGCTGGCCCTAAGGACAAGGACAAAGGCAGGACAGGACGGCGTGGTGCCAAGGCAGAGCCTCCCTCCACGGGGCCGACCCGGCTGTTGGCTGTGGCCTCTCAGCCCCAATGCATCCCCTGTGCCGGGGGTAGGGGGGCGGCGCTGGGCCCCTGGAGCCGGATGAACAGTAGCCCCCAGCTGAGTGGCCCTGGGGGTGCCTCCTCGGATGTTCAGGCGTCTCTGTGCTCCTGGTGTCTGGCCTGTGGGCTCTCAGAGGGAGCAACCAACGCCCCTTCTTTTGGGGTCTGCTTTAACCCCGGGGGATGCCCAACAGTCTAAGCAGAAAGCCACACCATGCCTGCCCATCGTGCGCTACACTACAGGTCATCTGTGGACTCAGGAAAATGTCTCCTGCATTTTACAAGCAAGGCCCCAGCGGAACCCGGGCTTTTTGTAATTACTAACCCGTCGCTGCCAACACCATGGCCAGCGTCAGCTCCTGGCCAGAGGGGCAAGCCACCCTCCATTTCTGAGGTCACTCCCCAGTGTCTCTCCCCGTGTTTCAAGTCTGCTAACTGCCTCTGATAAAGTTGTAAAGACAAATTGAAAACAGGGCATCGGGGTAAGGGGCGACGGCGAGGATGACTCTAGAGTGGTTCACAGAAGCAAGCCTTCAGCCTCGGGGCCAGGTGGGCAGGACCTTACTGAAACAGTCTCTTCGGTCCTCTGGGTTCTCCTCTTGGTTCTGGAAACCAGGCAGCCCTGGGAGAGGGAGGCATGAGGCAGGCCTGGGCTACGCAGGCCTCTGTCCACGTTCCCGGAAACATGGCCTCCGAGCGCCAGCTCACAGCACTGGGGAGTTATGGAAACAGGCCCCCCCTCCCCATTATGTTGTGGTCAAAGCACCCCGCAAGGTTGTCCAAACCACATCAATAAGATGAGGCAGAGTAAAGGGGAAATCGCACCTGTGATACGATCATATTAAAAAGCGGGTTTAATCTCCCAGTTATGGGTTTCATTTTAACAGGGTAAGTAACACGCAAACATGCTTTTTAAAAATCCCAAACAGCTAAAACCAACGAACTAAAATAAAATGAACATAGTGCTGGCCTACAGAGACTGTCGTGGCCTCTGAAGCCCAACTTTGAAGAAATTAATTTCAGCGTTACCTTAAAACCCTGTAATTACGGCAAACATGCATTCCTTTACCCCCTTCTTGCTCCCCACAAATTCCCCAGGGCTGTGGGCTGGGCCCGTGTATGACCCATCTATAAAGAGGGATTTATTATGAAAAATTATGAGTTGTTTTTGTTTTATGCCACCATAAACAACAGCATCCACACAGGGGGCTTTCACTCCAAGGGCCAGAGCGGCCAGTCCTTGACCCAGGGCCGCCCTAAACCAGCTCTCCATAAATGCCTGACCAGCAGGGAAAAAAAAAAAAAAATAAGAAGCAGCACTGATGGTTTAGGAAGTGAATGAAAGATTTCAGTTTTTCAAGAAAGGGCTGTGGCTTCCAAACAACCTTTCAGAACACGTCTGATCTAAAAACTGTTTTCTCTTTTCCTCATGTTCTATTTAGGAGGCCTGCTATTAGACGTGTTCAACTAAATTCTCTCTGGCAAATGGCCGGCACACATCTGAGATTAAAAGCTGTATTTCACAAATTCCAAGTTCCAAAATTTTAACGACGGCCATGGAGTTAGTTGCTGCAAGCTGGGGCAGCTTCGGGTCCAAGATCAACCTTCCTTCCCAGGTCCCCGGGTCTGCGGAAGGCCTGCGCTACAAAAGGGCTCTTCTTAGAAATCCCTTCATCAATATTTAAATATTCACTCAGTAGCGAAAGTGAGAAATGCACTTACCATCCTCAAGTGTCGCCTTGAACCCGACTGAGCCTGGGGCGCGCTGGTCGGCAGCTCTGCCCTTGCCGGAGGATCGCGCTCGGACGCAGCCGGCACTGCGCTATCGCACTCACGGCTGCACAGGCCCTGGCCCATCGGTCCGAGTCCTGGCTTCCAAAATGATTCTCCCCTTCACGCGGCGACAGGGGCTGAGAGCAAAGCGGTGCAATCTCCCACAACTCTTCCCAGGGCGGGACAGCTCCGGGACGGCGCGGGCGAAGCGCACGGCCAGGCCCCACTCCCCGGGTCCCGCACCGCGCCTCCGACCGCACAGCTCGTCCTCTTCTCGCTCCGGCTTCCCCGGGTTGAACGATCGGACCAACCCGCAGAGTGACCCGCAGGACACGGTCTCCACGTCCGCGACCTGCGCCGCGAGGGACCTTTGTCCGGGGCGAAAACGAAAGCGCGTGGGGCCAGGGGCGCCCACGCCCTGCCGCGGAGGTCCGCGCCAGCGCGCCCGGCGACTTTCTCCAAGTTCACGTGCATCCCGGGGCGGGCGGGCGAGCGCCGTGGGCCCAAACTTCCAGCGCCGGCCGTCGGGCGCGCTGCGGGGCGCGGGCGGTCACCGGACGGCCCGGGGCGCAGGCCCAGGGCACAATGGGAGCCGGCCGGCCGGCGGACCGGCGGGTGAGCGCGGGGACAGCGCGGGCTCGGCCTCCGCGCGGCCGCTCATCTAGCGCGGCCGGGGCGCCGAATGCCGCGGCGGCGGCGGCGGCGACTGGGCACAGACGCGCCGCGCGCCCGGTGCATGCTAATGGCCGGCGGCCACGCCATGAATTATTCAGAAGCGGCGCGGAGAGGGCGAGCGCGGCGCGGAGGGCGGCCCGGCCCGCGTGTCCCCCGCCGCCGCGAAGCCGCCGCGGCGACTTCCCAAACTTTCCCGGATCAGCACCGAGGATGCGGCCCCCGCGGCGCCTCCGTCCCCGCCCGAGCGCGCCGGCCGCGCTTCCCCCGTTGCCGCCTATTTTATGTCTTTTGTCTCGGAGTTGGCACCTGTCCCAGAGAGCGCGTTTCCCTGCCCACCCCTTCGCCGCCGGATCAGGGCGGGGGAGGGGGTCCGGGGGACCTGGAGAGGAGGGGACGGGCGGGGGGAGCGAGGCGCCTACGGCCCCGCAGCCTGGGGGAGACCGCCCGGGGGGGGTGGCCGTGCAGCGTTCCCGGGCGCCCCAGTTCCGCGGGGAGATCAGGGCTTCGGCTGTGCCCGGAATACCAACAAGGCCTCCCGGGGCCCCCGGCCGTGCCCGCTGCGGGCAAGGACCCGGCGCGGCCCCTCCCCGACTCCCCCTCCGCCGCGCACCCTCCTCCCGGGCCCGGCGCGCGCGGGCGGGGCGGGCGGCGCGAGCCGCGGATTCGCCGCCCGGGCCC
>NW_024070213.1:3640783-3672811 GCF_014754425.2 Oryx dammah
CGGCCCGCCCCCGCCGCCCTGGCACCGAGGCAGCGGCCGGAGCGCGCTCGGCGGCTGCGCTCCGAGGCGCCGGCTGCCATGATTGCGGGCAGCGGAGCGCGCGCGCGCACGCTCGGGCCCGGCTTGGGGACCCGGGGCGGACCGACGGTCCCTGGCCTGACCGCAGCCCAGCCCGCGCGGCGGAGTGGCGACTAGACCTCCGGCCTCCTCCCTGCGAGGCTAGGGCTCGCCGCGGAGCTCTAGACGAAGCTCTAGGACAGGGCTTGGGATCGCGGGTGGCAGCGGGCTTCCCCCAGGGCACGGTGCGCACCCGGAGGAGCCCGCGGCGGCTTGTCCCGACCCTGCCTGCGGGGCTGCGGGAGGGGCGCGGGGTCCAGTGGGGTGAGAGACGAAGTGCAGGGCATCTGGTGCAACGGAGGGGGCAGCGCGCTGTGCCCAGAGATGGGGGCCGCAAGGTGCCTGGCACAGGGGGGCCCTCATGGTGCCCGGGGAAGGCATGAAATGGGCGGGGGCACCGTGCCCGGAGCCGCTGCCCAGCTCCAAGCTCTCTCTCTTCCTTCCCCGCAGAAACAACTTCCTGCCACCCCCCACACCCCCCATCCCCCGGCTCAGGGTGCAGGAGCTGCAGGGAGAAGTTCTAGGCCGCAGCTTTGCTATCTGGGGGCCGGACGACGACGCTGCTGTCCCCGGCCGCGCGGTTCCTGCCCGCGCCCTCTGCCGCAGTCGCGAGCGGGCCGGGGCTCCAGGGTCCGGACCCTGGTTAGAATGACAAGAAGGCCACAGCTGCTTTTTTTTTTTTTTTTTTGCCTGTTCCGTAGGGGAGCCTGAGTGATTCCTGGCGCTTGGGGACGCCGACACGGGGTCACCCTGCATGGACCCCATCCTCCTACCCGGGGCATGCCCTCTCTCAGAGCCAAATGGACCTGGTTGTACCCAGTGCCCGCGACAGGGGCCCAAGTGAAACGAGGCCTCCTGGGCCCCATCCCAATGTCTCTCTGTGCCTGTCTCTCCCCACCCCCCCACCCCAGCCGGCCTTGGCATTCTAACCAGTGTCCCTTGACGTCACATCTCGCCATCTCTGTCAACCAATTAAAACTTGCCCGTTGTCATAAAAATATATATACTTTTTATGCTATTGGTAAATTCAAAAGTTCCTCTTGCCCCCTGCTTCCCAGGAAACTTCATTCCACACTGGACTGCCCAGGCAGGGGGTACCCGCCATGGTGCCAGGCTGGGCTGGGGCAGGCGGAGCAGCTCAGACCAGGCCCTCCCTTGCCCACTGACCCACCTAGGAGGCTCCCTAGGCCCACCCTGACCTTGGTGTTGAATCGTGCTAGACACACACACACACATGACTGCCACCACCGTATGACATATACGATGTGGGGAGGAGGAAGGGGAGGAGGGGGGGAGGAGGGGGGGAAATAGGATGGATTAAGAAATCTTCCAAAATTACTTTCTTGTGTGTTAGAATCTTCCTAATGGCCTCTTCTTTGTAGGGACAGACATTCCACCCCCCACCCCCAGCCATGAGAAAACTCAGTTTTAGAGAGTGGAGTGGAAATGTTTTCTGGTTAATCTTTTCACCGAAACCCTGACCAACTTTCACTTTCTACGGCTGCTGACACCAAGCGAGAGGGCCCAAGCTGCGTGGTTCCACGAGGGGGTGGGTTTTGCTCCTGCCCCGAGGAAGGTTCGGGGTGACCCTTCCCAGCTTCCAGGGCTGTGGGGTCCCCTTGGGAAGCCCAGGAATTCTGTGCTCCCCTTCCTCAGAAAAGGACTCCCAGCAGCCGTAGCCACGTTCCAACAAAACGGCAGGAAAAACCAATCTCTCCTTAGCGCAGTCCTTTATAATTTTCTCCACTGTGACAGTTGCCAGCCCTGACCAGGACATATGGGGGAAGAGGACACATTCCCACGAGATGAGTACTGCAGGGCACCCCCGCCCAAGCCACACAGAGCCTGCCATCACCCCCTCCTGCTCTGGCCACACCAAGGAAGAACCCAACCACTAACTGCCATTATAAAGTCCCCTTTCCCCATCTTTACTAAATGGCTCAACTACTTTATAAAAAAACATATTAAAGACATTTTGTGGTTTAGCAACTTTGGGGACTCTAGAACAACAGAAATGCCTCAGAGACCAGGCTGGATACAGAGATCTAAACACTGGACGTACCGGGCCCTTTTAATACCAAATCTCTGTTTTTCCAAAATAATCAGCAAGCTTGGTAAGGACCAAATGGAGATTTTCAAAATAAATATCTGGTGACTCTTCTCACGGAAAACCATTCCCAAGTGCAAACTCCAGAAAGGCTTCATACCTTTGAGATAAATTCACACACACACACACACACACACACACACACAGAGACAAATACTACAACCAATACATTCAACCACCACACTATAATCTATTTATAATCACTTTCCTAAACACTATAAATATTATAACTAATGTGATATATGTTGTGTGATTAAATGGGTGGATTAAAACACTGAATTTTAAAAGCCACAAAGAAAAAGATTATCTTCCATTATGCCACTTACAACTCTTGTTCCATTGGCACAAATACCGATTTGACAACTGTATCATTATGAAGGCAATGACTAAATGCCAAGATATTAGCTTTGTAATTTTCACCTGAAATCACTGTGTAATCGTACTGGCTTGCTAACCTTTTTATTAGCTGATTTTTTTTTTTCTTGCTCTCACACACAGTAATAAGTTAATTTTTCCTCCTCCCAATTTTTATTTGGTAAAACAAGAAATTGGGTGAGTCAGAATAATATTCAAGCACACACACTTTTTTATCCTCTCTATGCTTGGCAAGGATTTACATATAATTTGGTTGCAAATTCAGAAATCAAATTCTGCTTTACGTAAGGAAAATAATAGCACTCCTGTTGTTCCGTTGAGTATTTTTCAGGTTTCAGGTTTGTAAAGTCTTTTTCCAACTCCCTATCATATTGTATTATTCAAATAAATTTTTGAAAGGGCGCTCACATTAGCAAAAAGGAAACATGGAAATTGACTTTGTTGGATGAATATTCTGATGAACAGCCTTCTTGGAGGAAGAACTTGGTCTCTGCCTGTGGGCCGCACCATGCCCGTGGTCAGATATTTGAAAAATAAGTCATAGGAAGGCTCTCGCTATACCAGGATGTTTATAGTACCAGCCTTATACAGTTATTTTTTCCTGATTTCTCCCAAGATTTGCCTAATGGGAATGCGGCCGGCCACTTCCTGCTGTGCTCCAGCACAGCTTTCGGCCACAGTCCAGCCTCACAAGGCCAGGGCACTTGAGTTTAGTTTCCCTGTTCTTAACCTAGCGACGTTTAATAGTTTAAAATTTTCGGTGTGCAAAGCATTAGGAGGACTTGGTACACAGATGCATTTAATCTAATTAAAGTAAGCAGGATGAAGTGTGAGTGAAAACTTACATGTTCAGTTGGGTTTTAGACATTCGACTTGCCCACCCCAAGACTCTGATGCTTTAAAAACTAGCCCAGTAAACCGGAGGCGGCCAGTTTGTGGCAGCTCGTGGGTAAGATGCCACCCTTTCAGTCATCCCAGACAGTGCCCTTTTGGGCAGCCTCTGCAGCGCTCTGGGCGCCGTGCGGAAAAGCAGCCCAGGCTCACGGTTTTATTTCTTCCTTTTGCCTTTGTCACAAAGTACTTTGTAGGTTTGGGATTCCATTTTGATCCATCTATTTCGCAATAACTTGCACCCTTGCTTTCTGAAGCCTTCATTTTAACCCGCAAACCTATTAGCATCAATTTACCTTAGGTAAGCTTTTTTTTTTTTTTCTTACAGAGAGGGGACAGAAGCCTTCAGGTGAGTAAAATAGTTTCTATGGTCTCAGGGTGGTTAAAGAAAAGTGAGCAAGTATCCATAGAAAGGATTCTTTCCTTCCAAATGTAAAGAAGCATTTTTCAGAACCTTTTGCTTTAGGTTACTTGGTTTTTGAGTTAACGAACAATAGAAAGGAAACTCCGGGCATGGGACAAGCATATCTGAGGAACAAAGCACAGGGCAGGATACTGCATTGGTAGCCAGCCCTCGTCCCCACAAAAAAAGCATGCTGCCAGGGCACTTCTGTGTTTTCTTTCTTAAAAAGAAATGTGCACACATAACAAAGAACAGACTCAGTGTGCCCGCTTCTGACAGCGACGCGCGACTGGCGGGGGAGCGTCACACCACGCAGTCACCTGCCTGGATAGAAAGCTTCTGTGAGTGGCTGTTTTATCGTATTAAACACACTTTGGAAGTCTACACGTTCACGTTCCATAATGTTACCTGTGCGTGTATATCAAAAAAGTCTATTAACCCCGAAGGCATTCTTTAAGGAGTTAATATTTTTCAATTAAAAGGAGAGCATCCAACAACTAGAAGTCTAAAATAAATGTGTGTTCGATCATGGATATAAATATGTGAATATACTGTATATAACACATATGTGTTAGTATGAGAAATTTCCCCTTAACAATGAGGAATTACGATGCATCCTTTCCATTCCAAAATAGTAAAAAGCACAAATCAGAAAATATGAATTAAAGAAGATGGGCCAGTATCCCTGGTTATATATGCATGTATCAAATGCCAAAGCTATATTCCTGGCTTAATATAAGGAATGAGAAAAAGCACAGTACAAACTAAATTTTTTAAAACATCAAAATTACCTTTCAAAAAGATGTGAGAGATGAATTTATGTATTTAGGTTGCTCAATTCTGCAATTTCTAAAATGGAATCATCATAAATTGGGAGATTAACATTCTTCTAAAGAATTTATTGTGCGGCTCATAGCAATTGTTTTTTTAGCAATTAAAGATATATTAGAATTTGAACTGTAACAATTTCTGGTAGAAGGAGGTACTAGTTTCCACAAGAACTAAAAGACATCAGAAAATCTGAAAAGAATTTCACTCCCTCAGTTTTCAAGGAATGCCTTCCTTTCATGGTTGAAAAGTATCGATTTTTTGGAAGTACTTTTTATATCTTATCAATCCTTTATAGGAGTCTGATAGTCATTATTAGTCATTATTCTTTTAAAATTATATCTAAGCAGAATTTAGCAATTAAGAATTGAAAGCAATTTTTAAAACTGTCAAATGTTTATATTATTTTTAGTTTAAATAATGCTGAAATGCTAATGAAGATCAGTATAGAATTTTTTTTCTTCCCCACAGACAAAATGGGAATTTTAATATCATTTCTTAGTCCTTCAGTGAGCTAGATAAATTATAACCCCTCTAGACTAAAGAAAAAAAGAAAGGAAAAAACCCTGATTTAGAATTCAGATGGTTCACTGCTAAATTGCAAGGCATAGCAGGAACTTATTTTTTAAATAAAGATTTCACAGATTACATCTTTAATTTTTTTTTTTTGGGTGTTAGTTCTAAAAGGTCTTGTAGGTCTTCACAGAAGATTACATCTTTAAAATGACTGCAACAAGACCTAAACTGCCTGCAAAATGAATCCATACAGAAAGAAGGACTTAGGGAATGGGACTGTCAATTACAAATTGTTTGAAATTTGACCACACTGGTCTTATTTATTGAAATATTCCCATTTTTTTTAAACTCTAACATGACTTCACACAGCAGAAGTACTTCACCTTATGCATAATGACAGTTTCATTTTCCTGACTATGTATAAATATTATAGCTTTTAGATCTGCTTAACAGAAAGATAAGATTAAGGTTGGATTTTTCACATATGCCCTTTCTATAAAAAGTGAAAAAATGTCTCACCTAAATTTATCACAAGATAATATTTAATGGCTGCAAAATAAAATACTAAAGAAGAAAGCCAATGCTTTTGTTCTGTTTTGTTTCTTGCTATTTATAGAGCAACTTTTGGTGTAATTCCTAATTTTAAAGAAACATGAAGTTCATTTTTTTTAACCGAAAGAAAGAGGTCATGTAAGCAATCAGACAGTGGATGACATCAGACTTGAAAATAAGGGTCTAAATAATTTTTACATGATGAACATATATTTTTTAGATATATTTGAAAATAACCAGAGATGTGGACAAGCATTTTCACGGCTGTGCTTGGCTTCCAACGATGTTCAGAGAGAGAGGGATTTTCAACTACCATCAATGTAGCTGCTAACATTTCAGCCATTCACCCGTTTTTCAGCTCTGTATTCTAAACAAGCTACAGGATTCTGCTTCCAAAGTCCTTCCCAGACTCGGTGTCTGAGGGGAGGCAGTGGACACAGGCACGGCTACCTCTTCCTCTCACTCACAACTTCTCTGAAATTGGCAGTCTCTTACACACACATTTCTAGGAGGACCCCAAGGCTCACGGGGAAACTTGCACTGGGAAAAAACTTCTCAGTGCACACCTGGATGTACAGATTCGGAAAAATTAACCAGCTGCAGCCAAAAGCCAAAACACAACCACCCGAACACAGCCTGCGAGAAACACAGAGCTCTTTGACGTGACAAGAAGACTTATAAATAAAATAGCTCCAAGGCAGACAGGCTGAACGAGCCTTTCAAGACAGCCTGTCGGTGCCTCAAACTTGAATATTAGAACATGAAAACACTGGCAGCATGAAGACAGTATCCTGGGATGTGTGCATGTGCGTGCACACGTGTGGATTCCCATGTATGTGTGTGTGTCTACGTGTACGTGTGTGTGTAGGGACATAGGTTTTGCGGCTCTTACAGCCTGGGGGCTCCCCTGAGGTCCTGGTGGCCAGCGCCGAGCCCAGATGAAGGGCAGGCCCTACCTGTACTTTTGGGGGGATCACTCCTATCACAACACATGTGCAAACATCAAAAGCCAGTGAAAACATAACCTGCTGTAGGCATGAAAGACTGACCTCAGATATAGAAACACTTTCCCTGTAATTAAAAAAAAAAAATTTGTGTTTTGTGAATGGGAAACCAAGCTGACCTCATTCGGCGTAGTCAGGACTAAAGCGGCCAGGCCAGCTTCAGGCAGCGCGGCTAGGGCCCGGGGCTGGGGCGTGTTCTCTGGCCCGAAGCTCTGAAGCTGGGTGAGCCTGATCCCTCAGGGGAGGAGGTCAGGCTGGGGTTCAGGCCCCAAATATCACTACCTAAGCCAGGCTGGGTGAGGCTGCACACAGAGCTGTGGACCCTGGGATGAAGGTGCCCAGGCCCTCAGTAAACACGCCAGGAGGAGGAGGGTCTCCAAAGCACGCAGTCTCATCCTCCAAATCGGGGGCCATCTTGCTGCAGGATCGAAGGCCTTGAGGGTGACAGGATGCTCCGCATCTTGTCCAGACTCTCCCCACGCTCAGCCCACACCCTGCTCACATCACTGCACGGCGTTTTCGATACAGCTCAAATCAACAAAAGCACCCCAAGCGTTTAGTCAGTGCCAGGTATCACAAAACATGGTCAGAAAGCAACAACCTGCAGTGAAGATTTTTGCTAAGGTAGCAGGGATAGCATCTCGTGTGAGTGTGTAGCAAGCGTCTCGTCACTTACGCGGCGAGTTCCGACCCCCACCCCACGTGATCCTCACAACCCGAGTGGCAGACAGAACAAGAATGGTCGAACCTCCTTAAAGACGAGAGAAACTGAGGCCCAAGTGACTGGAACAGAGACTCCGGCCCAGCGTCGCAGAGGCCACACACAGCGCTTTGTTATTTTTGCTTTTTCTTTTTTTTAACAGAAAACATCACCGCCACCCCTTCGCACTCATGCACACTCAGGCTTTATATATATAGGTAAGAACAGTTCCCAGGAAAAACAGAGCTCCATTGAAATCTGGGTCCCAAGACTGTCTTGAGCTGGCCAGCTTGGGCAATCTCCCGCCCCCCACAACCAGCTCTGGTCATCTGAGGCGTCCACCGTTCCCCGCCAGGTGCATCACCCTCAAAGCTGGGCTGGACCAACCGACCTCCTGATGTAAAACTGCACCCGAGCTGGGCCTGCCAGAGTCCTCAGAACAAAGCCGCCTCGCCTGAGCTGAAGGGTCAGAGTGCCCCCTGTCCACCATCCCTCCTGCTGGGGTGCCAACACCCCGCAACCAGGGACTCCCCCGCCATGCAGCCAGGAAAGCCCGAGCCCCCACCCGAGCCTTCCCTGGCTTTCGGCCCTCTGTGAACCCGGCAGGTCCCAGCCCATAGTCTCAATGTAAAAGGCCAAACGGGTGACAAAGATGGCCTGGGAGAACCTCAGAGGGAGCATCCCTAATGACTGGCTCCCCGTGGAGAGGCTCCAAGGGCAGCTCTCTTCAGGAGGGGCGGCCAAGGTCCCGTGCCCAGATGCCAGCGGTCTGCAGGGGCACATGCGTTCCCGTCAGACGGTGCCTGCTTCTCAGAAATGGGAAAGCACGGGGGAAACTGTTGCAGTTGGGGAGCGGCCAGGACCACAAGGAAGGGTAAAGAAAGAGGGAACCAGCTTATTTGGGAAATGGTTGTACTGAAGGTGATGCTAGCAGGGCGGGTCAGCATGGTGTTGCCCTCTCCAGCAGAGACCTGCACCACGGGGAGAAACTTCCTCAAGTGTCTGCCTCCTCCCGGGGCTCCTGGTACACGCTGACCCCACCAGATCACCCTCAGGACAGCAGGTCTTCCCCAGAAGCCAATTTCCGTCTCAGAATATTGCACCCCACAAACGACCAGCTCAGAAACAAACTCAGCATTTTATAAAGTTTCCTCGGCAAAGCCAGGTGAACAAAACCCACAGGACACAATGAGGCACAGGCCAAAGGGTCTGGCTTGGCCAAGAACTTGAAGCCGCCGCCCCGTTCATTTTCAAAGGCAAAGTCTTCCAAGACTCCTTTTACTTGCTTTCTTTTTACACTTAATTACAAGACAACAGGCTTAAAAAAGAAAAAAAAAGACAAAACGTTAAAAAATTTTGGAAAAAGGTTACAAGGCGCTAAGTCTCAAAAGCTGCTTGGGATAAAAATTATAACCTTGTCCAACATTGGAGGAAAAAACAAAGAATGCAGAAGACAATGCTCAAGGCTGAGTGTAGCCTCAACTGCCTTCAGCACGCCCTGCTTGAGAGCTCACCTGGACCTACCCCGGGGCCTCTGTAAGGTAGTGATTTGGAGGAAAAGGCAGGGCTGGGAGGGGTGGGGGCCGCATCCCAGAGCACAAGCGTGGGAAGGTCCCTGTGTCCCCGCTGAGGACTCTGGACTAGGCACTCCTGGAGCACTTCTACTTTTCCGACGGCAGGATGCCACAGAAACCGAGGCGGGCAGAAAGGAAAACTTGGCACCGCAGACCCTCCTCCGCACCTCGGGCGGCGGCTCGCGGTCTCTAAAGGCCCTGCAGAGGCGCCTCCAGCCGGGCGCCGGCCTGGACGGGGCTGCGGCCGCCTGGGGTCCGTCGTCGAACCGGCGCATCGGCGACCTGGGCGGGCGGCAGGGGCCGAGGCTATTCCCCTCCGGGCGGGTCCGCACGGCCCTGGAGGCTGGGCGGCCTCGTGCGCCTCCTCCAGGCGGGGCCAGGGCCGGGCAGGTGGCTCGAGATCTGGGGCCTGGGGTCCCCATCGGGTGGGGAGCGGGGCGGCGGCCGGGTCATCGTGGCTGGGGGTCCTGGAGTCAGTCTGGGGCGGGTCCGGCAGGCAGGGATCAGGGTCCGAGCAGGGGCCCGAGCGCCCGCCGGAACGGATGCGCGCCGGGGTCCCCAGGACCGGGGTCGGAGGGCCTGTCCGAGTCCAGGTCCGAGGCGGGGCCGGGGTCGCGGCGGCGGCACGCGCCCCAATTAGCCGCGGGCTGGCGGCGGGGCGGCCCCATTGAGGGCGAACAAAGGGCGCGACCCTGGGGTCAGGGAGTCGCGGGCCGCCGGCCGCTGCCCGGTGGGCCCGCCTTGTTTACTTTGCCTGAGCAAAGCGCACAATATAGCGACTAAAGCGGATTAGAGGGTCGCGCCCCGGAGGCCGCTGAACCTCCCAGCCGGGCGCCTCCCCGCCGGCCCTTCCCCGGGTCCCCCGCCGCAACCGGCGGGGATACAGAGGCGGCGGGTCAGCGCGCGCGGGCTGCTGTCCGGGGGGCCCCGGGACCCGGCTCACCTGCGCCCCGTGGCGGCCCGGGCGGGGGTCACTCTGGGAACCGCGCCCCCTCCAGCAGGCCTTGTAAACCAACCTCGGGCAGGGAGTCATTGATTTCCCGACCCTATCCAACACTGCTGGTCCGGGGAATTCATTTAATTCATTTTACGGGACAGCAAACGGCACTTGCTTGAAGGCTGATGTTTTTAGATGCAAACACGGACGGCGTTTTTCAGGTCACACCATCCTGCAGCGTTAGGGTTAAAAAAGAAAATGCCCACCTCTTGTCTGGGCACAGAGATGCACCGCCCGGCAGCAGGTGACTTAAGGCTGCAGAATAATATACATTTTAAAAATAACATGTTGAGGTAGAGAAGTCCTGGGAAGTACAAGCTGGGGAAAAAAATTACCTTTTCTTTCTTGTAAAAGAAAGCACATGAGTGTATAAATAAACCCTAAGATTTCCACCCAAAGACCACAGTGTATCATCTGGCATGCTGAATTCAAGATCGTGTTCTCCAGACAGGAGCTTGCAGGATCTTCTTAATCGCCCTTTAAAAACAAGCAGCAGGAGCAGAAAGCACAAACTCAAAATCAAGCAGAGTCTAACCGTGGTGGGGCGGGGTGGGGGGAGGCCACTGGACCAAATGTCCACGAAGAATAAGAATGCCTTTCCCCCATTATCGATGCTGTTGCTTATGGGGACAAAAATACTTCTCCTTAAGTTCAAACAAAATCCTAGTTGACATTTTTATGCCCTAGCTGTTCAAGTATGTATGTTTGACTAGGAAACTCATATAGGGTTTGATTAATAAGCTATCAACATAGCTTTTATAAGAGAAATCTTTTATAAGAGAACGAATACTATTTACTGACTATACATATTTGTTGACCTAACGAATATTTCTGCTACATGCCATCTCTCCACCACTATTGAAGGAAAATATGCCATTTGTCTAGATTTCTACTCACAAGACTTTAAAAATGATTTTTCCTTGCTTATAAAAATACCACATGTTTAGAGAAGGCACAGCCTAATCTAAAACATAAGCAATTTAAAAGTAAAATATGAAGATAGACATTTTAGAGATAATTTAAGTAATAAGAAGTATAAATAATCCAAGTCTAAAATACAGGGAAAAAGGAAAATTCACCTATATGCCATTATCTAGAAAATAATATTCAGTTGCATTTCCTTCCCAACAGTGAACATATGCACACAATATTAATGCATAATTTACACACATATTTACTGTTGGGAAATATTGGCTCCCATACGTCCCTACGCGCTGACAAACTCTTTGTCAACACTATTTTAACAGTGACATAATTAATATTCCATTATACTGTTAAGTGATAATTTACCCCAGAACTCCCTATATTATTGCAAACTTCAGTTCTTGGTAGTATTTCTGTACCATAACTAACACTATGACCAATGACCTTGCCTGTGAAGTTTGTCTGCGATGTGGGTTGTTAACAAATCTCTTAAGGGTCCATTGGTAATCTGACGTTGAAGCCACAGCATTATCTGAGGGGGTCAAGACAGAGCTTCGGAGACTTCACAGTAGCAGCAATGAACTCACAAATTCTAGAATTCGCTTCAGATCACAGTTACTGCAGATAGTGATGTGGAAGTTAGTTTGTTTCCCCCTCCAGAGGCCTGGGAACTGTGGAACTTTTGCCTGATGGGTTTGTGGGCCCAGCTGAGGCACATGCCTGATTGCAACACAGCGTTTGGGAACTGTGCCCTTGCATGAAAGCCCTGGCCTCTGTGTGCCTACCGAGTCACTTGGCACTAATCGCCATCCACTTGGTGAGTTTAAGTCAGGACCGAAGAGCTGAACACCTTGGAAACATTATCTCAACAGCTCTGTCGAAATTCTGCACGTCTGAGGAGTGCTTTGGCCCCAGGGGCTTTATTTGGGAGAATTCAAAACCTCAGGCCCGCTTTTCAGCACCGCCTGCCGAGGGGTGCCTGCCGTCCTCCCACGACCCGGCCCTGATCAGCTCGGAGGAGGCCCGGCCGAGCTGCTGGCCATCACCATCGTGGGCACCGTGAGAGGCTGTGTTTTCAGCCATTTGCCCCTTGTCCCCGAGGTCCTGCGAGAGGCTGGGCTCTGCCTTGGGGCCTCTCTGGCAGCCTGGCCTTCTGCTGACACAGCTCCCAGGAGGACTGAGGAAGGAGCCCCGGGACCACAGAGCCGAGGTCTTCTCTCCAAACACGAGGACCTGCATGAAGGAGGTGGCCTGGAGCTGGGCGCTGCCACCGGAAAACAGAAACACAAAGAGGCCAGGTGGCCCCAGCCCAAAAGTGCCGTGGAGTCATCAGAAAGTAGACGCTACGGCTAGGCAGAGAAGACAGGCTCGAAGGAAATCTGTAGACATGTGACCAGAGCTTTTGTGGGTGCTGAACCATTTCTCCCTGTCGTGCCTTTCCCTGCATCTTCCAGTTATTTGCTTTCACAATAGAAAGGGATCCTATTGCTAATACAACTATTATAAGTCCAATAGACAGAATTCATCTCAAGACTAAGATAAATGATTATTACTACTCAGGGGTTGAACATAAACAATAAGAACCATATATTGTTGCCAGGCAAGTTTTCAAGATGATAACACTCAGTCGTGTGTCTCTGGCACTTTACCCTTTTAGAGAAACGCTTTCAAACAGAAAATGAAACCCGGCAGCCTTGCTATGCAAATACTGGCCACCGTGTGATTAATTCTCACAACAATCCTTGACAGTGAGCAAGGAAGGACACCTTCCTCCTCTTCAATTTGGGAGACTCAGGGGTGGAGGGGCTGAGTTAAGAGCCGCAAGATTTGAATGGAGGCTCAGAGTCGCCCCCCACCGCCCCGCCACCGCCCCCACCCCACTGTCCCTCTGGGAGCTTCCGGGCCTCCATCTTAGCACCTTCCTGCAGGGGAGATATTTTTCCCAAGGATCCAGTGTTTCCCGTTTTTTCAATTATTTTACCTAATTATTGGAGGTGGTGCCTATGGCCGGGGCGGAACTGCAATGAATGAAGATTGTGTTGGGTTTGCTCGAAAACAATGGTATTTGCACAGGATCCAATTATCTCAAGAGGTGTGTTGCAGCGAAGTGGCCTGGCAGAGGTGTGACAGCGTCTCAGAAAGGCAGGGGCTGTCCTGTTTTCATATGATGACACTGTAGCGGAACGCCACACCCCTCTTGGGAAGGAAAAACATCCTTGTGGCCCCTCTGGGGCTTGAGTCCACCTTGAAGAACGCTCTCTGCCTGAGTGGGCACACGCCTTTTCCTATCGTACTTTGTTGAAGTGGGCCATTTCCAGCCCTTAGATAACAATGGATGGGAGCAAATCCACAAATCAAATACATTTGATCTTTGGTATCTTTCTTTCAAAGGGAGTTAAAAGGCAAACCAGAATGCTGTTTTCTACTCTAAAACGCAATTCCTAAATTTGGATTTTGAAAAAAAAAAATTGTATTCCAGCTTGAAAATCCAGTGGCCCTCAGAAAGCAAGTAAGCTATACCACTCTTGTGTGAAAATCATCTTAACTGGTTTAAAATACATCAGAACGAAAGGGTGTGAGCTGACCATAAGTCTCCCATCACGCATGACCTGAAAGTGGGATGTACACAGACGGTATGCTCCGTCCCGAGAGCGGGCTGGGCCCAGAGGCAGCGTTCAGTGATTTTTAAGAGAGAGTCACCAACATCGGAGGGGCCAAACAGGTCTAAGCTTGTGATATTCCAAAGCCATCCTCAATTTTTAGATAAATAATTACAAAATGTCACCCACAGGTAAGGTGAATACATTGGAGACATCTATTTCCTCCAAGAAAACACGTCTGGCTCTTGGCTTTTTAAGCTGTCAGGAGATGGGCACATTTTCACAGGACCTTTTCTTTTACTTCCCCTTGTTACCCAGGGCACAGCAAACCATCTCTGCCTTCTAAAATAAAAACACATGCCACTTTAATTTCACAAAGAAAGCCAACATGCAGAATCTCTGCACGGATCATTTTTAAATTGGGGGGGGGGAGACTGTTAACTGTGTTTTATACCTTTTGTGGGGGGGGCAGTTACCTTCTCCACGTGTTAATAATTTAACTGTCAAATCACAACAAACAGCTAATTCCATTTCTGAGATGCCAGGATTGCAACCTACAGGGGAGATTTTAATTGTAACTGCTAAATAGCAAATGCTGACAGAAGTCCTGTTTTCAATCCCCAGACAAGGCTGGGACATGACTAATTTATTTTATCTTATCCATCTATCTGTGCACAGGATTAAAATATTTATATCAGTCTGTTCACTTTAAAACATGCAGTGCAGGCACCAGGGCCACTCCTTAATTTTTCACAGTTTTGGCTTTTCATTGTTTCCAGAAACGCACATTCCCTGTGTGGCGAATACTCTCAAATGCTGATGGGATCTTTAAGTCACACGGATCCAGTCCCAGAGCCACACAAATGCCCCTAGCCACGCTGACGGCAACAGAGCTGTCCTGACGCCTCTGTCCCCGGAGATGCCAACGAAATCACGCAGGCCTGAGCCAGACTTCGAGAGGAAAGCTTGCCTCTGGCCGAGGTGGCTGATGGAAACCAGAGCCTGGGAACGCTGTCCCAGCCAGGTGGCCAGGTAGGCAGCGGGCAGCAGGGGGTTAAGCAACGAGTGGGGAAGGGTGCAAACAAAAGGCCATGGGCAGGGCAAACCGGGCTGCAGGGCCCAGCCCGAACAGGCGCAGACACAGGGAGCTCTGTCTGCCTGCCCGCTGCCCGGCACTGCGACTGACCGCCCCACTATTGTGCCCTGAAGCCAGCCCTTTGTACCATGCCCCTGGTGTCTGGGAGCACGGCCGAGGAACCTTCCTTGTCCTGGAAACTTGCAGCCTCAACACCCATTCTTTCAGCTCTCGGGGCTGCTGGGGGCATGACTAGCCAGTGGCAGCGTCCTTTCTCCTGGTCAAGAAGGGATATCAGCAAAAAAAAAAAAAGAAGCAGAAAAACCAGTCTCCCCAACTCTGGGGGAGGGGAGCCCTAGGGACCACTAAACTTGCCCTGCCCAGTGCCATGGCCCTTCCCGACACACGGCCACTGAACCTTTGAACTGTGGAGAGTCCCTCAGAACGAAGATGTATGTGCAAAATACACTTTGGATTTTAAAGACTTAATACAAAACCAGGGGTGGGGGGGCAGGGAAGGGACAATATCTCATTAATAATTTTGTATTAATTACACATTGAAATACATTATTTCGGATGTATATTAAAGAAGTCGTATGGTTAAAGTGAATTCCACCTGCCTATTTTTACTTTTGCAAAAATGTGGAACATTAAATTACAGATGCGGCTGCCTTGGCAGCTCACGCGATGTTTCTACCGGACAGAGCTATGCTGGGCTGCGGGTACTGGGGTCTGGGAACGGGCCTTGCCTGCAGCCCACTTCCTCCTGGACACCACTGTCCCTCCCTACTCAGGGACAAAACCCTTCGCCCAGTGGCCAGGAACCCAGGCCCTCACGGCCTCACCTGTGTGCACTGCCTGTGTGCACTGACTCGAGGATGGGTCTTGCACACTCAGGTGTCTGGAACTCCTTTGTAAAGCATGTAAGTGTGCATAGGAACAGGCACACGCGTGCTCGAGGGCCCTGACTCTCCACTGCAGGCCCTGTCAACTGTGCCGGCTGGTGTTCAGAGAGTCGGTTCACAGGGCACCGAAAGGCCATCTGACCCTTTGCTCTGGGACTCGCCCAAGGCCCCATCATGACTTTCCTGGACTCAAGCACTTTTGCTTTCATGCCTCCTTCCTCCGTAAATATTAAAAATTATATTTTATAACTGCATTGGTGTCAAGAACAATATAACCCACACTGAATTCATCATTATGTATTCATTATTGCTATAGTCATTTTTTTTCTTCTGATTAAAATTAAAACATATTTCTGAACCCTGGGCACTGTGCTTGCCTGGACCATCACTCCGAGCATCCCTGACCACTCACTGAGCAGCATCCTCACCCACAGAGGTGTGCCGGCCTCTCTTTCTGCATTTGGGGCTTCCCTGCCACCCCTCCAGTGACCAGATCACCCTCTAGAATTCCTTCCTTAAGTCCTGCCCTGGATGAATGGCTTGTGAAGTCCCCACTAGACACCAAAAACCTTTCTACGTTATTTTAAAAATACAAATATTGATCATGAGCAAGGCCCAGGATCGCAGCATGACTGAAGGCCCCAAGTCGGCGAGAACCAAGCCCCCCCATTCCCACCCAGCTCAGTGCTGGGGTCCCCGACCGGGTGCTCTGGGTGCCACACTCACCACCAAGAGACAAGCCCACTAAATATGTGATGGCAACCCAAGGGGTAACTGTTAGGGTGTGCAGTGAGCCACCACCAGCCAGCTCTGGGCACCCATGCCCTCCAGGCCTCACACCCCCGTGTGGGGCCCAGCTTCTGGAACTGGAGTGAGGAGGCCGGGCTTCTCAGCCCCTCTCGGAAGGAGGCATCCGAAGCTCTGGCCACCCACCCCTCCTCTGGCGCCACCGTGCAGGGCCTGGGCCACCCTGTGGGGGAAGGTGCAGGAGATGGTTAAAATTCTGCATCCTTTTTGCATCCGCCTCCAGAGGAAGCGCTGCTTTTTTTTTCTCTCTCTCTCTCTCTCTCAAGCAGGAGAAAAAAAAAGCTGAGAGCAGCAATTTGCAGGCCTTGGGATGTTTTTCTCCTTGACAGCCCTGGGCTCCGCCTCGCTGGGCCTTCCTCCGGCCAGAGCGGCCACAGCGCGGTCTGCAGCGGCTGGCCGGCCCCGTGCACGCGCAGCCTCCCCGCGGAGCCGGGCCGGCAGGGCGGGCGGGTGGGAGGCAGCGATGCCTGGCACTGCCCGGCTTTGTGGCCTCGTCCTCTGCCCGCCTTCCCTCCGCCCACCCCGGGCCTGCTCCAGGCTGGCCGTGCCACCCGCGGCCTGCCGCTGGGCCACCCTGTGCCCACCCAGGGGTCCCTCACCTTCTGGACCCCGGCCTCCGGGCCTTGGGTCCTGCTGGCGCCCAGGGTGCCCGGCCACGTCCTCAGTGTCGCCGCTGCTCACCCCACCCGGCTGCCCGCGCTCGGCGGCGAGCCTGGCATGGCGCCAAGCTGCCTGGGAGCCCGGCCCGGGCTGGGGAACTTTCCTGTGAGGGTGTGTGTGCGGGGAGGGGCGGGGGTGCGCTGGTGCCGGGGGACAGAGAGGCCCAGATGCCCGCCGGCCGCCCCCCAACCCCCGGCCCCCGTCTCCCGAGTCCCATAAAGGCACAGACAACATGAGCGGTTTAGTCAAAACAGTCATGTGCAGGAGCCGGCAAACAAACAAAAGCCCTTATTTATTTATTTAGTTCACACACTCAGATGAGGAGACGCCTTTTGTGCACGTAATTTCACACACACCAGAAAGGGGGCGATGCCACCATGCTCCCCGCAGCCCAGGGCCCGCCCGGACAGCCCGCCTGGCCGGAGGAATAATTGCCTTGCCCGGCCTGGGCATTTCCATATTTAAATTGGGCAGTAGCGTATGATTAATTAAGAAGGAAAAAAGGCAAAAAGGGAAGAAAAGCAGTGGGGGTGGGGAGCCGGACGTTCTGGGCGGCACAACGTGCCAAGGTGCCCGCGGCGGCTTAACTCCTCCCATGCCAGGCCAGGCCCGGTGCGGAGGCGGCTGCAGCAGGCGGTGGTGGGGAGGGGTCCAGGCCTGGGTGAGGCACACCCTCGGCCGCCCTTGAGCCACCCCAGCTTCAAAGGAGGCCCGCGGAACATCCTCTTCCTCATTTTCTCGTCCCGAGCGTCTCGGCTCTGTGCCGGTGGCGGGGAGGGACGCCCCAAAGCCCCCGGCAGGGCACTGGCCTGTGAAGAGCTCTGAGACCACTTGCCCTTTGCCCTCGGCACCCTGACCCTCCCTACCGACGTGCAGGCTGCAGTGAAGCCCTGCCCGCCATGAACCCCCCCAGATCCCTCCACACTCACATAAGCCCCCTGCCCAGGGCTGCCCCAAGGCCCTTCTGTCCCCTACAGCAGTGGCCTATACTGAAAATAGGGCAGGAAGCCTTGCCACCCTTCTGGAAAGAATCATGAACTATGTCTGAGAGCTGAGAAAGACCACATTCCTGGAAGCAGGTGGTAGGCCCCCTGGATCCCTGGTTTAAGGTCCAGCCATCACCAAGGTTCAGCCCTGCCCCTTGCCAGCTGTATGGCCTTGGGCAAATTATCTGGCCTGTCTGGGCCTCTGTTTGCCCATCTGTAAAATGGGGATGATAGCAGTGCCCACTGCGCCTACCCCACAGGGCTGAGGAAGAGAAAGGGGAGCTCCCAAATTGGCACAGAAGCTGCCAGAGTCCCCAGATCCTCTGCCTTTGAGGTGGACAAGAGCCTGGAGCCGGAGCAGCCTCAGGCAGGAAGCTCCGCAGCCCAGGAATAAATCCAAAACGGTCTGAATCCACTCTGGAAGTGATGAAGTTAAAGGCCTGGAGCTGGGAGAGCAGCTGGATTATCCAGGTGGGGAAGAGCTGACGACAGAACTCCTTCCCAGCTACCATCAGAGAAAGCAACACGCCGCTCTCTCTGAAGATGAAGGAAGGGGCCATGAGCCAAGGAATGTGGGCACCTCCAGAAGCTGGAAGAGGCCAGGAAACGGATTCTCCTCTGGAGCCTCCATTAGAAGGCAATCCTGCCCCCACCTGATCTGAGGCCCATGAGACACTGCAGACTTCAGCCTCCATAACCTCCGACCGCTTGAGCCATCAGATCAGTGGACTTTGCCACGGCAGCACCAGGAAAGTGATGCCCCACCCTGCCCCCAGCAAGCCCAGATGCTTCCGAAGGAGACCCTGGGGGTGCGGCCCATTCACTGCACACACAGAGCTCTGTGGCGCCCAGCAGCGCTGGGCTGGGGTCAGCAGATCTCACTCCTGCGCTCAGGAGCTTCGGGTGGGTGGCCGGTTGCTCTAAGAGCCCTCCTCGCCCGAGGGGCTGTAACCTCACCTCCTGGCTCCCCCTCCTTCTCCTCCCCACCTCCTCCTCCTCCTGGTCACCACTTACTGCACGTCGCCCATGAGTGGGCAGCTCGCTAAACCTTGTCTCATTCTGCCCCCAGCCTGACAGCCTCGGGGTTCTAGGCAGCCTGGACCCCCAGATCCTCCCAGGAGTCTTCTGGGGAGAGGGACCGTTCCTGCTTCATCATCACGGACGTGGCCTTCTCAGCACAGGACAGGCAGGAAGCCCCGGGCCAGCGCCTCTGGCCTTGTCTATGAAGAGGGCCGGTCGCAGCCCCTCGCGGGGCAGCCATGCCGTGTGTGCTCACCACTGCCCGGTCGAGTCAGCTCTGGCGAGGGCTAAGTCTAAAAGTCCAGAGAGGTCCAGCAGGCCCTCCCCTCAGTACTGTTGCTGTGCAGGTGCTGGGGGCTGAGCCCCTGGCCAAGGTGGAATTTCAGACAACCTCCAAAGGCTTCTGGAACCTGAAAGTCTCTCCTAACAGCCTTCTATCTCTTAGGAAATAAGCCCCAACGGGCACACAGACATTCCCCAAACAACACAAAAAAACGGAAATAATTGGGAATAACCAAAGTGAAAGTGAAAATGAAGTCACTCAGTCGTGTCCGACTCTTTGCGACCCCGTGGACGGTAGCCCACCAGGTTCTTCCATCCATGGGATTCTCCAGGCAAGAATACTGGAGTGGGTTGCCATTTCCTTCCATCCATGGGATTCTCCAGGCAAGAATACTGGAGTGGGTTGCCATTTCCTTCTCCAGGGGATCTTCCCGACCCAGGGATCGAACCCAGGTCTCCCACATTGCAGGCAGATGCTTTAACCTCTGAGCCACCAAAGTGTCCAGTAATAAGGGGTTAGTTAAAGAGCTTCGGGGCTTCCCCGGGTGTTCAGTGGTAAAGAGTCCCTCTGCCAACGCAGAAGACACAGGAGACGTGGGTTCGATCCCTGGGTCAGGAAGATCCCCTAGAGAAGGAAATGGCGACCCACTCCAGTATTCGTGCCTGGGAAATCCCATGGACAGAGGAGCCTGGCGGGCTACAGTCCACGGGGTCACAGACGGTCGGACACAGCTGAGCGACTGAGCCCGTAAGGGGCTTCAGCAACGGAATATTAAACGGTGGTTAAAAACCAACTTGTAAAAAAGCATCTTCTGACTTGCAGAACGAGTTGTGATAAAATGCTTAGTGAAACAAGCAGAAGACAAAATGATACATATAATCAGATGCTAAGATGCTCACTCTGCTTAAAATTATGTTTCACAGAAGCTAGATGAAGTGTTCCCACTGGCTATTTCTGAGGGTGGTTTCACAGGTGATTGAAGACTTCTTTTCTTCTTTTATGAGGATTCAAAAAGTTCTAAAATTAGCATGTAACATCAGGGATGGAAAAAAACATCATTGCAGGAGAAGAGTCATGCTCCTTCAATAGAGCTCCCGGCAGGCCCTCCCCGGCCCTCGGCACGCGGCAAGAACACGTGCAGGGAGCCGGGCCAGCTTGGGGCGGGGGGGCGGAGGGGAGGGCGGTCTGTGGCCTCTGCCACACAGGGCCCCACACTCAGCAAGGCCCTGCATTCCAAAGGTCCCATACTTGCTCTAATGCTCTGCTGTCACCGTCTTGAAATTCTTAATACTTTCACGTTTTAATTTTGCACTGGGTTCTGCACCGATGTTGGGCTTCCCTGGTGGCTCAGGAAGTAAAGAATCTGCCTGCAATGCAGAAGGCCCAGGTTCAATGCCAGGGTTGGGAAGATCCCCTGGAGAAGAGAAGGGCAACCCACTCCAGTCTTCTTGCCTGGAGAATCCCACAGACAGAGGAGCCTTCGGGCCACAGTCCACAGGGTGGCAAAGAGTCGGGCACGACGAGCGAGTGACACCGCTGCGGCCAGCCCCAGCGAGGAGCCCGGGGTCTCGAGCCTGCCCGTGCTTTCCAGTTGCCTGCTCGCGGGCAACGGCCAGCTTTCTGCCCTCGGTTTGTCTTAGCCCCCACTCCGTGGCCCTTTTCTCCTGCTTCTCCTTGTAGCACATACTATTGGCAAAAATAGGAAACAGGGCTCTGTTCTGCAAAAACGTGCACCAATCATGTGCGGTGCTTTCCCTGGAGACTGAGAATCAGCATCTCGCCAAGTTTTCAGGGCCTTCTTTCCAGGTGTGTGTTTTCCCCAGGAAAACCAAATGCCTTGGACCCAGAACCACTGCTGCAGTCCTTTCTCCCTCTGGTCCTACCAGTGAAGGCTCCTAAGAGCCTTCTAGGAGGCTTCCTCTGACAGCTTCTACAGAAACACTGCTCAAGAGGCAGTGAGCTGCTCACCCCTGGGGGCATTCAACAAAGACTGCACAGCCAGCAACAGGAGCATTGCAGAAAACAACCTTCTCTGGACAGCAAGTCAGCTGAGAGAGGCTCATCCTGGCGTTACAGTTGAACAGGGCACCCTGCAGCTTCTCAAGGCAGGGCCTATATCAGACTCACCGCTTGACCCACTGTATTCAGCACAGGGCTAGAAACACAAGAGAGTGGCTCAGTGATGGTTTCTTCAGGGGTAAGAAAAGAAACACAAAAGGTGGGGAGAGGCAAGCAGTTGAGAGTTGCTACGAGATTTGAGAAGCTGCCCCAGAAGTAGGTGCAGTCTTAGAGAAGCAGGAAGCCACAGTCCACCTCAAATAACAGCAGCTAGATTTACCGGGTGCCTCCGCATGATCAAGCCATGCTGAGCAGTCACACGCCTGTCACAACTCTCCCCCAGGACTCCAATGAATCAGAACTGCTATTTAGCCCACTTTATGAGTGAGGAAGTTGACGCTCAGAGAGGTTAGATTACTGGCCCAGGGTCATCCAGCCATCACAAGACAAGGGTCTAAGTGCAGGCCTGCCTCACAAAAGAGCTGACCCTCGTTGCAACAATACACCCAGGCTATCTTAACCAGCAGCAGCAGTGGCTTAATTGCCTGGGACATAAGAAAGTTCAAGTTCAGGTTCACTTTCTTCATGCTGCCTCTCCTTCCTCACTTGCAGAGCACCAGGGGCCCAGCTCGAGTGGATAGGCATGTTGCCCAGAGGATCTGGGGCCAGGGTAAATTGGGTACTTCAGTTTAGGAAGATTTTAACTTCAGAACAGTTCAATTAAGCAGATCGGGTCTTAAAGAGACAAACCAGCTTCAGCCAACTGAATGACTCAGTATATGGAGGTGACTCCTTTGAGATGAGAAATAAATGAGGCACAAACTCCCCCTTCCCTGCACCTCAGATCTACAGGGCTTCCTTGTCACAGCTTGGGCTGGGGCTGGGGTCTCTAAGAAACCTGTCCCCCCTTAAACACTAAACAGCTCACGGGGACACAGGGGCTGCAACCCAGGGGGCCACGGGCTGGCTTCACCCCAGGGATGCGTTTCCTCTGTCCTGCATTTGGGGTTTTCAGATTCTGGGCATCCTGTGCACAAATCTAGATTTCCTTCCCCTGAAGAGCCAGAAGCTCTGGAACCATAGGCTTTTATCCACTGGGCAGCAAGTGGCCAGAGCTGACACGAGGCCTCCTCTTAGGGCAGGTCTGGGCTCTCTGTTCCCACCGTCCCCCAAACTCTGCACTGCACCCCACCTGATCCCTGTAGACTGTCCACTCGAGGCCCCTGCTGGAATGTCCAGGGTGCTGAGGGCAGTGACCAGTCCAGCCCCTGGACCAGCCCAGGCCTTTTCCATTCATGGCCTTCTGTGGAGGGGACACTGGGGTCCAGGTGTCCTGGAGATGGAAGTGACCTTAGCCATGGCCTCTGGAAGGTTGGGAACTGGCCCACGGGCAAGAGCAGGCCCAGTCAGGCCTTCCCTGCTGGGGTTTGGGGGATCTGGCCTGGGACAGGGGGAAACGGGTGGTAGTCAACCTCAGAGCCTCAGAGGCCAGGCACTGCTCTGGGGGTCTAGGACGTTCTGCCACCACCCACTGCCTAGGTGTCCCCCGGGGATCAAGCCACTCACAGGGGGCCTTGTCTCAGGCAAACGGAGGAGGAAGGTGCATAGAAATTGGCCCGAGGGGGCCTAGGCCTGTGGGCAGAAGCCAGTGGGGGCACAGTGTCCCTAGCCCTGCTTCCCGGGGACAAGGCCCCACAGGGCCCAGGCCGACCTCTTCCCTCAGGCCCTGACCACGCTGCGAGGGTGTGTCCCCCAAACCAACCACCACACTTGGCACTGATGTTGCCTGGGCACAGCAGCCTCCCGGCAGAGCACGGTGGGGGTGTGGGGAGCACTGGTGGCAGCTGGGGGCCCACTCTGGAGGGTCACCCCAGAGGGCCACAGGGAGGCAGCTCAGGCAGAAGGGGAGGATCAGAAGCCCCCAGAACCCCCTGGCATGGCAGTGGCCGGGGTCAACAGGGCGGGGCTCCAAGGCTGTGTCCCCTGGCTGCGGGGGTCTCTTACCCCACGGGTCCTGATCCGCTTGCAGCCCCAGGCTGGCCCGGACCTGGGTGGGGTGGTGGTGGTGCTTAACACCTGAAAGCTGGAGCGGCAAGGTGCCCCCTTCTTCTACTCCGGCCAACGCGGATGGGGGTCGAGCAAGACCGGAGGACAGAGAACACCAGAGCGAGCTTCTGTCCCCTTTAAGAGCCCTGATGGCCGCCGCCCAGACCCAGCGGCCGAGGGTGGCGGAGGTGGAGAGGGGAACGAAAATGTCGGGAAAGATTCCCTTCCGAACTTCCCGAGTCTTTGTTCGCAAGGCCAGGGCGGGCGGCTTCGCTGGGCGGAGGGCCGCGGGCTCGGCCGTGCGCTCCATGGCGGCCACGGTCACGGCGGCAACCCCCCGCGCCCGCGCCCGCACCCCGGGCGCCCCCTCCCGGCCCGATCCCCGGCCCCGAACCCCGGCCCAGCCCCGGACCCCGGCGCGGGGGGCGCCGAGGGCGAGGGCGGCAGAGCCGGGCGCCGCTTACCAGGTCATCCCCGGTGCCCCGCGGTCCCCACCGGAGTCAAGTTCACGTCCGGCCTGCGCACGGTCCGAGGTCCGGGCGCGGCCGGGCCGAGTGAGGCCGCGAGAGGCCGCCGGCCCCGGGGCACGCCGCACCCGGCCCCGCGGCGCCGTTGTCACCCCGGTCCCGCGACCCCAACTTTGCGCACAGTCGCGGAGATGGAAGTTTCCGGGCTTCGCGGGGCTCTGGGCTGGGTTTCAGCAGCGTCGTCTGAGCTTGGCAACAAAGAGGGAGCGCAGGCCTGGAGAGGGGAGGAAAGAAAGAAATACGATGGGGAGACGCCTGGCTACTCAGAAATCTCCAGGACCTGAAATTCCACCCAGAAGCTGTTTGGGGATATTTTTTCCTAAGTGGTAAACAACCACCCCAGCTCAGGGCAGGGCTGTTTTCCGGGCCCCTGGTGCCACGGCTGAGGCACCTTCCTCGGGCACCTGCCTGTTTTATAACCCATGCCAGTGCATCCTGGGCAAATTTTTGGTGGGGTTGGTGGGGGGAGTGAGGTGGCCCCAGATTTTCCCGGAAGGTGGTGGACCCCAGTACAGCAGCAGCAGGCCTGGGCTCTGAGGGGCTCCCTCCTGTTTGTCCCCCCCCAGCACACTGGCCAGGTCAGCTGCTGCAAGCAGCTCCCTGTGCTTCTGTCTGAGAGCGGGGGGACAGCTGGGACACAGGTGCCCAGAGAGGACCTGGGCTCCATACAGGGTCCGGGGTGCCGCCTACCTGCTCCCGGCCGCATGTGCGGTGATTGTAAGACTGTCTTTGCCCTCTGGGCAGCTGTCCTGGGCAAGGCAGGAGGGTTCACAGGCTTGCCCTCACCTGGAAGCGCAGGCCTCCTCTTCTCAGGAGCTCCCTGGATGCTGGCACCATTCTCTGTCCTTTGGGCTCTGCTTGGCAGGGTCCTGGGGACGTGTCTGGGGCTAGAAGAGGCAGCCGTCGTCTCCGCGCCTGGGAACCTTCTGAGCAGCCAAGCCCAGTCCCGCTAAGGGCCATGTGAGCCCTGAAACAGGAGCAGAGGGACCACGGAGCGTCCGTTGTCACTCGGCCTTGGGATACTCGAGCCCTGTTTGTCAGTTTGTCTGTCTTTCACAGGAAGATGTGTTCATAGAGAAAACAGTCCCTGGCCCACTATTCCAGAGCTTTGTGAGAGGCTGGGAGAATGGGGTGGGTTGCTCTTTTAAAGAAAAATAGGCAAGGAAACTGTGGAGACAGGTTGGGGTTGGAGTCGGGGGGTATGTTGTCTCTTGTCCCAGGAAAGTGGGTATTCCCTCCAAGTGTCAGAGAACTTCTCCCCGCAGTGGATATTTGCCCCCAATGCCCCCCCCCACAACCAGTAACTTCTCAAATGTGACCCTTTGAGGAGTCAGTCCTGGATGTCCACAAGCAGGTCACGGAAGAGGCTGCACATGGGGCCACCTGGTGGGTGCCTCCCATTCATCTGGAAACTTCAGAACTTGACATGTACACAGTGGTGGCGGAGGCAGGCAGGTCAGCCTGGGGCTGCCCAGGGCGGTGTGTGGAGCAGGTGTTCAGAGCCTCGGGCATTTGTCAGCTTACGGACCTAGGCTGCCGGTTCAGCCCCTGCAGTACCTGCAGTTTGCCTCATCTGGAAAAGAACCCACCTACTAATGAAGCCCAGGAGCCTTCCCCAGAAGTGGTGTTTTCACAGGACCAAGCATTTCTCCCCAAGACCTAGTCGGTCAGCCCCACACTCAGGCAGTGCGCTGAAGTTCCACCCGGCTCAGTATTGAGGTGCATGCCACAGTAGGTATTTCTCATTGACACGAAAGCCCCTCGCTCAGAGGCCAGGTCCTTTCTAGGGGTGGGGACCAGCTGCCTGTTCTCTCCCCGGCATCCTCACTGGGGACTCCACTCCTGAGCTGCAATCACTTTGTGTTTCCAAGACTGAAAAATGCACCCGTAACTGCCTGGCTTCCTGAAGCTTGAGCCCACCCATTTGCTTTCAAATATGTTGTCGCTGGTGGTCAGCTTGTTCCCAAAGGGTGGCTTTGCCAAAAACTGCCAAGATCTTGTTTATGGGTATGTAGCCTGCACAGTTATACTCTATGCTCTGCTGTCCCTGTCTTACATTTATTTTTTTAACCAAATTTTAAAATTTTAAGTACAGTTGATTTACAATGCTGTGTCAATTTCTACTGTACAGCAAAGTGACTCAGTGATACAGATATTTATGTATATATACACATGCATATATATATGGTCTTTTTTTACATTGTTTTCCATTATGATTTATCAGGACCTCATTGTTTTTAAAATTCTTAATCCTTTTTGAACAAGGGGCCTTGCATTTTCATTTTGCCCTGGGTCCTGGGCTGTTGCTTACTTTGCCCATTGGCTAACAGGGTCATAAAGTTAAGGGCGAAAAAAAGAGATGATTTTTATATTCGGTTTATTAAATTTTGTATATGGAAATAACTTCAGATTCTATCTAAACAAGATAAAATATTTGAATGAAAGATCATTGTATGTAGGAAAAACGTTCACCTTGAAGAGGCAGAAAATTGTTTCGGAAAATAATGCAGTTCTGAGAGTTGGAACCGTCCACGTTCAGCCCCCAGCTCTGCCACGTGGGTACATGTAGGACTCAGGGCCTCAGCTGGCATGTGCCCGGGGTGACATCCCCCGCCTGTGGAGCGTCTGAGGAGCCAGGATGATGGGAGAGTTTGGCAGAATATCTGGCACGTATCAGATACTCAATGAAAATACCCTGGATTGTCTGTTGCGTTATGTCATTTGCCATGAAAGCTCAGGTGAAATTTGACTAGTTTTAATAAGAGTATATTCTGTCCCTTCTGGTTATAAAATCAACATAGATGACACTCTGTGCACACACACAGAAAGTAAGCCTGTCCCTCTTAATCCTTTTAATTGAAAGCCGCCTTTGGCCACTCACACTATGGTTCATTTCTTTATATAAATTGACATACAAACACATTTCATGCTTTAAAACTTAGCTTCTATTGGAGAATAGTTCCTTTACAGTGTTGTGTTAGTTTCTGCTGTACAGGAAGCTGAATCAGCTCTGTGTACCCCTGCAGCCCCTCTTTTCTGGATTTCCTTCCCATCTAGGTCCCCACAGAGCACTGAGCTCCCTGTGCCATACAGTCGGTTGTCATTAGTCACCTATTTTATACAGTATCAGTCGTGTATAATCCTATAGTGTAATAGTCAGTGCTAACTTCCCGATCCATCCTATCCCCCTGCACTTCATTTGAAAATTGTTTTCTTTGACTCCATCAACTTGTTTTCAAATGGGAACCCTGTGAGGCCTCGCAGAAGAATCCAAGCAGAACGAATGGCACCCGCACTGTGGACTGAAGCCAGGCTGAGCACAGTTCACCTCAGCTTCACACACGGATGTGAACCCCTAGTTTCTACTGCCGCCTGCTCCCAAGGACCATAAATTGTGACTTTTACAGTCACCAAAGTGCCGGGTGATAAAAATTCTACATCACAAAATGTCCTTAACCTGCTGTGCCTCATCTTTCCCATTTGTGACTTGGTTAAAAAAAAAATTTTTTTTTAACAGTTTCAGGCTCTTATTTTAAATTTCTGCAGTCTGTTGTCGAATCTGCTCAGTCGAAGAGGGCAAAAAAACCCATTCAGTCAGGTCTCCTCCTCAGCACCTTTGTGAGGCCAGCTGGTTGGAGGGGAGAGGCCCGATAGGGGAGGGGATCCCAGCAGCTCTAAACTCAGGCACAGCCCTGCGCTCAGAGGAGCGCACGTTCAGCCACTCAGCCCAGCTGACCGGTCCACAGAAACTGCAGTAGATGGTAAATCACACGATACCAAGAGCAGACAACAGACACAAGGAAAACACAGCCCGTGACCCCCAGACCCATGCTGCGTTCATGAGCTGTTTGGGTCCCAGAAGCTCCTGGGAGCTGAAATTTAAAGGCAGTAGGAACCCAGGCATTGGGTCGAATCTGAGCTGCCGGGGGCTACCAACAGGGTGACTCTGGGCAAGTCACCTCTCCATTCAGTGTCCCCCAGCTTGGAGGGAGTGAGAGTAATAAACAATAGCCCCAGCCTCCTGAGGCCGCAGGGGCAGGAGACTGCTGCTTATTTGCTGGCACCGGGTCTGCCACCCCCTTGGCCCCTCTGCAGACCTTCCCAAGGAGGACCTCTGGTAGCAGGGACAGCGGCACCGGGGCAGAGACCAGAACCCCCACCTGCCCTTGCCCACGGCAGCAGGGAAGACTGGCATACTTGCAGCGGGGAGGGCTTGGAGTCACAGGTTCCTGTCACTCCAAACAGGAAGGTCTAGCTTCCCGCTCACCCAGGCTGGCCCAGGGACTCGGCTTCTCCCTGCATGCATACTGCCCAGTGGGCACGGCAGCCCTCAAGAATAGCCCAGCACAGAACCTGGGCCAGAGGCGTGGGGCAGAGAGCCCCACGCTCACGCTCCCATCACCACTGCTGCCTTCCAGGCAGCTCCCTTTCGCTGGACCCGGGCATAGTCGCTGTTCTGTCCCAGAGCACAGCCCCGTGTCCCTGGCCTGCTACAGCTGGAAGAAGGGACAGGAGATGTATTTGTTTTTTATTTAATCTGTTTATAAAAGGAAAAGTGTTTGTTGTAGAAAATTTGGAAATATAGAAAAGCACAAAAAAGAAAACAAAAATTACCCATGAGGTAATTACCAGGTACACTTTGCTGAAAGTCCTTCTGGTGTATTTCCAAACCACATATGTATATGTACTCCGTGAGTGTGTGTGTGATCACAGTATAGGTTATTTAAGAATCTTTTGGTTTAATATGCTTTGTTTATGTCATTAAATTTTATTCTTTCCAGAATTTGAAAAATGAAATTTAAATACCATTGATTTTTAAAAAATCAGCTTTACTGAGGTTTAATTTCCATGCAATGAGATCCTTTTCACTTCACTGTTCAATGAGTTTTTACAAACGTTTTCATCCCTCTAAGCACCATTACAATCAAGAAAGAAAATACCATCACCACAAAATGTCCCCTGGCAGGCAATCTTTGCCTCCTTGGGCCCAGGCAACCACCGATCTGAATTCTACCACTATAAATGTTTTACCTTTATTTACTATAAATGAGATCAGAGTGTGGACTCACACAGCCTAGTTGACATTCATCTATCTGTCAATATGTCCGTCAGCAGCTCACCCTGTTGACTGTTTTATTTTATCCCATTATATGCCCACCACAGCTTGTTTACCTGTTCTGCTGTTGCAGACAGTTGAGTTGTTTCTGATGTTCTGGCTGTTGGGAATAGAACTATTATGAATGCTTTTTTAACAATGTCACTGGCATAGGTTAAGGACCAACATCACATGGGCACAGCCTGTGTACTGCCTGCCTGGAGTACTCCCGAGAGCTGTGTAGTCATCCGTCTTATCATTCTTGCCACTACTGTTGGACGTGTGAAGTGAAAGTGAAAGTTGCTCAGTCGTGTCCAACTCTTTTGTGATCCCAGGGACTACACAGTCCATGGAATTCTCTAGACCAGAATACTGGAGTGTGTAGCTCTTCCCTTTTCCAGGGATCTTCCCAACCCAGGGATCCAACCCAGGTCTCCCACATCGCAGGCCGAGCCACAAGGGAAGCCCTGTTGGACGTGTAGTTTTCCTTAAAGTTTTTTCGGGACTTCCCTGGTGGTTAATGATCCACCTTCCAAAGCAGGGAACAGGCTTTGATCCCTGGTTGGGAACTAAGATCCCACATGCTAGCAGGGAAACAAAGCCCGAAAGCTGCAACTACGGAGCCCCTGGGCGCTAGAGCCCGTTCTCTGCAACGAGAGAAGGCCGCAGACTGCAACAAAGACCCAGCGCAGCCAAAATAAAATAAAATAAGTGAAAATAAACTTTTTGCTACTACAAATGATGCTGCTGGGGGCTCCCCTGGTGGGAACTAGTGGTTAGGACGCCGCACTTTCACTGCAGAGGGCATGGGTTCAACCTCTGATCAGGGAACTAAGATCCGAAAGCAGCAAGGTGTGTCCGACCCCAACCCCCAAAATGCTACTGGAACATCTCTGTACTGACAGTTTCACGTGTGGCTATGTTTCTTTCCTGAAGATAAATTCCCAGAAGCAGGCATGTTAGGTCAAATGGTGTCCGTGTTTTTAAGGCCCTCGCTGCATGAGGTCGGGACTTTTAGACACGTTTTTATCCATCCCTCCAGCTCCCAATTTACTTTTCACATTAAGGATAGACAGCATGATCCCCATTGTTCAGATGGAAAAGCCAAGGGCTGGAGAAGTGATCAGCCAGAGGCCACCGAGCCGGTTAAGTACAAAGCCAGGAGGAAGCCCCGGCCTCGGAGCCCTGCACTCTTCCAGGACCGCTTCCTGCCTCCCTCTGTGTCACAAACGCTCGGAATTTTCCCACACAGATTTCCATGAAACTCGAACTGTGAGCTGAGAGATGAAAGGCAGCCTTGTGTTAATTAGCCTGGCTTTGGTTTGGTTCATCCACTGAGCCTGGGTGTGTGTGACTCTCCTGGGCTCACACGCCCGCATGCTGGCACTCTCACACCCGCGGACACTAGCAGCGGCCAGTCCAGACGATCCGGTCCAGATTCACCTTCCAAACTGCCCGCAGAGCTGGGAGCCACAGGCCTCCTGACTTTGCAGTTGCGGCACATTCTGGCACTGAATGGGTTGGGGAGGGGGCGCGGGCTTGGCTTCTGCACCTCTATTCAGCCAACTTGGCCCAAAGCACATCTGGTTATTTCCAAAATCAAATCTCTCCCAAGGACAACGATCAGGCTGGCTGGGGTGATTCGAAAGAATGATGTGTTCCCGAGGTGACTACTTCCAGAGATGCTGAGGCTGGTCTAGGGGTCGCTGGGTCGTGATGCTCACCTAGTGGACAGGGGATGTGGAGGTGCTCTGTGAGGTAAGGGAGTCCTCCGTATTTGTAGAGGGTTCTCAGGCCACTCTTGTGGACAGAGCTCACCACTGAAACCCAGGCATTGCTTGATTCTTATTCATTTGTTCTCTGTGTACCTGACAGGGCTATACTCATTATCTAATTTCATCCTCAACAACCAAATACCGTTATTCCCATTTTACCGATGAGAAAACTAAGGCTCAGAGAGGTTAAGAAATTTACCTGAGGTCACACAGCAGCGCATACTCAGTCTGTGTGCCTGCTATCTGTAGACATCAGGCCCCAGCCTTTCTTCTGAGTTAAGAGACGTCTCTACCCTGGTGTTTGACTAGTAGGCCTCAGGAAACACACGTTCACCCGAAGACGGCTTGAGCACAGCCCAACGTGATTCTCAAGTGCTTGGAAGATACAAATGGCCCAGACTCCCCCTCCCTCCACCCCAACCCTGTTCAGGCTCCTGAGGGTCTTCCTTCCCAGGACCACACCCCAGGCCCACCCCAGTGCTGACTGGCCTCCTAACACCCATTCCCACTCCCATTTAAGAATGTGGGTGTTGTGCCCTGAGTTGGGGCAAAAATAATCACCTTCTGTTGGCCCTGGGTCTGAGGCCTCCTGGCTCTTGAAGCAAGGAGGCCTAAGAAGGCCTTTGTCCACGGGAGAAGAAACCAGGAAGGGGAGAGCCCATTCTCTCAGAAAACATGTGTTTTCTGTTTACAGAGAGCCCTGTCCAGTTCCCATGCTTTGTTCTTTAATATGGAGCCAAAAAAAAAAAAAAATCAAATGTGCAGCTTCCTCTCTGAGGTACTTTTGGAGGCTGGAAAATCTGGATTGCTGCAGGCATGCCATGCTGGGCCCCGAGCTGGCCGGGGCTGCCAACGTCCAGCATCACGTGGTCTTTATATACCAACCCAGGAAGCCCTGTGGAAAACAAAATGCCCCTCAGCGCCTCCCAGGAAGGGGGTGCATGGAGATGAGGGAGGCAGGCAGCCGTGGTATAGCTGGGGCTTTGGTTTCTTCAACAGAGTGTGTGTGTGTGTGTGTGTGTGTGTGTGTGTGCGCGTGCGTGCGTGCTGGGGCTTTGGTTTCTTCAACAGAGTCTGAGAGTGTGTGTGTGTGTGTGTGCGTGCTGGGGCTTTGGTTTCTTCAACAGTGTGTGTGTGTGTGTGCGTGCGTGCGTGCGTGTGTGCTGGGGCTTTGGTTTCTTCAACAGAGTCTGAGAGTGTGTG
>NW_024070213.1:3672821-3698549 GCF_014754425.2 Oryx dammah
GGGCTTTGGTTTCTTCAACAGAGTCTGAGAGTGTGTGTGTGTGTGTGCGCGTGCTGGGGCTTTGGTTTCTTCAACAGAGTCTGAGTGTGTGTGTGTGTGTGTGTGTGTGTGTGTGCTGGGGCTTTGGTTTCTTCAACAGAGTCTGAGAGTGTGTGTGTGTGTGTGTGTGTGTGCTGGGGCTTTGGTTTCTTCAACAGAGTCTGAGAGTGTGTGTGTGTGTGAATATCCTGGGTTGCTCTCACACTTCCTGGCCTTGCACCACTGGCATGGCTGACCTGGTCCAAAAAACAGACCATTCTGGAACCACTCGATTTTTCATACCCTCTTCTCAGATGCTGGGCAGAGGGTGTCTTTCCCAACACCCAAGGCAAACAGGTGGGTATTAACCGAGGTCACTAGGCTCCTGGGGCTGGTGGGTGCTGGGCACCGTCAGTAGGGCAAGATGGCCTTAGCTCTTAGCTCTGGGTCTACCTGCTGGGGATGAGGCAGCAGTGAGCTAAGGTAAGTTAAGGGCTGACAGCCAGCTGTGCCCCTCACCCCTCAAGAGTCAGGTTAGCACCAAATGTAAGCCTAAGATCCACACCTGGGGATCGGGACCCGAATGCAGACTGTGAACTTTCTCCTGGGAGGCCTTGGAGGAGCCTCCTCTCGGAGCTCGGCCCCTCATCTGTGAAAGGTGGTGACCGGTACTCAATGGAGCTGCTACGAAGGCACACGGCCCAGGCCTGCCTGGCACTGTTTTTCAATAACCGGCAGCTGCTCTCATGACCGCGAGGACTCCTTTATCTTAGAAGCGGCACTGCAAACTCTGCCTGGCTTACACCCCTGAGGCCACCGCGACCCCTCACGCGGGGCAGAGTGCACGGGGGGGCCGGAGGAAGTCGCCTGGCTGGGCCCTGCCGGCCGGCTCACTGCAGTCGCTCGCTCGGAAGGGCGGGCCCTGGCCTCATGGGCTTTGATCCGCCCGCGGCGCGCGTCCCTGGGGGCAGGGGGGGCCCCACAGCCCGCCCCGCTTTGATCTCTGGCCCCCTCGGCAGCGCGGCCTCCTGTGGCCTCCACGACCTGAGCACCTGGGGACAGGCGGGGACACGGCTGAGGCGGACAGAAGGAAGCACGTTCGGGCGCTCCTCAGGGAACCGCGCCCTTCCGTAGCTAGGCCTCACAGCCTCCGCCTGACTAGCTGCCCGCCCTTCCGTCCCGCTCCGGAAGCCAGGACTTGCGCGACGGGCGGCGCGGACGCAGCGTGGCGGCGAGGGGGCGTGGCCCTACGTTCCCGGGGGCGGGGCCTGTGGCACGGCCGGCTCCGGAAGCCCTGGGGAGGGCCCGGCCCGGGGGCTTAGAGGACAGAGGCAGCGGGGCGGCCGAGGGGGCGGGGCGGGATCTGGGGGCGTGGTCTTTACGTTCCTGGGGGCGGGGCCTCTGCCGGAGCGTCGCGGAACAGCCTGGGCAAGCGGGGCTGTGCGGACACCGTGTCCCGGAGACTCCGCCGAGGCCTGGGCGGGGCTTGGGCGGGGCCTCTTTTCTGGCGCTGCGGTAGTAGGTCGGTTTCCGCGTCCCGCCTCCTGCTTTTGGTTCGCTGTTTGGTCGCGTGTCCGAGGTATTTGAGCTAAATTTTATCTCATTCAGATTCTCATTTACTTTAGGTTTTCATTTTTGAAAGTTTAGCAGTTTTCCTTCTTTTTCTATCTTGCCTAACCAGATAACAAAACAACCAGACCCTAGGGAATTTGGAAAACCTGGGAGAATACAAATAAAAATGAGACATCTCAGAATCTCATAGCGCAGAGACCTTTTTTATTCGTTTTTCGATGTTGTTGTTCAGTCGCTGTGTTCGACTCTTTATGAATATATATGTGAATATATTTTCACATAATCAGGGTATTTACTTGTGGATGCCTTAAAAATAATTGACTTTTTTTTTTACTGTAAAGCCACGTTTATTGAAGAAATAATTGGAAACTGGAAGAAACTACGGAGAAGAAAATAAAAATAACCTGAGTTCCACCACAGAAGATCACCACTCTTAATATGTTGGCATTTTTCCTTCCTCTTTACAGAATCACACATATGTTTGAAACAAAACTGGGATCGCACTGTAAATATCGTTTTGCAGTTTTTCCCTTTCATGCATGGCTAATGACAGATGTCCACTCATCATGCAGAGGGCTCATCTACAATGTTATTTGTAATGGCAGAGTGCTGTGTAGAGTCACCCGTGTTTTGTTTCACCTATATGCTCTGGTTCGACGTTAATCCTTGCTTCCTCCTTCCTTTATGATGAACATTCTTATGGTTAAATCTTTGTGCATGTTCACAAAATTTCCTTATGACAAATCCCTAGATGTGGAATTGCTGAGTCAATGAATATAGTCACTAATGCTTCTTGTAGCCCTCGTTTTTCTTTCCGTGTTTTCCAAATTTAAAAAGTAATAAATGAATGTTTTAACAAGTAATATGACCCCAAAATACATATATTGAAAAAATAACTGCGCATATCCAAAATATATAAAGAACTCCTACAACTCAACAACAACAAAGCTGATTAAAAAGCAGGCAAAGGACTTAAATAGACATATCTGCAAAGTTGGTATACAAATAACCAATAACATAGGAAAAGATGCTCAACCTCACAAATCATTAGGGAAATGCAAATCAAAACCACAATGAAACTCACACGTACTAAGATAGCTATTATTAAAATAATAATAGCAGGCATTGGTGAGGAGGTAAAGAAATTAGGACCCTCATGCATTTGCTAGTGGAAATGTGAAATGATGAAGCTGCTGTGGAAAACTGTATGGCAGTTTCCTTGAAAAATTAAACATAAAACTTCCATGTGACCCAGAAATTCCACTGCTAGGTGTATACCCCAAAGGAATGAAAGCAGGGACTCCAGTTATTCGCTCATCCATACTCATAGCAGCATTATTCACGGTAGACCAAAGGTAGAAACAATCTGGGGTCCACCCACAGGTGAATGGATAAACAAAATGTAGCACATATATACAATGGAATATTAATCAGCCTTAAAAAAGAATGAACTTCTGACCCATGCTGCAACATGGATGAAAGCTGAGACTATATCCTAAGTGAAATAAGCCAGACACCAAAGGACTATATGAGGCACCTCGAGTGGTCACATTCATAGGGACAGAAAGGAGAACTCTGGTTACCAGGGGCTGGGGGGAGGGAGAATGGAGGGTTCTTATTTAACAGGTAGAAAGTTTCTGTTGGAATGATGAGAAGTTCTGGAGATGGACAGTGCTGGTGATTGCACACAGATGTGAATACTTAATGGCACTGACAGAGTACATGGTAATTTTTATGTATGTTTTACTACACACACAAAAGACATTTCTTGTGGAGGGTGGGGAGATCTCTCCCAGATTCTGGTTCTAAGGTGCCTGGGTGGGACAAGGCTTGTACATGTCACAAATCTCTTGGTGGGTGACCCTGCCCAGGTGATCAGGACAGCCCCTTCTGGGGAGCTCTGTTCTAGAGAAGAAGGGGCCAAGATCAGCCTTACACATCCAGCATTTCCCATCAACATTTCCAAGCTGGAAGGAGAAACCTGCTTTGGGGAAGTAATGCATCACTGTGGATCTTTATCTGAACTTGGTGTTTTCTTTCTGGGCCACTGAAACACACACACACAAAAGCAAATCTCTTTGTCTTGACTGTAAACATGATACACGTTTATTGTCATCAACAAATGCAGAAAGGCACTCACAAGGAAGTAAAGAATATATAAAATCCTATCTCCAAAAAACCACAGCTTACATTCAACCATATATTTGACCAGTGTTTCTTCTATATTCATAACACATACCTAAAATCATGGTGGTTATCAGTTCAGTTCAGTCGCTCAGTCATGTCCGACTCTTTGTGACCCCATGGACTGCAGCACACAGGCCTCCCTGTCCATCACCAACTCCTGAAGATTGTTCAAACTCATGTCCATCGAGTCAGTGATGCCATCCAACCATCTCATCCTCTGTCATCCCCTTCTGCTTCTGCCTTCAATCTTCCCCAGCATCTTCAATCTTTTCTAATGAGTCAGCTCTTCGAATGGGGTGGCCGAAGGATTGGAGCTTCAGCATCAGCCCTTCCAATGAATATTCATATATCGTGATGATTCATGACTAATGGTGGTTATATAGCATGTTTTATCATCTTGTTCACTTTCACTAATACACAATGAACAACTCACTTTGTCTTTCAATATATTCCTATAGCCCACATTTTTTTATGATTAATGTATTTCTTTTAATTGGAGGCTAATTACTTTACAGTATTGTAGTGGTTTTTGCCATACATTGACATGAATCAGCCATGGGTGTACATGTGTTCCCCATCCTGAACCCCCCTCCCACCTCCTTCCCCATCCCATCCCTCTTGGTCATCCCAGTGCACCAGCCCTGAGCGCCCTGTCTCATGCATGGAAGCTGGACTGGCAATCTGTTTCACATATGATAATATACATGTTTCAATGCTATTCTCTCAAATCATCCCACCCTCGCCTTCTCCCGCAGAGTCCAAAAGTCTGTTCTTTATATCTGTGTCTCTTTTGCTGTCTCACATATAGGGTCATCGTTACCATCTTTCTAAATTCCATATATATGCATTAATATACTGTATTGGTGTTTTTCTGACTTACTTCACTCTGTATAATAGGCTCCAGTTTCATCCACCTCATTAGAACTGATTCAAATGCATTCATTTAATAGCTGAGTAATATTCCATTGTGTATATGTACCACAACTTTCTTACCCATTAGTCTGCCAATGGACATCTAGGTTGCTCCCATGCCCTGGCTATTGTAAACAGTGCTGTGATGAACATTGGGGTACACCTGTCTCTTTCAATTCTGGTTTCCTCGGTGTGTATTCCCAGCATTGGGATTGCTGGGTCGTATTATAGCCCACACTTTAATGCTTGCAAAATGGCCCACTGTTCAGATATCCCCTTCATATAACTTCTGTATCTGGGTCCCCGTTGACTATCTGATTTACAAATGTGGTATGCTGAACATCCTCCCTGCTCATCTTTAATAATTCCCAAGTTCTAAATTCTTTTTTTCTGAGTCTAAGCTGTGTTTTCTTTTTTTGTTTAGTTTTTAATTGACGTATTCTTGATTTAATGTTGTGTTAATTACTGTTGTACAGCAAAGTGACTTCAGCCAACGGTGAACCGGGTGCAGAAGTTATATAAAGGAAATGTCTGAACAACGGACTATTCTGCAAACATTAAAATGTGGAGACTACCCCTTTATATGGAATTCCAGTCGAGCTATTTCAAATCCTAAAAGATGATGCTGTGAAAGTGCTGCACTCAATATGCCAGCAAATTTGAAAAACTCAGCAGTGGCCACAGGACTGGAAAAGGTCAGTTTTCATTCCAATCCCAAAGAAAGGCAATGCCAAAGAATGTTCAGACTACCCCACAGTTTCACACACTAGTAAAGTAATGCTCAAAATTCTCCGAGCCAGGCTTCAGCAATACGTGAACCGTGAACTTCTAGATGTTCAAGCTTGATTTAGAAAAGGCAGAGGAACCAGAGATCAAATTGCCAACATCCACTGGATCATTGAAAAAGCAAGAGAGTTCCAGAAAAATATCTACTTCTGCTTTATTGACTACACCAGAGCTTTTGACTGTGTGGATCACAACAAACTGTGGAAAATTCTTCAAGATATAGGAATACCAGACCACCTTACCTGCCTCCTGAGAAATCTGTATGCAGGTCAAGAAGCAACAGTTAGAACCAGACATGGAACAATGGACTGGTTCCAAATCGGGAGAAGACTACGTCAAGGCTCTGTATTGTCACCCTGCTTATTTAGCTTATATCAGAATACATCATGTGAAATGCCCGGCTAGAATGCACATGTGAAATGCTGGGCTGAAATGCACAAGCTGGAAACAAGATTTCTGGGAGAAATATCAATAACCTCATATACAGAGATGACACCACCCTTATGGCAGAAAACGAAGAAGAACTAAAGAGCCTCTTGGTGAAAGTGAAAGAGGAGAGTGAAAAAGTTGGCTTAAAACTCAACATTCAGAAAACTAACATCACGGCATCCGGTCCCATCACTTCATGGCAAATAGACAGGGAAACAGTGGAAACAGTGTCAGACTTTATTTTAGGGGGCTCCAAAATCACTGCAGATGGGGATTGCAGCCATGAAATTAAAAGACGCTTGCTTCTTGGAAGGAAAGTTATGACCAACCTAGACAGCATATTAAAAAGCAGAGACATTACTTTGTCAACAAAGGTCTGTCTAGTCAAGGCTATGGTTTTTCCAGTAGTCATGTATGGATGTGAGAGTTGGACTATAAAGAAAGCTGAGTGCCGAAGAATTGATGCTTTTGAACTGTGGTGTTGGAGAAGACTCTTGAGAGTCCCTTGGACTGCAAGGAGAGCCAACCAGTCCTAAAGGAGATCAGTCCTGGGTGTTCTTTGGAAGGACTGACGTTGAAGTTGAAACTCCAATACTTTGGCCACCTGATGCGAAGAGCTGACTCACTGGAAAAGACCCTGATGCTGGGAAAGATTGAAGGCAGGAGGAGAAGGGGACAACAGAGGATGAGATGGTTTGATGGCATCACCGACTCAATGGATATTAGTTTGGGTAAACTCTGGGAGTTGGTGATGGACAGGAAGGCCTGGTGTGCTGCGGTTCATGGGGTTGCAGAGAGTCGGACATGACTGAGCAACTGAACTGAACTGATGTTATACAGTAGGACCTTGTTGTTCATCCACCAAGTTCTAAATTCTATTAATTTACGTACTCCTCGGAGAATTCCTGAAGAAGGAAATGGTAGCCCACTCCAGTATTCTTGCCTGGAGAATTCCATGGACAGAGGAGCCTGGTGGGCTACAGTCCATGGAATTGCAAGAGTTGGACATGACTTAGCAACTAAACCAGGAGAAGAATTGGGCTTCCCTGGTGGCTCAGAAGGTAAAGAATCTGCCTGCAATGCAGGAGACTGGGGTCAATACCTGTGTTGGGAATATCCCCTGGAAAAGGGAATGGCTACCCACTCCAGTATTCTTGCCTGGAGAATCCTGTGGACAGAGGAACCTGGGGCAGGCTACAGTCCATGGGGTGGCAAAGAGTCGGACATGACTGAGCGACTAACACACACACACACACACACACACACACACACGGGAGAAGAATTGTGACATGAGGATCTGCTTTTTAAAGGCTCTTGAATATATTACCAATTGGCCATCCAGGAAAGATGAACGGAGTGTTTGCCAACCTTTTTAACAATCTTTTAATGAATGGGATTGTACATTTTATTTTTATGCTTTTATTTTTTGATCGTGCCTTGGGCCAAGCAAGATCCCCAACCGAGGATTTAACCCGTGGCCCCTACAGTGGAGAAATGCAGTGTTAACCACTGGACTGCAAGGAAAGTCCCTGCCCCCCTCTTCTTAAGCACGTGGTCCCATGCTTCTCTCTCCAGCCTCACCTCCCACCCTTTCTCCAACACTGCCTGCCTCTTCTCACTCCAGAAAGAACTGCCTGCATTTTCTCACTTGCTGTTCCCTCTGAAAGGGATGTTCTTCCCACCCACGTTGCTTTCCCAGCTCCTGCTCCCTTACTCCTACCGTGAATAACAATAGCAGCTGCCATTGTTGGTTACTGAGCAAATACCGCAGACAAAGGCTCAGCCCAGCTACCACTTCCTCCAGGAAGCTTTCTGGGGTGGATCCCCTGGCTGAGACCCCCCACTCCAGCCATCCAGCTTTGGTAACCAGCTCTACATCCTTGCCTTGGAGCCCCACCGAGCTGTAGGTGTTCAGAGAGCAAGAACATGAGTTTTTACTGTTCTCAGCACCCAGCCCAGGGTCTGTCCCTGGTGTCCACTCACATCCTGTTTGGGGCAGCAAGTCCAGGACCCCACGGCAGGTAGAAGTGAGCAGCTGAGCACTCATACACCGAGCAGAGCTGATCAGAAGTTAATTCAGACCATCTAGTTTCAAACAACCATCTGGAAACAGGAAAGCTTGAACTTTTTTCTCAACAGAGGGATAAAAGGGTAAAGGAAAGCTGGAAACAAGATTACAAGTTCATGTCACCCAGAAGAGCAATTGTTTTTCCAGTGTAACTCTGCTATGTGACCTTGGGCATGAGCTGTCCCTCTCTGGGTCTCAGCCTTCAGTGACCACCCAAGGCCTCCCAGCTCTAAGACGGGGTGCAGGGTATCAATGTTAATTACCGAGGGTATCCACCTTGCAGACCCTGGACAGATAGCTATTAACCAGAATTTAGATGTAAAGAGTCTGCCTGCAGTGCGGGAGACCCAGGTTCGATCCCTGGGTCGGGAAGATCCCCTGGAGAAGGAAACGGCAACCCACTCCAGTATCCTTGCCTGGAAAATTCCATGGAGGAAGGAGCCTGTACAGTCCATGGGGTCGCAAAGAGTCGGACACGACTGAGCAACCTCACTCACTTTTCCACCTTGCAATCAGCCAAAGGTCCGTGGTGCAGCCTGCTGGTGGAAGTGAGGATGACTCTCCTAGAACGTTCCTCAAGGTGCAGTGCCACAGATTCACTTGAGGTGGCCCTGCCCTCCCCTCCTCCTCCAGTGGCTGGCGCCCCCCTGCCTGTGGCAGGTCCCCTGCAGGCTGCCCATGGGACCCTCCTCATAGTTCAGCCATGAATGGGATTGTACATTCATGGTTGACCATGTGCCCTGGGATGGTTTCTGAGAGCTGCAGAGTTAGAAGACCCCAGTGGAGTCAGGGGACCATCAGGAGACCACCTGGTCCAGTGCAGTCAGGAAAGGAGTAGTTCAGAGAGGACAAAACGCCCCAAGGAAGGCCTGCCTCAGTGAGGGCCCTGCCATGGGACCACGGCTGCAAGTGTTGATGACGAAGAAATGACAAACGTGAGGATGACGTGGAAGTTATTCATAATGCCACGTTTGATCAGCATGAAGAGATGGCCTTTACCTTGAGATTCTCTTCCTATTTTTTTTCTTTTTGTTTAAAAGCATGCTTTCAAAAAAGGAAATTATAATTAGTTATTTTTCTAAAGATCCCAACATGGAAAAGTAGAAAGTTGCCAACAGATCTGCGATATTTTCTTTGAAATTGGGACAGATCTGTGAGTTCCAGATGTCTGAGGACCCCTTTCTGCGTGCTCCCTGTTGAGGCCACTGGTGAGCGTTGCCGCTCTGAGTGTAAGCTTGCAGTGGCTCCCTACTGCCCTCGAGTTTGGAGCCAGTATCTTAATGCGGCATGGGAAGTCTAGGAAGGTGGGAGGAGGGAAGGAGGAAAGCAAGGGTCAGGGCAGCTTTCCGGAGGAGGCGGTAAGTGAACCACACCTTACAGGCTGAGCAGTGGGCAAGAGGTGGACGGAGAAGGGTTAGGGGCAGGCAGGAGGGCCTTTTGAGCCACTGAGAAGCATCGCAGGAAGGGATGTTTGAAACAGCTAGGAGTGGGATTGGCTGAACAGGGACGGGGTTAGGGAAGCTGGACAGTCTAACCCCAGGATCCTGAGGAATGCTCCGGCAATGAGGAAAACATAATCACGCCCATTTCATAGGCTCTGAGAAGGAGGCAGGGGCTGGGGAAGGGACTTGAACCTGGACCTGTCTGATTCCTTAGGTCAGACTCTCCACCTCTGGAGGGCCTCTCTGAGGCTGGCAGTCCCCTCTCTGGTGCCCTGTGCCCCCACCTCACCCACTCCCCACTTCTCTTCTAGGGCCTGAGCCTGCCTAGGGCAGACTGGCTACGAGGCTCAGCTCAACCCCCAGCTGCTGCTGAAGACCCACAGAAGTGCACCCAGAGCACACACCTCCCCACCTGCAGGCCTGAGCAGGTGCCCCAAGGGCCCCTGATTCTGCAGCGCCAGCTTCTAGACCTCCTGCACCACGCTGGGGCCCTGCGTGCCAACTCATAACCCTCCCCGAACGGTCACACGTGGGGACACTCCTGGGGGACAGTGGGGTTCCCCTAAGAGAGGCCTGATTCTGCTTCACAAGACAGGCTCTCTGCCTCTTTCCCTTAAACACCAAAAGCCATGGCCTGCACACCTCCACCACCACACAGCTGAACCCACACGGGCTGGCATCCATGCCTTCGATTATGAAGACAGTAGGTACATCCTGAGTGCCGCTGTGAGGTGGGGATATAGCAGCTTCTGCCCCCAGGAAATCAGCAGGCGGGGGACCAGAACACCAGGGGCTGGTGGCCTTGAGGGGCGCGATGGTCATAACACGGAGCTGTGGTAAGGACACTCACGAGGGCATCTCCCACAGAGCCGCACAGTCCGTCCTGGAAATGCCTCAGGCTTGCAGAAGGAGCGGCTGCCCTAGGCCTCCAGGCTGCCAGGCTGGAGGACTGCAGAAGAGGCCAGACCCCCGGGAGGGCGATCTAAGCACCCTGCTCCCCCAGGCCTGCAGGAAGACACAGCCCGGTCCAGATGGGCCCCTGGAGACCTTCCAGGGCAACCTGCGGCGCTGTTCCACGAACCTGAAGCCCGGAGAGGATGCCCTGGCCGCCTCAGGGGCCTGTCCGGCCCTGGCCAGCCGCTCCCCTAACGGTGGGCCTGCCTTTCCCACGGGCGCCGCGGGAGGAGGGGAGGGTCTCGTGGTCGAAGGGGTGGCGGTGGAGAGGGACGGGGGACCCGGCAGAAGCGCGGGGAGTGGGGAACCCCTGGCAGGGGACTCGAGGGCCTCCGGGGCCGCAGGGGGAGGCTGAGGGCCTCCTGGCAGGGAGCGCGGGGGCGCCCACCGGGCCGCCCGCCCGGACGCGCTGCCAGGCTGATTAGCATGGGCGAGGGGCGCTGGCGCGGGGCCTGCGCCGGGCGAGCTGGCACGTCCCTCGCGGGCCCAGCTGGCCGGGCCGAGACACAAAGCGCCTCAGACGGCGGCGGCGGCGCTCGGCCATTCACGCGCAGGGGCGGCCCGGGCGCGGGCGGCGAGGAATTCCCGCCGCCAGGGGCGAAGAATAGCGCCTGGGCCGGGCGGGGCTCGGCCGCCCCGCGCTCCTGACCTTGAACCTTTGTGACTGGAGCGCATGCAAATCGCGGCGGGGCCGCGCCAAGCCCCGAGGGCGCTGCGCCGCCCGGGGTGTCCGGGCGAACAATGCGCCACTGTCCCCGCGCGGAGCCGCGGGCTGGGAACGGCGCGGGCACGCACCCGGCGGCGCGGCGCGGAATGCCAATGCGGATCCACCGCGCCCGCGGGCGGCGACCCCGGCCCCGCGCCCCCCGCGGCCCCCGCGCCCCCGCGCGGCTGCGGCCCGGAGATCTCGCAGGCTTGTTTACATGACTGCCTCTCCCGCCCTTCCTGTCTTTCTCTGATTGATGTTAATTTTTTAGATCCTCTAAGTGACCAGTAAAAAATAAAGGTGGCCCCAATAACCGCCTCCCCCCGAAGGGACCTGGTGCTCCCCAAGGTGGGTTCCTGCCCCCGTTCCCTCTCCTCGGGGAGGGCTGCAGTCCATGGGGCCTCAAAATCGGACACGACTGAGCGCCCATGTACACACAGATTGAACCCAGAACGGTTGTGCCAGGCCAAAGGGTGGGTTCTCCAGCATCAGTCCTCACTGGCCGGGATACTGTCTTTATTATGTGACTAAGTAGGCATTTTAGAAAGCATACGTACCACCTGGGAAGCTTAAGCAGGCTTTTATGCACACGTGAGTGACCAGATGATTCCACGCCTTCTATGGATTTGAGTTGGACATATTCACAGTAGCAGACAGAGGCCCAGCCCAGAGACAGATGTTCCAGCTGTTGCAGGAAAGGGGACCCCTTCCAGGGCCTGGAGAGGGGCTCTGGTCTAACTCTCAGCAATGAATTGTCCAAGAAGACACACAAGCTGACAAAGACTTTACTGGGAAGAGGCGCCCAGGTGGAGAACAGCAGGGTAAGGGAACCCAGGAAGACTGCTCTGCCACATAGCTCTCAGTCTCGAGTTTCATGATGATGGGATTATTTTCCAGGTTTTCTTTGGCCAATCACTCTGACTCAGGGTCCTTCCTGGTGGTGCTTGCTTTACTCAGCCAAGATGGATGCCAGTGAGAAGGATTCTGGGAGGCAGCAGGACATGCGGTGTCTCTTTCTTGACCTTTATTGAACTCTTCCAGTTGTCGCTGTTGTTCATTTGGGTAAGTCCTGTCTGACCCTTTGCGACCCTGTGGACTGCAGCACGCCAGGCTTCCTTGTCCTTCACTATCTCCCAGTTTGCTCCAACTCATGTCCACCCAGTCGGTGATGCCATCCAACCATTTAATCCTCTGTTGTCCCCTTCTCCTCCCGCCTTCAATCTTTCCCAGCATCAGGGTCTTTTCCAATGAGTCGGCTTTTGGCATCAGTTCAGTTCAGTCGCTCAGGCATGTCCGACTCTTTGTGACCCCATCGACTGCAGCATGCCAGGCCTCCCTGTCCATCACCAACTGCCAGAGCTTACTCAAACTCATGTCCACCCAGTCGATGATGCCATCCAACCATTTCATCCTCTGTTGTCCCCTTCTCCTCCTGCCTTCAATCTTTCCCAGCATCAGGGTCTTTTTCAATGAGTCAGTTCTTCGCATAAGGTGGTAGCAATATTGGAGCTTCAGCTTCAGCATCAGCCCTTCCAGTGAGTATTCAGGGCTGATTTCCTTTTGGATTGACTGGTTTCCCGGTTGGTGGTAGCTTGTTAGTTCCATGTTCCTTACCAGGACCTCCTGTGGTACAATAACTCACGAACATGGTTACTATGGTGCCTGGCCAGGGTGGGCGGTGTCAGTCAGTGTATTTTCCCCTAACGCAGCCTGGAGCCTGGCTGGTGACTGGCACCTTGTTCTCCTGGGACTTGGGGTCTCGCACCCGCTTGCTCATGTCACAGACGCAGTGGGTGCGAGGGCTGAGCCTGTGGGTGCCAAAGGCTGCCCAGGTGTGACGGAGGCCCTGTGTGTGCAGGCAGTATGCACAGGCCCCTTCCCACTGAGGTGCCGGGGAGCCCAGTTCTGCCGCAGAGAGGGCCCAGGGCAAGGTGACCTTGGCCTCTGCCTCCCCAGGTGACAAAAAAGGGAGCTGTAGAGAGAGTCTCTGAAAGTTATTCCCGCTGTCTGAGAGACACGAGGAGGACGGCTTTTCAAAGGATGGAGCAGAGCCCAGGGCTGCGTCCTTTGAAGCCAGGGCTCCTGAACGTGCCGGTATTACTGGTTCTTAGCAGCTGACTCACATACTGACACTTCTTTGGGCTGGATGCTGGAACACTGACACCTCTTTGGGCCGGATGCTGGGATAGACCCCCAAAGGGCATGACCCCCACCCCCTGCCCCTGCTGTTTTTTTTTTAACTTTTTGGTTGTGCCTTGAGGCATGGTGGTATCTTTGTTCCCCAACCAGGAACCTTGGCCCCCTGCATTGGAAGGGCAGTCTTAACCACTGGACTAGTGAAGTCTCTGCCCAGTCCTTGTGTGTCCAACTCTTTGTAATCTTTTAGACTGTAGCCCACCAGGCTCCTCTGTCCACGGGGATTCTGCAGGCCAGAACACTGGAGTGGGCTGCCATGCCCTCCTCCAGGGGATCTTCCCGACCCTGGGGGTTGAGCCCAGACCTCTTCTGTCTCCTGCACTGCAGGCGGATGGATTCTTTACCACTAGCACCACCTGGGAGGCCCGCCCAGTCCTTAAGAAGCTCAAAGCTGGAGGCAGGGGTGGGGGTGGGGGGTTGGGGGGGACAGGATCGGAAGGGTGGAGGGGAGGGTGGTGAGGCGCTGTGCATGGTGGAGCAGAACAGAGGAGGAAGCAACGGTAGGAGGGGTCTAGGAAGGCTCCCGGGAGGGGGCTGCCCGAGCTAACACGTCTTCAGGAGGATGTGTAACTTTATCTGGAAACAAGAGTGGGCCACACTTCAGGCCGGGCAGGTTCAGGGGACACAGAATGAGCATTCTAGGCAGGGGAGCCTTCTAACAGGTCAAGGACGGGAAGAACGCACACTAGGGAAATCCCTCCCGCGGGGCAGTGTTCTGCTTCTTTGCCTGTCTATGCTCTGCCTCCTGGGTGGCCAGCAGGATGAGAGACACCAAAATTAAAATAAGATCTCCGAGCAGGTCTGGCTAAGGGAGGTGTCCGGGCAGGAGAATGAGATGGGGGAGCGCTGAGGCGGGTGAAAAGACTCCTCTTGCTCTTGAGAAGTCGCAGGTGGGGCCTCTCTTGACCTCAGCGCAGAAGACTCAGGGTGCTGGGGAGCAGCTGTGTGACCCGGATACCGGAAGCTGGACTCTGTCCCTGAAAGCAAGACCAGGTCCTCACCTCGCCCTTCCGACAAGCTGAGCAGCAGTTGTCGCTGAGTGTGGTGCCAGGGGCCAGGGCTGCTGCCCTCAGCATGGGCACAGCTGCGAGAGGAGAGGATGTCTCAACATGCTGGGTGGCATGGTCTACTCAGCTGGGGTGAGGGCAGGGAGGGAGAGGGCAGTGCCAGGCTTGGAAATCAAGGAAGGCTTCCTGGAGGAAGTGACGCGAGAGAGTTGGCCTGATTCCGGCAGGCAGGTTAGCGTGGCTGCAAAATGGCGACAAGCATGGTGCAAGCCTCCCGGGATGGGCAAGGATGAAAGTGAGCCTGGCACATGGTTAGCCCCAGGGGCAGAAGGCACCTCCTCTGCGTCCTCAGTTGGCTGAAAATCTGGCTGCTCCAGAGATAAAGCTGAGACATGCAGAGGGCTGCGGGGCGGAGGGTGTGGGGGGGGGGGCGGCAGTGCGCGGCGGGGAGAACCACGGAAAATTGGTAAGTCACGGTTGACTGCTCTTCACTCCCAAAGACACATTTGAAAACAAACAAAAGCCAGGAAGGCTGCAAGCCCCAGCTGCTGCCCCGACCCTCTTGGGCCTCACCCGCACCTGGGCATCTTGGCAAATCTGCACTGGGACAGGGCCCTGAGCAGCACGGCCCCTGGCTCCTGACCCACCGGAGGGGAGACTGAGACCCCCGCGGCCCGCTTGTCTGAAGCCCAGACAGGCCGGGTCTCCCGCCTTCTAGGTCTTTCCACTACTTCACCAGATTCCTCGGAAATTAGCAATGGAAAAGCGATCCCACGCTGGGGGAGGAAGAGAGTCATGTTTTCCGTCCTGGCTCCTCGGGAGCACCTGGGGCGTGGTGGGTCCCCCAGATCCCATGCAGAGAGGGGAGCTGGCTTCTGTCCCCCTCAGGGGCAGTTAACGAGGATGCTTTGGCAGTGCCGACATCACAGGCTGGGCTCCAGCGTGAAATCAGTGCTGGGGGCTCCGGCTGGGGCGGTACCCGCCCACCGCCACCCCCATTCCCACTCCTGCCTGCACCCTGGGCGCTGGCCACCGGCAGAGGGAGGGGGTAAAGGTGGGCGGCTGGCTGGCCTGGGGGCAATGGCAAAGCCTCAGAGCCTCTTGGGCCCAGGAGAAGAAGGACATGTAGATGCTCGGCTCGGGGGGACCCCCAGCACCGTCCTGCTCTTGCCCTGGACCTGGAGGCCAGGAAGGCAGCACTGGAGCCGGCCAGCCTGAACTTGAGTCTGGCTCACTGCTTACTGGTCCTGCGCCCGCAGCTGGCCGCTTCAATTCCCCGGGCTCTGTCTTCTCCCCTTGTGAAGCCAGCTAGCAAACATAACCCGGTGCTGGGCCCATAGTAAGAGCTCAGGAAGTGCCAGCGTTTATCTGACGCTCACACTCCCCCACCCCCACCCCTTCAGCCTCCACCCCCGCCCCCCCCCCCACCCCGTCCTATACCCAGACATGGAAACCATGTCAGTTTTGTCTTTTCTCCCCCACCTTCTGGTCCCCAAATCTGAGGTCTCAAACTGCTCCATGTGGAACGAGCTGGCGGCTGGAGGACAGGGTCTGAGGTCCGACACCCATCAGTGGCGTCCAGGCAGAGCTTGCTGGCAGGGCTGTCCTGCCCCAGGCTGTCGGGAGAGGGGTTCAAGCCGAAGGGGTCAAACTGATTGAGACCCTGAAGCTGGTAGCTTCGCTGAGTGGCATGAGGGCCTCGAGGGAGGCCTTGGTCCCAAACGGTTGGCAGGAAATCACTTTCTGGGTCCCCTGCTAAGCTGGTCGCCCCCCTTCCATCCTTCCATCCTTTCCCCCCTTTCTCCTTCTTCCCTTCCTTCCCTCCCTCCCGCCTTTCTCTCCCTGCTCTTTTCCTATTTCTGTCCCTGTCTCTGCTGGTCGCTGGAAGCAGAGGGTGAAACTGAGCAGACATTGACTGTCATTTCCATACCGACAGTCTAGTGTAAAGCAGCAGGCATCTTGCAAATAATCCAGAGAAATGGTGTCCAGTAGAACTTTCTGCGTTCTGTATCTGAACTGCCCACTGCAGTAGCCACTAGATGTATGTGACCAGGGAGTTCTTGCACCGTGGCTATCGAGGAGCTGAATTTTAAATGTTATTTCATTTAAATCGATTCAGATGTAAATAGTCCCCCGTGACTAAGGGCTACTGCAGCAGACAGACAGCACGGATCTAGTCACAACTCCATGTCACCAGGCTGTCACTTCCGCACGGCACATGTCTTTATCCGAATGTGTGAGTTCAGTTTTTCATAATTTCTCTCTCTGAGATGGCATGTGCCTTAATCTGCTGTCCTTGAAAGCAGGTCCTGAGATAAAGGCTTGCCGTCTGGTAGCTCGGTGGAGACTGAGACCCTAGAGATAGCTAGGAAAGGCTTCTCCTGCCTGCCCCCAGCCTGGCTCCTCCTGCCAGTGCGGTGCCGGGCACTTTGCCTGATAGTACACTGGCATGGGAATCCAAAAGGTCCAACAGAGAGCTGAGGCCTCAGGACTGTGGGGTCTTCAGCTTCTCCCCTGGTGGAAGAATCCCTGGGGGAACCAGACCTCTCGCTTGACAAAGCCTGAGGCTCGGGGATGACCGAGGGGCTGGTTCTACTTCTTGGGCCCGTGTTTTCCCCTCGGTCCCTGGACTGCCGTGCTCTTAATCTCGGGGCCACAGCACCGTGGTGTTGGAGCCCGTCTCCCACCCTTTGGTGCTGAAAGAACCTGCCACTCACGGTTCATAGGACTTTGAGGAGATGAGCAGCGAGTGTCTGAACAGAACGAAAGTTTCAGGGAAACGAAGTTCCTGTCTCTGCCGGTCGTTATTCTGTTTCCACTCCCTAGAACAGTATTGGACTAAAAATAGGAATTCAACAAATAGCAGAATAAGAATTTAATATCTGTAAAATGTGCTATAAAGCAAATATTTTCAAAAAAATGTAGGGCTATCACTGGGCTGTATGGATCAATAAAAAGGATAGAAAATCTAGAAAGGAACGAAGGTAGGGGATATAAGCTTCTCTATTTAGGTATACCTTTTTTAAAAAACAATATAAATACATTTTTTTAATCTCTTGTCTTCTGACTTAAAATAGAACTGCATGAGGCAACAATATCAAACTGTGGTAACGAGCTCATAAAATATAGAGATACAATTTGTGTGACAATTCTAGCACAGAGAAGAGGAGAGAACAAAGTTACAGAGGAACAAAGTTTTGTTGATATTTGCCGTTAGGTTGGTATTAAGCCAAGCTAGATTTTTATAAGATGTTAATTATAATTTCTATAGCATCACTAACAAAATTACTTTATATATAAAAGATGTATAAAGAAGTTCAAAAATTAATGGTACACTAGAAAATATCTGTTTAACACTATAGAAGATAAATGGGTAAAAAAGCAAATGGTAAAAGAGCAGAAATAAATCTCATGCCTCCCTTTTCTTTAGATCAGTATCAGCATTCATATTGAAAACATCCTTTCCAGCATTCTCATAACGTTTGTCCAGGGTGTTTCCATCACCTGGAATACCTTCTCCCCTTCCTTTCCTGTTACCCTTAAATTCTATCAATCTATTAAGACCAATGCAAGTCACAGCAGAAAAGTTAGGGATGGAGCAATTGGCAACCATTCCGAAAAATGACCTGGCGGTAGACCCATCCTCTCTTCTTGCACCAAAATAAACTTGAGATGCATTAAGGATCTTAAGGTAAAACAGTAGAGACATAAATATACTGGGAGGGAATATATTTACTTATATAATTTCTGAGTGGATAAAAATTTTCCTAAGCAATGTCACATGCGTCAGGAGCCGTAGAGGAAATAATGGAGATTTTTGCTATATAGAAACACTATAAACAAGGTCAAAAGACAAAGAATGAACTGAGAAAAAATATGCACCAGGAAGAATAGTTCTAACTCGATAGACAAAAATCCCCTTGCGAACCAACAAGGCAAAATATCTGCGGAGATATGGGAAGAAAACTTATAGAAGAGAAAGTTCAAATCTCCAATACATCGATGAAGAAAGTTTAATATCAAAGGATGCCAATTAAGATTATAATCTTCAAATATTAGACTGAAAAAGCTTATGAAAAGATGAAAATACCTATTAAAGATGGTAAGTACCGGTGAGAGTTCAGGGAATGAACAATCTTATGCGTTGCTGGTGAGACAGCAAATTGGGAAAATATCCTGGAGGCAAAGTGGGCAACGTTCATTCATTAAACAAATATTTATGAAGCTTCTCTGTGTGCCAGGCACGTGGCAACAACATACTGCTCATCTTTGCTCTCATTTCACATCCAGTGTGGTGGGGAGATAGACATGAAAGAAAAAAGTATACAAACAGGTTTGTAATTACTGCAGTTGTAGAATGTACTTATAATATGTTTAACAAGGGGTCCTAACCTGGTCAGGATGACTGGGGAGACTTCCCTAGCGGGTAAGCCTACAGCCAAGTCTAGCACGAGGAGAAGGATTTAGTGAGGAGAATGGAGAGGAAAACTGTTCTGGGCAGAGAAAATGGTGATGTCATGATGTGAAGGCTCTGGCAAACTCTGGGGCCTTCCCCTCTCCTGCGCCTGTCACTCCTGGCATGCTCTGCCCCTGCTTGTGTTTCTTGACTCAACTCCTGGTTCCAGGGCTGCTGCAATAGTTTATCACCAGTAGCCAGTTTTCACCTCAAAAATTATTGGATTATCCGAGAAACTAAAAGTGTGTCTCACAAAGGAAGTCAATAGATAAAAACTCTTGAGTGGACACAGATTTCAAAATTAGCAGACATGTACTTCAAAGCGGCTACTCTAAATTCAAAGAATTAAAAGAAAAACATGTTTAGAGAAAAACATGTTCAAGGAATTAAGGGAAAATATCTTGCCAATGAGTGAACAGATAGGGAGCTACCACAGACGGATGAGATCTTAGTGGAAATTCTTGAGTTGAAACGGGCAATAACTGAAATTTAAAAAAATTCACCAGAAGTGCTCCAGTTCTGAGATGGCAGAAGAAAGGATCAGTAAACCTGAAGATTAATCAACAGAAAGCATTCCGCTCAAAGAAAGGAGAGAAATAGGATTGGAAGAGAGAAAAAAAAGGAAAAGAATAGAACTTCAGAGACCGGTCCGAATGCATGTCTGTTCTCCAGAAGGAGAGGAGACCGATATAAGGGCAGGGAAAAAATAAGGAAAGGAGCCCTCTCAATATTAATGGAAAATTTAACTTAAATACCCAAGCAGCTCAAAAACCCAAGCAGGGTAAACACAAGCAAAAGCACTTCTAGGTCAATCACAGTCAAAGTCTGAAAGCCAGAGAAAAGGAAAAATCTTGAAAACTTCGGAGAAAAAACAAAAACCCAAGTTGTTCTGTGAAGGGGAACTGTGATACAGTTAATACCTGATTTCTCACCAAGAAGCAAAGAGGCGAAGCCAGAGGTTGCTCACTTACCTGTTGTCGTTGCTGTTCGGTCACTCAGCTGTGTCTGACTCTTTGTGACCCCCCATGGACTTATCTATCCAGATCCTCAAAAGTAGAAATTAGTGAGAGGGGAAAATAATTAATATTCAGTACAAAACTAGCCAGGAATCCCCTAAAACTGAAGAAAGATCTGAGAGCTTAGATTGAAAATGCTCAGTGAACATCAAGCAAGATAAATAAATGAACAAAAAAAAAATCTCAACATGCCACACCAAGGTACACCGTAATGGAATTATAGGACATCCAGGAAAGAGAAAAAAAAAGTCTAAAATTATTTAAAAACTATAAGTCACTATAGTACTAGTTTTTAAAAATAATTATACAAAGATTATAAAGGTATTATACATTACAAAACGTACTTATAAAAGTTTATAAGTACCAGCTTGGTTAGAGTAGAAGTCAAGCTGTAGAAAATTGACTATTGGGCAAATGGTTTTTATCCGTAACAATGCAAGTGAATTTTTTATAGTAGAGCTACAACTGTACTCTGTCTCATAGCAAAGATAATCCAAAACAGTACTTTATAGGATGTTAACAAGTTTTGTACCTATTAGCAAATTCTGATTACCTACATATATGTCTCCCCTTCAAATTCCCCTTTGAACTGTTTCTCACATATTACTGGTCCCTGTATTAATTAGTGAGTTAAGCAAAACCTTAGATGTGTTCATTTTCTATTTGCATGAGGATCATGCTTTTAACAATTTAATTCTTTTAGTTCGCCAATCAGGAATTGAACCCGCACGTCCTGCAGTGAAACCTGAGTCTTAACCACTCTACCGCCAAGGAGGTCCCATGAAGATCAAGCTTTAATCTCTTTAAAAATCATTCTTTGTCTACAAGAAGCTGAATTCGTAATATATGATATATAAATAGAAAAAGAGCTCCTATACAGAAAAAAGAAAAACACAGATTCACTTAAAAGTGAGCAAACCTGTTAAACAGAGAAGTAACCTCATCACTATTCAGAGAAAGGATCCTTGCAACAGGAACTAATTGTTTTTCACTCACAGCAGTTTTCCACGGGCCTGAAATCATGGTCAGCAGAAAACTGACCAAGAAGGGGAGCGGGGCGGGGGAGCGGCGAGGGACTGGCCGGGGGCAAACTCACCTGTGAGGTCTGAACATGCTAGAAAGGGGCTGGGCTGGGGGGGTGACACCGGTGGTACCCCAGGGGAGGGACGGCACGGCTCAGATCTAGATGGTAGCAGAGATGAGGCCTAGAGAAGTCCAGGTGATGTGGGGCACCAGCCTGCGATCTGAGAGTGACCCCCGGGGGCCTGCAGGACCCGTTCAGTCTCCTTATGCCACGGGTGAGTCAGAGACCAAAAGCCATGGAGATGGGATAAACAAGGGATAAACGGCTGTACAGCCGTCGCTTTACCAACCAAGGTCTGTCTAGTCAAAGCTACGGTTTTCCCAGTGGTCACGTTTGGATGTAAAAGCTGGACCACAATGAAGGCTGAGCGCCAAAGGATGTTTTTCCCCCAAGAGGGAGAGGGAAGCGCTGGGTGCTGGAGGGAAGGGGGCCAAGGGAAAGGCACTAGAGGCAGGAGGCGGCTGTCGCCTCTGCCTCGGCGACAGCCGGGATCCAGATAAGCAGGTGGCGGTGCAGAGGGCAGGGCGCGGACCCCAGATGGCGGCTTTGGTGGCAGGGTGATGGGGCATGCTACCGAGAAGAAGGTAGGCGAGGCAGCGACTTGCCCCAGGTCAGGGGACTGCCTCTACCACCCCCCGCCCCAGCCTGCCCCAGCACCTGGGACGCTGACTTATCCGTGTGACAATCAGATGGGCTGAGGCAGCCCTGTGGGAAGACAGCTGGAAGGATGTCTGGGCTCAGGAATGCACAAGTTCCAACAAAGAGCTCCACCCGGGGAGTGGCGCGGGTTGCCAGGCACCCAAGGCTGCAGGTCTCGCCCTGAGCCCAGCGCCAGGGTAAAGGAGGCTGATCCCAGCAGGTCCCGCCTTCCCGTGGGTGCAGGTGGGAGGCAGAGGCTGACTCAGGCCCTGACTCAGCAGGGCTGCCGCTGGGGTGATGAAGGGGGTCCCGGCCCACCCTGAGCGCCCTTTCCTGGGTGTGTTCTGGGAATGCCTCTTAGAGGTCCTAAGTGGAGCCTGTGGCTTCCTTCCTTCTCTCGGAGTTCAAAGACATTTTCTGGGCTGGTCCCACAGCCTCTGAGCTCAGGGCTTGCCCTTCGTGGGGCTTGAAAGGAAATCCTTCACCATCTTCAGTTCAGTTCAGTTCAGTCGCTCACTCGTGTCCGACTTTTTGCAACCCCATGGACTGCAGCACGCCAGGCTTCCCCTGTCCATCACCAACCCCCGGAGTCTACCCAAACCCATGTCCATTGAGTCGGTAATGCCATCCAATCATCTCATCCTCTGTCGTCCCCTTCTCCTCCTGCCCTCAATCTTTCCCAGCATTAGGGTTTTTTCCAATGAGTCAGCTCTTTCCATCAGGTGGCCAAAGTGTTGGAGTTTCAGCTTCAGCATCGGTCCTTCCCACGAAGGAACCATCTTCAGTGTGATGGAATCGATTCACGGTCACCCCGATCTCATTTGCTTGTTCACGTGTTCATTTGTTGGCTCCTCCCTCCCTGCCTTCTCCCGAGTGTCCACTGTGGGCCTGCTGGGCCCTGGGACGCTGTGAGAGGGAGGAGGCGTGGCCCTGCCCTGGGAGCCCCCAGGGAGTCTTTCTCCTGCAGCAGCAAAGCCAGCCAGTGGTGGAGAACCTTGAGCCGGGGCCATGGGCCAGGGAAGGCCTCTAAAGACCTCAGCTGAGAGCAAAGGGGTGACTTGGGGAAAGGGCAAAGGAGGGTTTTAGGGGCACAGATGGAGGTGGGTGGGATGTGTGGCCAAGCTCTGCAGGCTGTGTGGGTGGGTGAAGCCGGGGTATGAGTGGAGGAGACCCGAGGCAGGGACTGAGTTCGGCAAGGCCTGGGGACTGGAGGCTGGGGGCCTGGAAGGTCAGGGCCGCAGGTTAGGGTGAGGGTGCAGAAGTAGGGAGGGGTTCCGGGGGCGTCAGGCTGGCACCGTGGAAGCGCGGCTTCCCCAGACCTGCGGCAGGAGGGAAGTGGCTGGGGCTGGGGGCTGAGGGTGAGGGGCTGCGGGCACAGCGGGGGCAGCTGGACAGGAGAGGCCCCGGGGTAGCGCCTCACCGTGGGTGTTCCGAGCCTCCTCTGCCCCAGCTTCCGAAGGCCTCCCTGCAGCATGCTCAGCCCCGGGCCCTGGTCCCTTCAGGGCTGGCCTCTAGACATGGAGACCTGCCTGGCCCGAGGTCATGGCTCTCCCGGGCCAGCACACCGGCTCTGCCTGACTGCAGTCCACTCCTGCCTGCGCTGGTTGTCCCTCTGGTCCCAGAGCTCCGGCGGGCTCAGTCCTCAGTCCAGGCCTGCGTCCCTTCCCTCCTGGTCACAGTGGCGACCCGGGCCATCGTGAACTGACATCCGGGTCCCCGAAGCCCGCCCTGAGTAGCTTCCCCCCACTGCCTACGCTGCCCCCCACCACGGTGCCCGCCCCCAGGGGAGGGGCTGAGACTCCAGCAAAGAGGGCGGCCCAGCCCAGGCCAGGGGTGCTGGGGACTGCCCCACCTGCCGCAGAGGCACAGTCGAAGGGTCAGCAAGGGGCTTCTGGAGGCCTGAGAGCTGTGATTTGTGCAGACTCCTCACTTGGAGACCTGCCCCACCTCCACACACCCCTGCACACCCCAAAGCCCGGGAACCGAAACACTGGCAGAGACTCCGCTGGGAGCCCCTGGCTGCCCCCAGTTCTTCCCAGGAGCCAGCCCTGAAGCACCACTTGTGTGAGCCCGGCTTACTTGGGAGGGGACCCCAGGAGACATGCGGAGGGTGTGAAGGAGGGTGGCAAGGAGGGGACCCAGCTATTACAGCCGGTGTCATCAGGCAAGTCACCTCTGAGGCTTCCGGAGCTCAGTCCCCAGGCCCCTGGGGAGTGCTGGGGGCCTGGGGTGGGCACAGGCTGGTGTGGCCCTGGCCAGAGGCAGTCAGCTGCCCGCTCCAGACATGCTTGAGTTGGGGGCTGCTTCTGGGCATCTGGGCTTTGTCTGACTCAGAGCCAGAGACAGCATCTGTCTGCAAAGGCAGCAGAGATGCCCTCTGGGGGGGTTGCCCCTGGGAGGGGCAGGAGATCCACGGGTGTGTGGTTGCTGGCAGCCTGGTCTCCCGGCTCCTCGTCCAGAGATGGAGGGGACATCTTATTCCTTTATCCTAGGAGATTCTGCCAGGCCCCAGTCACCTGGGAGCTTCAGCCAGGGAGCTGTGCACCGGGCAGTTGGGGAGGGGGCGTCCGCCCCGGCCTGCAGCCCCAGCACACCCCCTAGGGCTCCGAGGGGCAGGCCGTGGGGCGGGCAGCTTGGTCTGGACGGACGTTTCGCCCCCCAGACCCGCGGGCTGCCGTGGGCGCCCAGCAGCCAGCCTTTGTCCTGCTGGTCACAGGCGCCGCGCTCCATGCCCAGCTTGTGTTTCCCAGGCCAAGCCGGGCAGGCAGGGGCCCTGCAGCCATGGAAACAACACAGACCACCTGTCCCGCCCCGCTCCGCGCTCTGCCCAGCCGCTGCCTTGGTCCCTGTGGGCCTCCTGGTGCGCTGGCCCGGGCCCAGCTGCGCTCCGGGCAGACCAGGACTCAGCCCCGCCCACCCAGGGACCTCAGCTGGGCCTCTGCAGAGGGATCCCGGGGGCTCTGGAGCCCCAGGGTCCCCTCACCTGCTCCTGGCACTCAGGGCTCCGAGGATCTCGGATCCTGAGGGCTCTTTCCTTTCCCACGTGCCCCTCCTTCTCTCCAGCCACTTGCCCCTGGGGCCCGGGCAGGGGCCAGCTCAGAGGCTTGCTCCTGGATCAGAACTGCCCCAATATAAGACAGGCCGTCTCGAAAAGTGGTGAGCTCCTCATCACAGGAGACGTGCAACAGTAGACTCCTGGAGCTGCTCTAAGGGAGTCCTGGTGGGCGTGGAGAATAACTGACTGAATGAATGAGCGTGGGAAGGGCTCTTTCACTCAAGAGGCCTTGTCCCATTCTTCTGTTCCGTGAACATCAGTGGTGTCCACCTTTGGGCTTGTCCACGGGCAAGGGCTGGGCAGGCAACAGCGACATTACAGTCATAAGTGTTGCCTCCATGGCAGGCAGAGGCCTGTGGATAAGCAGGCTCCAGGTCAGACACACATGTTCTGCCCCAAGCCAGGCAGACTGGGAGCCCAGAGGGGTCCCAGAGGTCAGAACTTCAGTGCCAGATCCTGTTGGTGGGGAAACTGAGGCACAGGGGGTGGCCATGCCACCCGGAACCTGGATATTGCCCCAGAGCTTCGGGTCCAAGGCCACCCACGCTGCAAAGGCCTTGGGAACTTCTGAGGAAGGGAGCCCCTTCTCCAGATTTGGGGAGTGACCCGGGAGCAGCACCATGAATGAGGCTGGATGTTGTATATTTATTCAACATGTGCCCTAGAAGAACTGGGCACACGTCAGGCTGGGCTGAGGGCTGCCACAAGCATCTGAGGAGACTCAGCTCCTGGGACAGTGTTCCAGGTTAGGACGATCCTGCTTCCCAGGTGGCTCCATGGTAAAGAATCCGCCAGCAATGCAGGAGACTCGGGTCTGATCCCTGGGTCAGGAAGATCCCACGGAGAAGGGAATGGCAGCCCACTCCAGTGTTCTTGCCTGGAGAATCCCATGGAGACAGGAACTTGGCAGGCCCCAGTCCGTGGGGTCACAAAGAGTTGGACGTAACTGAGCAACTGAGCACTGAGGCGTGCTTCACGAGGCCACGTGGCTGGCTTGAAGGGTCAGAACGTTCTGAGCTTCTCTCCGCTCCAGCCAGCTAGTGCTGCATAACAAAGCACCCCAAAACAGCGATGCAGAGCTGCCGCTGCTGCCGCTAAGTCGCACCAGCCGTGTCCGACTCTGTGCGACCCCATAGCCGGCAGCCCACCAGGCCCCCCCGTCCCTGGGACTCTCCAGGCAAGGACACTGGAGTGGGGTGCC
>NW_024070213.1:3698559-3712011 GCF_014754425.2 Oryx dammah
CCCCCGTCCCTGGGACTCTCCAGGCAAGGACACTGGAGTGGGGTGCCATTGCCTTCTCCAATGTGTGAAAGTGAAAACTGAAAGTGAAGTCGCTCAGCTGTGTCCGACTCTTAGCGACCCCATGGACTGCAGCCCACCAGGCTCCTCTGTCTGTGGGATTTTCCAGACGAGAGTATTGGAGTGGGGGGCCATCGCCTTCTCCAGATGTAGAGCTACAACCATGTTATTCATGAAGGCTGTGGGCCAGTTATCCTGAAAGGCCACAGTGGGGACATCTCTGCTCTGCTCTGCCGTGTCTGGTCCCTGGGCCGGGACCATCTCCCAGCACCGCTCTGTGTGGCCCCTCCACGTGGCTCAGGCTTCCCCAGGGCGTGGAGGTCTCGGAGGAGTCGAACACCCTTCCTCTCTGGTCGCTCAGGACTCTGGAGTAGCAGCTGTGCAGCCTCGTGTGGTCAGCCTGGGGGGATACGGGCAGCATCACAGCCTACAGACCCAAGGAGCCACCAGCCCCCAGACCCGCGAGGAGAGGACAGAGACCTCCGCTCTCCACGGGAGGAGAGGCAGGGCGTTGGCAGCCACATTTAACACTGCTGCTCGACTGCCTATTCCTAGCCTCCAGTTTCATTCTCTGTGCTTTGAAAACTCTGCCATCAGCCAAGTGAGTGAAAGTCCCGCAGTCGTGTCCGACACTTTGCAACCCCATGGGCTACAGAGTCCATGGAATTCTCCAGGTCAGAGTACTGGAATGGGTAGCCTTTCCCTTCTCCAGGGGCTCCAGAGGATCTTCCCAACTCAGGGATCGAACCGAGATCTCCCACACTGCAGGCAGATTCTTCACCAGCTGAGCCACAAGGGAAGCCCAAGAATACTGGAGTGAGTAGCCCATCCCTTCTCCAGCAGATCTTCCCGACCCAGGAATCGAACCGCGGTCTCCTTCATTGTAGGCGGATTCTTTATTAACTGAGCTATCAGGGAAGCTGCTGTCAGCCAAGGCTGGGCTTAAATCTTAAGCCAGAAAACCATCCTGATAACCCCTCTCCTGAGTAGCACTTTCTGCTCACACGTTCGCCCTTGGTTAAGACCCCTTTCTAGCGGATAACGGGGACAGCCATGGGCATGGTACTCCTTACCTTGCCTGTGCACTCACACATGTGTGTTCTTTTTTGGTTCTCAGAGAAACCCTGTGAACCATTTCCAAGGAGGGGGGCATCTCACCTGGAGTTTTGCAGGATGAGTAGGAGTTCTCCAGAGAGAATTTGAAAGAAGGTGTGGTGAGCTTGGGCACATGCGCAGTCAGGTGTGGCTGGAGGACAGAGTTGCACTTACCCTGGGGCAAGGAGGTTTTAGTGGGGCCATGCACCAGACAGCCCTGACTAACCCTAACCATTCTGGCCCCAACTGCAGGAAGATTGGCAGCTGGCCCAGGACAAGCCCCCCAAAAGCCGGTCTGCCTGTCTTCTCTGCTTTATGTGGTTTCAAGAGTCCTTCTAAGCATTCTCTGGGGTAGGTGGGTGGGTGCTGTTAGCCCCATTTCACAGATGAGAAAACTGAGGTTCTGAGTGGTTCCCCTGGAGTCCAGGTGGAGTGAGAGGGCTGGGACCAGGGTTGGGAGCGCCTCTGGTCTGCCCCACAGCCTCATCCTTGGACTGAGCTCAGGCAGGGCGGGAAGTTCTTCTCCCCCAGCACCCCAGCTGCCCCCGCAGCTCCCCACCCCTCTCAGCCCTGACCACATGGCCCAGAAAGGCCGATTCAGAGCCAGCTGCAGCCAGCCAGGCCTCTGGTTTAGATCAGCAGGCAGCAGAGAGCCTGGTCACGTGCTCACTCACGTCCACTGCTCCTTGGGGCCATGGGAGGGGGAAGGCGAGAACTCGGGGGGGGGGGGGAGAGGTGCTGCATGAGGGGAAACCAAGGCCTCTGCCACCAGCTTGGGCCCAGCTTCCCCACCCGTCCAGCCCTTTGCTTCTGGCTCTTGAAAGCCTGCCTCCGCCCGCCAGGTAGCCAGCCAGCCCCGCGGCCAGTGCCCCGCTGCCTGCCTGCTCCCGCCTGGCCCGGTCACCCCGAAGAGCTGACAAAAGCCAGCTGCCCTCCCAGCGGTCGCCCAGCAGGCAGACACCCGGAGGCGTGACGCCCGCCCTGGTCTGGCACCGGAGGCTGCCAGGAGGGCCCTTGGAAAGCTCCTCTCCACTCCCACTCCCAGGGGCTCTGCAGCTCCTTTCCGGAATGGCTTCCCGATGAGGTCATGCCGCTCGGAGCGAGGGAGGAGGCCGCCGGGAAATGCTGCTGGCTGGGCCCCAGTTCGCCTGGAAGATGGCTGCCCGCGGCCTCCCGGCCCCGCCGCCTGAAGACCCGTCAGGGCCCTGCAGGGAGAGGACGCGGGGCGGCGTGCTTGGTGGCCTCGCCCAGGGGCCAGGACCCGGGACCTTCGTTCCTCTGCCGGCCTCGATGCCGCGGCCCCAGGGCCTCACACTGAGCCCAGAGCTGGGCCTGGGAACGCTGCAGCACCCATGGGGAGCTGGGGCTGGCTAGGTGTCAGTGGACGCTCACTGGGCCACAAGGGAGGGAGGGCCCTGGCTGGCATGTGGGCTCTGACCCGCCAGGCTGCGTGTTCCTGGAGCGCGAGTTCTTTCCGGCCACTGGGCAGAGTAGGCCCGTAAGGAGGCCGGCTGGGGCCCACCCTTGTGCCCCTCCACCCACATCCCTCTTGTGCCTCTTCTTTCGAAGCCAGGCCTCCTTTCCTGCAAAATGGAAACTGCCCGCAGGGAGCGGGAGAGACACAGCAACTGAGCGCAGAAGTGTCCCCAGAGGTGACTCTCCTCCCCACCTACGGAGGCCGCAGGAACCAGCTGACCCTGCAGCCCCTGGGGCCTCTTGCAGGGAGGAATGGACTTTAAGATCTGAAGCCGCCCCGCGAGGGCCGGCGGGGCAGGGCTCACAGAGGCCTCCTCGAGTCCTCCCTGGGTCCTGGGAGCTGGAGGAGGTCACCTCCGCTGAGCGGGGCCCAGCTGGAGGCCCGGCAGGACCCCTGCCCTTGGCGGCTTGGGGACTCTGGGGGTGTGCAGAGCAAGAGAGCAGGCCTCGGCGTCTGTAGCCCGGGGCTCTGTCTCCGCCTCCGATGGGCTGTGTGACGGCCAAGCCCTGCTCCCATCTGCAGACCGGAGGCTCGCCCACCCCCGGGCCTGACGACCCAGGACCAAGCCTCAAGCTCTGCGGGGGCAGCCTGTCTCTGGGTTTCAGCCCGAATGTCTGTGTTGGAACAGACCCAGCGGCCACAGAGCGGTGCCCCGTGCGCAGAGGAGGGCCGGGCGCGGGAGCCAGCAGCAGGGCCCGGATCCGAGCCCAGCCTCCTCGGCTGGCCCTGAGTGACCCAGCTGGGCCTCCTTGTGCCCCTCCCGCCTCCCCCTGCACAAAGCACAGGCTCCCAGAACAGATATGCTCCCCTCTGCTGCCCCCTGGTGGCTGAAGTCACACATGGCGGTTCAGTTCGGTCACAGTCGTGTTCGACTCTGCGACCCCATGGACTGCAGCACGCCAGGGCTCCCTGTCCATCACCAACTCCTGGAGTTTACTCAAACTCATGTCCATTGAGTTGGTGATGCCATCCAACCATCTCATCCTGTGTCATCCCCTTCTCCTCCTGGCTTCAATCTTTCCCAGCAGCAGGGTCTTCTCCAGTGAGTCGGCTCTTCGCATCAGGTGGCCAAAGTACTGGAGTTTCACCTTTAGCATCAGTCCTTCCAGTGAACACCCAGGGCTGATCTCCTTTAGGATGGACTGGTTGGATCTCCTTGCAGTCCAAGGGACTCTCAAGAGTCTTCTCCAACACCACAGTTCAAAAGCATCAGTTCTTCGGCGCTCAGCTTTCTTTATGGTCCAACTCTCACATCCATACATGACCACTGTACCCACCTACTATAGACACCCACAGATGTGTGGCACCCATGGGCTGGGGCGCCCACAGGGACACAGTTGCGCTCCCTCAGAGCCCTGGTCAAGAGCACCACTGTGCCTCCCTAGGGCATGGTACAGACAGGAGGCGCCTGGCTCTCATTGCCCCCGTGCCCTGGAGCAGGGGTCCCCAGCCTCTGGGATCTAATACCTGATGATCTGAGGTGGAGCTGATGTCATAACAACAGAAGTAAAGAGCACAGTAAATGCAGTGAGACGGAATTGTCCCAACACCATCCCCATCCCTGGCCCATGGAGAAATGGTCTGCCATGACACTGATGAAATGGTCTGCCATGAAACTTGTTCCTGGAACCACAAGGTGAGGGACCATGGCCCTGGAGTCTCCCATCTCAGGCGGGGGGTGTGGAGGGAGGCGGGGCCGCGTGAGCCTGCAGGAGGCCCTGCACAGCTGGATGCAATTAGGAAAGCTGAGAAGTTATTGTTTGGAGTTAAGTCGAAACTGATCTCCCCAAGGTGACGGCCAGACACCTCAAGGGTGTGTTCCCCTGATGTAGCCCCTTGGGCGCCAGGAAGCAGGGCCCCTGGATTCCAAGGACGTGAGGAAAGAGGACAACGAGGGTGCCACTGCCCCCCAGGGCTGGTCTGGTGGGAACAGCAGGGCATGGGGGTCTCTACCCCAGCCTCCAAGTCCCGGCCCCGTCCACCTCCCGCCAAGGCCCTGCCCTCTCCTGGCTTCACCTGGGTCGGCCCAGCCCTGCCTGGCCTCCACAGGGGCCTCCCCCACCTTTCCTCTGCCTCTGTCCACAACCTGAGCGATTTTCTTAAAATTCCAAATGGCCCAGCCCTGACCCCTGGCCCTTAGGGAGGCTTCACAGTACCCCTCAAATCTTCCCTAGTGCAGTCCCCACCTTGCATCCCAATTTCCATGGCTTCTGACACCCACCTCCTTGTTTGTCCTATGACAGCTGGGGGGCATTTCAGCCCATTTCACAGATGGAGAGACTGAGGCCAGGGAGCAGAAGGAACATTCAGAAGGCCCCAGGGTGAAGGTGGCAGACAGAACCAGGCCTGAGAGCAGGGTCTGAACCCCCATCGGGGGCAATGAACCCCCATCGGGGGCAACCAACCCACACTCCCTCCCAGTGTCCACCAGACAGAGGCCTGTAGGATCCAGGAGCTGCAGGCGGGGGAGTGCGGGGCTGCCGCCACCTCCACCAAGGGACACAGCCCGACTCTTGGCCTTAAGTGGCCTCCAGGGCGCGGGGCAGCCAGGCTGCAGGGGGCCTGGAAACTTGACCGTGGCTGTTTATTCAGCTGTCTAAGTTGGCGCCGGCTCCCCCACTGGGCCTTCTGGAGTTAAAACACTCGACCCTGTCCCCACCGCCGGGCAGTGACCTGCTCAGAGCCGAAGTCCCCTGCGGGCAGCTTGCAGCACCCTGGGGGCCACCCTCTCCGGGCCGGAGGAAGCATCTCCTCTCCCTGTCGGGCAAAGTCCCTGTGAAGGAGAAGCAGAGAGCATCCTGGGTTTGGGTTGAGGAGCATTTAAAGAAGGGACGTGGGCGCAGAGCCGAGGACTAGCTGCAGGGGGCGAGCAGCCCCCTAGGGCTGGTGGTGGAAGGGTGAGGGGGGCACTGGGTCCCAAACCTGGAGCCGGCTGCCAGGAGAGGACCCCTTACCCCGAGTCCTGCCGGGGCTCCTCCCACTGGCTGAGCCAAAGGGATGTCAGTGCTCAGGGAGACTGTCGATGCCTCCCTCCATCCAGGTCAGCCTCTGGGAGGCTGGAGTGGGCAGAGAGTGGGTCTGCAGATGCAAAGAAAAGGGACAGCAAGCCTCCCGAGGAAGGGAGCCTGTGCCTGTGGAACATTCCTCATGGGGCTGTGGGGCGAGGGGGTGGAAGCCACAGTACTTTCCTGCAACAGAAGCGCAGAGAACACCGCTTGGCGCCAAACCAAAGGATGAAGCTCTGTGGTCTTTCTTTAGAAGCTTGCTGAGGTCCCATCCAGGGGTGGCGTCTGAGTCCCTTCCCCTTGGGTTTGGGGGGAGGCCCTGATGGCCCGGGTGAGTACAGAGTGTGGAAGGGCACCAGGTGGGTTCAGAGGCTGGGCTGTGACTACCCCAGCCTCCGCCTGGCTCTCTTGCACTGGCACTAGGAACCCAGCGGGTGAGAGGCCACCAGGTGCAGGGCCTCAGGCGAGAGCTGACCCTGCCCGGCGTGTGAACAAGGCTGCCTGCCCTGATCCCAGCCCCTCCGGGGGCCCCGAGCCACCTCCAGCAAGGCCCCCAACCTGGTGGAACAGAGATGAGGCATTCCCACTGAGCCCAGTTCAAGTCCTGGACCCAGGGAGACCCTGAGGGTAATAAACCAACCGCGACAAGCCCCCGTCTTCTGAGGCGCCCTGTTAGCAGCTCACCCAGCGCCTGGAAAATGGGCATCACGACACAGGTCGGTCCTCTCTGCGCTGGAAATGAAGGAACTTCTGCGCTGTCTCTCTGGACAGAGTTGAACCACCAGCTTCTCTCTCTTTACTCAGAATGACGCCTTCTAACCTTCATGGGCACCCCGCTGCTGGTCTGCAGGGGAGCAGGGAGCAGGCTCGGGCTGGGCCGTGGTGGGGAGGGTTGGAGGGGGAGGATAGGGGTGGCAGCACCCGGGAGTCAGGCAGAGGCGAGTCCGCCAGCACAGGCCCAACCTCCCTCCGGAAGCCCTCGGCTGGGATGACGGGGTGACCAGGGGCCCCGTGTTCCCATCACAGGGTCACAGGATCAAGGGGTCAGCCGAAGAGGAGAGATGGAAGGGGGCCGTGGAGTGAATCACCGGCTGAGGCTGAGGGGTGGTGGGCACACAGGCCCACTGAGCATGAACGACAGCCTGCCTCTCTTCTTCATCCGCCTGTCTGTACACCCGCAGGAGTGACAGGCGAGGGGCTGGGCCGGGGTCAGGCCGATGGGCACGTGCTGAGGGCCTGGCAAACAGGGATCGCTGTGCCCCGGTGGTGGGATTCGGATTGAGACCTGACACCTCTGACTCTAACCATAGAGAACAATTTGTGTAAATCGCCACTTTGCTTTGTTGCCTTGGCTGCTGGGGAGCTCTGAACCAAAGCCGTGAGCTTATCTCTGGCTCCACTTAGACTAAAAATCATTTTTAAAAATTTAACTGCATTTTCATTTATTATTTTATTTTTGGCTATGCGGGTCTTTGCTGCCTTTGCAGCCTTCTCTCTAGGCTTCAACAGCATGTGAACCGTGAACTTCCAGACGTATGAGCTGGATTTAGAAAAGGCAGAGGAGCCAGAGGTCAAATTGCCAACATCTGCTGGACCATAGAAAAGACTAGAGAGTTCCAGAAAAACATCTACTTCTGTTTCACTGACTACACTAAAACCTTTGCCTATGTGGATCACAACAAACTGTGGAAAAGTCTTCAAGAGATGGGAATACCAGAGCATCTGACCTGCCTCCTGAGAAACCTGTATGCAGGTCAAGAAGCAACAGTTAGAACCAGACATGGAACAATGGACTGGTTCCAAATCAGGAAAGGAGTACGTCAAGGCTGTATATTGTCACCCTGCTTATTTAACTTATACACACAGTACATCATGCAAAATGCTGGGCTGGAGGAAGCACAAGCTGGAATCGAAACTGCGGGAAGAAATATCAATAACCTCAGATATTCAGATGACACCAAATGGCAGGAAGCAGAGAAGAATTAAAGAGCCTCTTGATGAAGGTAAAAGAGGAGAGTGAAAAAGAGAATGTTTAAAACTCAGCATTCAGAAAACGAAGATCATGGCATCCGGTCCCATCACTTCATGGGAAATAGATGGGGAAACAATGAAAACAGTGACAGACTTTATTTTCTCGGGCTCCAAAATCATGGCGGATGGTGACTGCAGCCATGAAATCGAAAGACACTTGCTCCTCGAAAGAAAAGTAACCACAAACCTAGACAGCATGGTAAAAAGCAGAGACATCACTTTGCCAACAAAGGTCCATCTAGTCAAGGCTATGGTTTTTCCAGTGGTCATGTATGGATATGAGAGCTGGACAATAAAAAAGGCTGAGCGCCAAATAATTGATGGCTTTAAACTGTGGTGCTGGAGAAGACTCTTGAGAGTTCCTTGGACTACAAGGAGATCCAACCAGTCCGTTCTAAAGGAAATCAGTTCTGAATATTCATTGGAAGGACTGAAGCTTAGGCTGAAACTCCAATACTTTGGCCATCTGATGTGAAGAACTGACTCATCTGAAAAGACCCTGATGCTGGGAAAGATTGAAGGCAGGAGAAGGGGACGACAGAGGATGAGATGGCAGGGTGGCATCACTGGCTCGATGGACATGAGTTTGAGTGAACTCTGGGAGTGATGGACAGGGAGGCCTGGCGTGCTGCAGTCCATGGAGTCCCAGAGAGTCGGACATGACTGAGCGACTGAACAATAACTCCGGTTGCGGCAGATGGGCTTAGCTGCTCCCCGGCACGCGGGATTGTGGCTCCTGGACCAGGGATCGAACCCATGTCCTCTGCTTTGGAAGGTGGATTCTTAACCACCCGGCCACCAGGGAAGTCTCTCTCCCTTCATCTTTAGCCTCTGCTTGTCACACCATGCCCCGTGGCTTCTTGGTCGCACGACCAAATCCTTTCTGAGTGACGGACCCCTGAGTCCTCCCTTCAGGCTCCTCAGTCCCCACAGCCCTGCAGAGGCCCCCCCACCCCTGGATGACACGGACCCCTGCCCTCAGGGAGCACGCCTGCCAGGCCTGGGATGTTCACACCCTCGGCTCGGGCTCAGACCCCTTCTCCCCACCTCCCGCCAGGTCCAGGCTGCGCCTCCACCAGCATGCCTGCTTCCTGGGCCTCAGCGCATCCAGCGAGGCTGCCGGACGGGAGGACTGGGGGCCCGGCACAGGTAGCAGCTGCCAGTGTCTACTCTGTTCCTCCTCCTGTTTTCATAGTTTTATTCACTGATTTTTCACCGTGCGGGGTCTTCGTTGCTGTGCGGGCTTTCCTCAAGTTGCCGTGAGCCGGAGCTACCTACCCTCTAGTGGCTTGAGATCCCGCTGCGGTGAACTCTCGCTGCGGAGCACGGGCTGTAGGTGCACAGGCTTCAGCAGCTGAAACACGTGGGCTCAGAAGGTGTGGTTCCCGGGCTCTAGAGCACAGACTCAATAATTGCGGTGCCCAGGCTTACCTGCTCCGAGGCACGTGGGATCCTCCCAGACCAGGGATCGAACCACTGTCCCCTGCACTGGTCGGTAGATTCTTCACCACTGAAGCCACCAGAGATGCGCTCTCCTCCTGATGTGACCCTTGTCTCATCTTTCGGCCTGGCCCTCAGGCTTCTGAGTAGTGGAGACGGCAAGCGCGCAGCAGGAGTGCCCAGCGCCGTGGCACCCCAGGCCTCTGTCCCGAGGAACTCAGGCTCACCAGGAGGCAAGGTGATGGAGCAAGTCCCAGGGCTGTGAGAGCCTGGGGGGTGCGAGGTATCAGGAGAGGCTGCCTGGAGGAGGGGACCTCACAGGTGAGACCTGAAGCTCAATAGTGTTGATCGGGAGAACGGGGTGTGGGGTCAAGCAGGCGGGCAGGAGGCTGTGAGGAGCGGTCAAGACAGGTGGGTCCATGGCCCTTCTAATGCCAAGGAGCTGAGAAGGTCCTTCGAAGCTGGCCCTGGGGCACCGGGGCCTGGGTCAGCGGAGGCAGGGTTCCCCTATGCCTGGGGAGGAGGGAGCAGGCAGGAGGCCCGGGGGGCACACGGAAGCTTCAGAGAAGAGGGTGTGCCGGGCTCTCAGACACTCACTCGGGGCACAGTTCTGACTTGATCATTCAGTCGGGCCTGAGGACCCCTCTGACCCCTGGCACCCCTTGCCTGGTGTTGGGGGGAGTGTGTCTTTCTCCCAAAGATTGGCACCGAAACCCCCCAACCCCGCCGGGCAGCAGCAGAGAGAATGGTGATGACCTGGGGAAAGGATAGCGGATTCTGGCCAGATTTTTGACGTTAAAATAGACTTTGAAAAGTATGGCTGAGACAACAGTTTTGGAAGAAAAACAACAAAAGAAGCTTCTAGAAGCCAGCGCCCCAGCCAGCATGAGTTCAGGCCCCAAACAATGGCTCTGGGGAGACGATCCGTTGGTGACCCTGACCTGCACAGCTGCAGGCCTCCGGGGGGCTTGGGAACTGTGGGGGGGCCCAGACCCTCAGGACAGGGCGGGGCTGCCCAGGGTCCCCTGCCCTGGGAGCACAGTGAGCGGAGCCACGTGCTGGTCCCAGCTCTGCGGAAGGTGGGGCAGGGCGGTCCTGCAGTGGCCACAAGAGCAGGTCCACCTCTTCAGATGCCCCGGGAGACCTGGGTTCGATCCCTAGGTCGGGAAGATCCCCTGGAGAAGGGAACGGCTCCCTACTCCAATATTCTGGCCTGGAGAATTCCATGGACTGTACAGCCCACGAGGTCACAAAGAGTCGGACACGACTGAGCGACTTTCATGACACGGCTGTGCAGGGATGGAGGCATGGGTGACCCCGGGGGCACCTGGCTGGAAGGAGGACCCCAGAGTCTGCCTGCCCGGACAGAGAGGTTCTGAGGCTGGGCACCGCTGGCGGTGAGGCTGCAGGAGTCAGATGCTACTGGAGGGGGACTCTGAGCTGCCTCAGTTTACCCTGTTGACCAAGATGCGCTGCTGCTGCGTCCCAGGTCGCTCAGTCGTGTCCAACTCTTTGCAACCTTATGGGCCGTAGCCCGCCAGGCTCCTCTGTTCCTGGAATTCTCCAGGCAAGAATACTGGAGTTGGGGGTCTGCTCAAGCCAGAGCACCAGATCCAAACAAATGAATTCCGTTTTCCCCTCTGGATGCAGCTGTCTTTCCTCAGGGACGCTCAAGGTCGGGGCGGGGGGAGTGCTCCATGGTCCTGAGACCTGGGGGAGGCTGACTCAGGCGGGGATGTCTCGGCCCCTGCAGCCCCTGCCCAGGCTGGGCACCATGGCATCCAAGAAACACCGGGGTTCCCAGGTTTGACCTCTGCGCCAGCCCACCCACCAAGCCCTGGGCCCGCAGTCTAAGGTCCAGTTCTCTGGGGACTGAAACTGAAGCCTCTGCGGCTGCACTGCCTCGGTGGGAACCTAAGAGCTGGATTCTTTTCCTTGGGGAGGAGGCTGTGGCCAGCCCCGGAGTCATTTCACTTGTAAATTAGGTCTTGGCTTTTCTTGTCTCTGGCTTCTCCCCCTCCGCCTTGGCTGGGAGGTGACCATCTGCAGTACGGCCAGCAATGGGCTGGGCACCCCCCAGCTGGGTGACTCGACGGTTGTTGGGAGGGTGGAAGGATAGGAAGGGGGGCCCAGCCTGGGAGGCTGTGCTGGAGGCAGGGGGCCTGCCTGTGGTGTCCAGCCTCCTCACTTTAGATTTGGGCTGGCCCTGTAAGGGGCCCAGTTGGGTCGCCCTCCCCCAGCCCCACGATCCAGGCCCCTGGGCGTTTTCAGGGGGCGGGGAGGGCCCAGTGGCCTCCGCGCAGACGCGGAGCCTGAGCTGGGTCAAGGTCCCCCAGGCCCCGCCTGCCCTGGGCAGGAGCCGCTTCCGGCCGCAGGGCAGACAATGCGCTGGCTGGGGAGCCGTGGCCCCTGGCCAGATTCCCCCACCCCCATCCCAGCCACACAGGAAGCCGGAACTCAGAAGACAGCGTGTCCTGGAGTGAACCCTCCGGCAGGCGCTGCGGTCCAAGGCATCTGATCCCCAGAGGAGGCGCCTCCAGTTGAATCGAACTGATTTCTTCCAGCCTTAAAATGACGAGGGGCCCCGGAGCCCTCCTGGGGGTGGGGGGACTTCAGTCCTTGCCCTCGGGGTGTGCTGAGTTTCTTCCTAACCGTGAGGCCTTTGCACTGGCCGTGCCCTCTGCCCACCACGCTGGCCTCCAGGTCCCTTCAAGGGCACCTCCTCCTGGTTGCAGCTGCAGGGGCCGCTCCTGGCCCACGCCTCCCCTTCCTGTCGGGGTTTCACGGGCCCTCCGCCCCCCTTCCCTCACCCCAGCCCCCAGCACGGCTCAGGCCTGAGCTGGACCTGTCAGCCTCAGTTCCTGCTGTCACCATGGGTCTGGGTGAGTTCCCCCCCAGCACCCCGACCCCTGCGTGCACTGCCCACCCCACGTCCACTGCCCACCCTCTCCAGGCAGCGCCTCCCTGCAGGCTCAGCTCGCGTGCTCCCCCAGCCCCGGGGCACCTCCAGTAGCACACGCACCGCCTCCGTGTGCCCATCTCGAGGGGGCCCAAAGGCTGGGGTGGGGGTCCAGGCGGCTGGGGGCTGTGTACCCCAGTGACTGTCGGGATCAAAGTCACTGACGACCCCTTTCCTCTGCACCCCCAGGGCTTGCCCCTGGAGACAGGCCTGCAGACCAGGAGGCCGGCCCCTCTGAACCAGATGGAAGGAGCTGAGAGCCAAACTCTCCAAAGAGCAGGGCGGCCCTTGCCCGGGCCCTGCTCCCTGGCCGGACGTCCCACCTCCCCACCCCCAGTGGAGGACCGGCTCCTTCCCAGGCCTGCCGGCTGCACGGCCCTCGCCAGGCCCCCAGCCTCCTGGGCTCCTTTCCGCAGAGAGGCCCCCGAGGGCCTCGAACACCCCTGCCCTGGGCCAGCGGTGCGCTTCACTGCCCGTGCTCACCCTGTGGGCCCCAGGGAGTCCCCGTCAGTCTGTGGCGCTCGGGCGTCGGTAGGTGGGTAGGAAGGGAGGTTCGTGCAGCTCCAGCTGGGTCTCACCACTCCTGCCAGGCTTGGCTTTTGTTTTTTATTTTCAAGGTGAAGGAGTTAACTTTTTGCTCACCTCTGGATTCTCCAAACCCTTTTGCATAAAACCTGGTACACACTAGGCCTGAAAAAGATGCTTGTTGGCTGACACATGACTGAGGGAGCTGTGGGGACAGCGCAGCCCTCAGAGCAGTGAGTGGGTGTGTCTGTGCGTCGGTTTGTATGTCTGTGTGTGTGTCTGTACGTGTGTCAGGATGTGTCTCTGTGCGTGCATGTGGGCATGTGTGTGTCTGCGTGTGTCAGTCTGTGAGTGCAGGAATGTGTGTGTGTGTCTGTCTGCGTGTGTCGTTGTGTATGTGTGTCTCTGTGTAAGTGTGTGTGTCAGCCTGTGAATGCATGAGTGTGTCTGTCTCTGAGTGTATACGTTTGGCTGTGTGTGAATGTGTGTGCCTGTGCGTGTCTGTGTGTATGCGAGTATGTGTGCCTGTGTGAGTGTGTGTCTGTGTGCATGTGAGAGTGTGTGTGTCTCTGACTGTGTCGGTGTGCCTATGTGTGAGTGTCTGTGTGTGTGTCTGTGTGCCTGTGTGTGTCTCTATGTGTGTCTCTGAGCCTGTGTGTGTGTGTCTCTGCGTGTGTCTGTGTGCCTGTGTGTGAGTGTATGTGTCTGTGTGCATGTGAGAGTGTGTGTCTCTCTGTGTGTGTCTCTGAGCCTGTGTGTGTGTCTCTCTGTGCCTGTGTGTGAGTGTGCAAGTGAGAGTGTGTGTCTCTGAGCCTCTGTGTGAGTGTGTCTGTGTGTGAGTGTGCATGTGAGAGTATGTGTCT
>NW_024070213.1:3712111-3725290 GCF_014754425.2 Oryx dammah
GTGTCTGTGTGCCTGTGTGAGTATGTCTCTGTGTGTCTGTGTGCCTGTGTGTGTGTGTCTCTGTGTGTGTCTGTGTGCCTGTGTGTGTGTGCCTGTGTGTGCCCCACCACCGCCTGGAGCACGCTGGAGTCCACCCTTGCTCTGCTGGCCTGCTCGCCGTGTGTCCTGGAAGTTTCCCGGAAGAACTGATGTCCCCCAGCCCCTGCCTCCGTGGCCACCCCTGAACTTGGGGGCGTCGCCTGGCTTCAGGGGGTCTCCCTCCTGCGCCTGAGCCCTGAGGAAGAGCCCCGGGTATTATTCAGCCGTAAAAGGCACGCGGCCTGAGATGCCCGTCTCACTGGGAGGCTGAAGAACAGTAGCAATGAAACAGCGGAGAAGGCCGCAGGAGGAGACTGGAGGCCCGGGGGTGCGGGGGTGGCCAGGCCGTCACGGTGGACACCAGTTTGGCGGCTCCTCGAAGGCAAAGCCTGGTGGGTGACCGGCAGTCCGTCCTGGGGTGCCCCAGGGACCTGAAGCAGAGTCCCTGGATGCCCCGACCCCGAGCGCGTCCACAGCTGCAGCGGCCGGAAGAGGACACACCCCGGCGGCCCCAGCGACGAAGGGATGCACACACTGCGCCCCACACGCCCCACACTCACCCAGCCTCTGCTGTGTCCGTTTCGAGGCCCTCGGGGACTCATGTAGCCCCGCAGCCCCATGGGGACCCCGCATCCAAATGGTCGTCCCGCCTCAGTCTCCCCGCCTGGGGGAGGAGCCCCCTCCCCAGGCCCCCTGCCGTCCACCTCCCAGCCCCCCGCCAGCACCCCCAGGGAGGGGCCTGCCCGATCTCAGCCCTCTGCCAGTCTGTCCCCCCAGTGCCCTGCCTTAAGCCCCACCGGTCCCCAAGCCACAGCCGTTCCCAGCCTCAAGGCGCCCTCTGGTGGGAACAGTTGGGGATGTCAGGGACTCCAGAGGAACCCAGAACTGGGGAGACCCCCAAGGTCAAGGGCAAGGGGCTGCAGGCTGTCTGGGAACAGAGATCCGCCCGTGTGAATCCTAGGGACTGGGGGGGAGGGGACACTCTGGACAGGACGGTGGAGGAGACAGAGGCCTGTGACTTGTCAGAAGTGAATGTTGCTCTTGTCCCCACGGTTCAGAGGGAGCCAGGAAGGGAGGTTTCCCCAGGCCCCTCACCCCAGGGACCTAATTCCTCTGCCTCGCCTCTGCCGCCAGGCTGGGGCCACCCTGCCACCCCAGGAAGCCCTCCATGCCCAGGGGGTTCCAGGCCTCCCCAGCCCCCTGCCTGGTCCAGCTGCAATCACCCAACCCTGATCCTGACTCCCCTGAGAGGAGAGGGAGACCCCTGCCCTCCACACTCAGGGCAAAGAGGTCCCAGAGCCCAGGGCTGAGGGCCAGCCAGGAAGGGCGACGCTGAGATAGTAAGAAATACAGGGACTTCTCTGGCAGTTCAGTGGTTGACTCCATGCTTCCAATGCAGGAGACACAGGTTTGATCCCTGATGGGGGAACTAAGATCCCACAGGCCGGCCAAAATCTTTTTAAAATAATTTAAAAGTTTTGGCAAAGGTTGTCCTCCTCCAAGAAGCCTTCCCTGAACGCCCCTGTCTGGCCTCCTTGGGGTTCGTGGGGTCCTGGGCATCTTCCCAGGAGGGCAGAGTCATCCGATTTCTTTCTGGACCCCGGGGCCCTGGACAGCATGTCTTGCCCATCAAACACAACCGGTGGTCCCCGTTCTTCTGGGGCTGCTGCCAGTGCCCTGAACGAGCCTCTGTCCCAGCTGGGTGTGGACGCTGGGCCCAGGGATGTGGGAGCCTCCCCCGTGGTCTCCCTCCGGGTGGGACAGCAGGCCCCTCCGTGCACGCCCTGTCTCTGGCCTCCTCCACGTGCCTGTGGCTGGGGTCTGAGGGGGCATAGCAAAAGCTTCAAAACCTTATAAAGTCGCCCCCTTTTCTCTGGGCTCTTTAAAGCTCAACCAGATTATCCTCCAATTGACATAATTAATTTTAAAAGAAAACAACCAGAAAAGGCCCTTTTCCTGGCCAGAGCAGTGAAGTGAGAGTCGCTCAGTCATGTCTGACTCTCTGCGACCCCATGGACGGTAGCCCAACGGGCTCCTCTGTTCATGGGAGTCTCCAGGCAGAGAAGGATGCATCAGCCACGTTGACCCCGCCAACCAAACGACTGCAGGATGGTTGTCCTTTGCAGCGTGACGCAGCCACAGGCCTGTCCAGCACCCAGTGTGAGTTTTCAGCACTTTCCTCTCTGGGTCAGGTTCAGGTTCCTGCTGGCCTCGTTCTGAGAGAAGACCAGATGCAAATACTTTCACCAGCCAGGAAACCACTGAGATGTGCATGTTTGCGGCAGGCTCACTTGAGCCATGCTGACTTCCACACTCTAAAACCTTTCCTATGTTGTCTCCAGTTTCTGGAGAGAATGTCATAAAAGCCCCAGACCCCCAGGAACAAATCGGGTGGCACTGCCCTCCAGGGGAGATGCCACAGAAACAGATAGGAGCCTAGTGCCGTGGGAGCCCCAGGGAGGCCAGCACCAGATGGAGGAGGTCAGGGAAGGCTTCCTGGAGGAGGCAGCCTTTGTGGAGCCCTGAAGGATGAGCTAGGCAGACCGTCTTAAGAAGCAATCATTGGGTGAAAGGACCAGCACCAGGGAAGGTGGGGAGATGTGCGGAGGGGAGGGGAGGGGAGGCTGAGTGTGGTCCCCAGGCCCAGGCACCGTGGCATCTCTTTATGTCTACCACCCACAGGCAGGGAGGGGAGAGCCAGCCGGAGCGCTCAGGTGGCTCCAGGGCCAGGTAGCAGGGCCCAGGAGCTGCTGTTTCCTGTGTTCCGGGTGGCGGGCAAGGGGGCAGTGTGCCAGCAGGACCCACTTTCCCAGAGGCAGGGCTCTGTTCTGGGTCCTGTCCTGGATTTACCCCGTCCCTCCACAGGGGTCCCGGCTGCCCCTCTGGAGGAAGAGGATGCAGGTGGGTCTGCCCTTCCCATGTGCCCACCCGCTCTCTCTCTTGGGCACAGCTCCTCACAAGAGGAGGGGTCTGGACTTCCCTGGTGGCTAGTGGTTAAGATTCCACCTTCCAGTGCAGGGGGGCGGTGAGGGTTTGATCCCTGGTCAGGGAGCTAAGCTCCCATACGCTTCTGCAGCCAAAACACTAAGACATAAGGCAGAAGCAATACTGTAACAAATTCAACAAAGACGGTAAAGATAGACCACGTCGGAAAAATCTTAAAGAAAAGAAAGAGGAGGTGTCACAGAGCACAGCACCCTGGAGACGTCCCGGTGTTTGCAGTCATGCCTGCACCGGCAAGACGCCTCTCCTCACGGGCCACGAGATGTGTACCAGGCCCCTTCAGGGTGACAACCAGGGAGGCAACAAGCAAGCATTTCATGGAGGGGAAACGGGCTCAGAGTCACAGAGCCTGGTACCCACAGCCCCCGTCTCCAAGCCTAGGAGCCAGCTGTGAGGCGCCCATCCCAGAACCCCCTCACACCATGCCAGGGTTGGGGGGCTGCGGTGTGAAGATGCCGAGGGCGGAAGCAGGTCTGGCAGGCCCGAGGTGGGGCCATCACCTCTTCCATTTGCTCGTTCACCCCTTCACTCATTCATTCATTCACCATCGCGGAGATGCCACCAGGGGTCACAGGGCATCAGTGCTGGCCAAGGCCTCGTGAAGAGCCAAGGCCCAGAGCTTTCCAGATCCTGAGGCATCTCCCAGGCCAGGACTGGAAACGGCCCCAATGCTCAGGGTGCTACCCTCTGGTGGTCTGTGTGCATCTCAGGCCAAGGCAAGAGGCCTCTGTGGAGCCCAGGTCAGCGTGCCCACCTCCCCAGGGCCCTGCATGGTGGGATGGATGCAGGCGAGGAGGTCCATATAGCCAGGCCAGGGACCTGGGCCCCAGGGTTGGATGCTGGCTCTGCCAGCTATAGCTACAGAAGCAGGGGCAGGGTGAGAACCCCCGGCACCCAGGGTACTGGGGCGGCAGACCTGGGGCTCCTCCAATCCTTCCTTGGCCACTGGGTGACCCTGGAGGTCCTTTTCCTCCCTGACTGTCAGCCTTCCCACCCTTAAAGCCATGAGGCCCATGAGTCAAAGTCTCTGTTGTTCGTGAGTCACATGGGGTGTGGGGTGAGAATGCAGAATCTCAGGCATTGTTGTGGTCAGTGGTCGGCCCTGGTGCGCTGGTTCTCGATGCCCAAGACAAAGAACAAACACCCCACTGCTTTTAGGAGATCAACCTGGTAAATAGGATTATGGCTTCAGATGCAATTACATTTCAGACAGTGAATCCAACTTCTTAAGGATGAGTCCCCGGTTCAGAGATGAGCTTCCCCCTCCCCCACACGATTGGCCAGTCATTCTCGGAGAGGCTGGGAAAGCAAGTGACTCAGTCCTGTTTTCTAAAGAATACTTGGCTTAAGAGGCATGAAAAATGCATGACGTTAAACGCAGTGGCAGAGTGACGACTAGGAGACACAAAAGTGTTTGCATTATACAATGAGGCCTCGCCTGCCCCCCGCCCCCGCCCCAGCCCCATGCCAGTGGCTCTGCCCATATCAGCCTGGGCTGGCTCTGACTCAAAACTCTTCTCATGAGCAGGGGTGGCTGGGGCGGGGGAGTGGGGTGTCCACCTGTTCCTTTATTCCTTCAGCCCAGAGCTTCTGGATCTGACTGCAGCCTGGGGCCCAGCTGAGCCCCAAGGGAGGAAAGTCTGGACAACCAGTTGTCCGCAGTCTGAACGGACTGGGGATGATGACGTCCGAGTAGATCGCAGGGTGGGGAGAAGTCAGGGGTCGTGCGCTCCAAGAGCCATCTCCTCACCTGCCTTAGTAACAGTGCTCCAGTTTTACCTGGGTCTAGTGCCGCTCAGCTGAAAGGTTACATCTCCCACCTCCCTTGCAGCTTGGTATGATCACGTGACCAAGTTCTGGCCAGTGAGAAGTAGGAGTATCCAGGAATGGGAAGAGACATGCCCTTCTTTGGCCCTTGGTCCATCCAGCAGCCTGGAAAGCAGGTGTGATGGCAGAGCTCTAGCAGCCATGTTGGAGTGTGAGGTGAAGGAACACGCGCTCAGGAAGGTAGAGCGATGAGCAGGCAGGACTCTGAGTCCCTGATGACATGTATGGCCTTTACAGCAGCCCTAGCTTGCCCACATTTAGCGTTCTTTTATGGGAAAGAAAAAACACACATTTACCTTATTTAAGCACTGCAGTTTGGGGCTTTGCTGTTATAGGCAGTCAACCCTAGTCAAAGCTGGTATAGTGGGGAAGAAGTCTTGAAGAAGAGAGACCAACAGGAAAACCAGAGGAGTGATCAGGCTGAAAGACTGCGTGTGGTTTGGGTGGCTCACATGGAACCAGTGGATGACTGTCTGGGTCAGGACCTGACTCTGGGTACAAGGCCTCCTAAGGTAAGGGAGTAAGGCTGTACCCTCTGGACCGAAGGCCTAGAGGGGCCCATGGGAATCCGATGGATAGCATGGGAAGATGTCAGAAAATGGCTACCGGGGTGTGGGGGGAACCAGAGCCTAAAGGAATGCGAAGGACTGTCATCTGTCCTCCAAAACCCACTGCCCCTTCTCCCCAGTCTGGGTCTGTGTGCCCACCTGTCCTCTAAGTGGAGACTGGCCTGGCCAGCAGCTCAGCTCATGACCTGGGTTCCCTGCCCCTTGTAGCTGAGTGTGAGCAGAATCCGGCCAGAATCAGTGGAATGTGGGCAGAGGGAATGCAGATGCTGCGTCACGGGCTTAAAAGGAAATTGCTTATTTGGAATTTTCTGCTTCCGCCAAGCAAGATTGCAAATGTACCCATGCTTATTTGAGCCTGGCTGACTCAGCCGTGTCCTGGGGATGTCCGAGCCACAGGATGGACAGAACCTGCATCCTCCACACCCCCAAGTCCACATATTGTAGCTTACACCTCTGGTTCTCATTAGGATATCTGGAAATACTTTGGGTTGTTCCAGGGAGGGGAGGGATGCTATAAGCCTCTAGTGGGTGGAGGCCAGGGATGTGACTAAACGCCTTTCAGCGCCCACCAGAGCACCCCCCACCCTGAGAACGGTCCAGCCCTGAATGCCCGCGGTGCCGCCATTGAGAAACCCCAGCTCGCTCAGGCACCTGAAGGCATAGCGTTTGGCTCTTGCCAAGGACAAGGTCCAAGGTCTTGGTCTGGCTCTCGGAACCCTTTATGACCTGACCAGGCTGTAGATAGTGGTAGAAAGGAGAGGGAAAGGAATTTCAGATGGAACAGAATGGAAGAGCACGGAAAAGGCACAGAGGCAGCATGAAATCACGGACCAGACTATTGCCCAGACTCCAGGCTGAATGGCTTTAGAGGAGCAAGTGAGGGGCTCAAAAGACCGGCTCTGGGGAGAGAGAGCAAGGGAGGCAGATGATGAAGTGCAAGTCGTTCCTGTCATGCTAATGGAGTAGCCTCGGGGCCACTTTTCCCAAGAGTCTCTGTCTGTTTGTTAAGAGTTTCTGTTTGTTTTTTTCCGATCTAGGAGTCTTCAATTTTTCTCAATGTCTTTTTAGCATCCTTGGAGATGAGCTTGCGGCCTTTCTTATTTGAGCTGCTGATAGGACAGGCCATGGTAAGTTTCCAGTACTCGATCACCCTCAAGTCCCTGAGCAAGGCCTCAGTTTGCTCATCTGTAAATGGGGTGATAATAAATCTCCCTCACAGGGCTGTGATGAAGAGTAAATGAGTTAATAACAGTGGCTGTGTTATATAAGTGTTCATTAAACACAGAGCTCTCAGTGTGCAGTGGACACTGGTTATTTTTCCCACCCAATATTCACTCCCTTCTTCCATTTTCCTCTTGGAGCCACTGCTGATGGGAATGGCCCTAACCTGGGCTCCAAAATCCTAGGCCACTGCCTCCCTCCCCAGCCACAGTAATCAGCTACAGGATAGGCATGTAGGCCCCGCCAGGCCAGCCAAAGGCAGTGACAGTTGATCTTAGAACCCTGTTGGCCCCTGGGAAAGAGAAGCTCTCTTTTTCTGTAGTTGTCAGCCTGCACGGCAGAACCCTGGAGCAATGAGGGGCCACTGCCTGCCTGGGATGTGGCTAACTTCTGGGTTAGCAGAATTGACAGAGAGATAAAAAAAATCACTGGTAAGTTTGTTTGAGCCCTGATCCTGCTATGCCTGAAGCCACATCACCATTAGACTCTTGAGTTACGTGAATCAACAGTTTCCCTGTTTTTTTAAAATTGCCTACAGCTTGGCGTCTGTCATTTGCAATGGAAAATATCCTGACTAATACAGGGGTCAGCAAGCTATGGCTGGGGGCCAAATCCCCAAGCTAAGAATGGATTTTACATTTTTGAAGAGTTGTTAAAAATTAATAAATCAAAGAAGACTGTTAAGAGACTGCATGTGGCCTAGAAAAGTCTAAAATATTTACTATCTGGCCTTTTTTTTTTTTTAATTGCTAAATCCTGAACTACTGCATTACTTATAAAAATTCTTAATCTCAATACTTGGTTCACTTATTTTCATCTTTCCTTTTAGTGATGAAAGCAACACATTTGCCTCTGAGTGTGGCTTTCCTTGCTTTCTGCAAGTTGTGTAAATCAATGGTGGTTATTTTCTCTACTGTCTGCTCCCATCCGAGTACTGATATAGGGACTTTTCTTTCCATACTCACTGTCCATCCCTGTCTCCAGCCTCTGTCCTGTGGGGCTTCTGATGACTATGGAACTTTGAAAAGAGTGGAGAGAAGGTGTTTGCATGGGGAAATTTGGAGAGGGAGTGAAAGGGGCTGGGCCCACACGAGGAAATGTAAGGATGTCCTAGCAGATGCTGACGGAGGCTCTTAGTCCAGAGCAATGAGAAAAGGAAGTGCTCTAGAGAAGGTCACCAACTCAGCCCAGTTTGCCTGGAATTATCTGGTTTTAGAACTGAAAATCTTTCATCCTGGGGACCCCACTCTGTCCTGGGCAAGCCAGGACAGCTGGTCAACCTAACAGCCTCTCCTCCGCCTGGGCAAGTATGTGGCATTCTTCTGCATGATGGTTATCCTCAGATACTGGATGGACTTCCACGTGATGGATCACGTCCATGTAACTCTCCAAGGACTGGCCTGAACATCCTCCTGATGCCAACGTCTAGTCCTGCCCCCTCCCTCTGCCAACCTTGAAGGTCGCAGCTCCTTTTCTCTGAACCTCATCTAGCCCAAGGGGCCTTCCTCCTATAGATGGGGCTTTGGCCTCTCTTCTTTCTCCAGTTCTAAGACTCTCAGCTCATAGAGGCTACCTGAATTTCTCACCATGAAGTTCCTTCCGTCTTCAAAGCTAGCAGGGGCACATCAGATCCTTCTTGGGCGTAGAGTCCTCTCACTGCTTATCTAGATGGGGCCCAGCACACGCCCGCTGTCACCTCAGCTGGAGTTGCCAGGGTTCAGGAAACACTTACGAGTGAAGCCAGTACAAGATGCAAGAATGAGGCAGGAGGATCTGTGCAAGAACGGGGTGTGGCCAGGGCAGGAGAAGGCGGCTGAGCTCAGGCTTGAGGCTCAGAGGCTCCGGTGCTCGGTCCCCGTTCTGCAGTCGTGGAGGCAGCTGCCTCCTGGACGGTCACTTATTCCAAAGCTGCTCATAGAACCTGCGCTGTGTGCCGGGTTCCCTCTTATCTCGGGAATAGGGCAGGAGCCAGAGCAGAGGTGGAGATGGTCCCCAGTGAGAACCTGTTGCTGTTCAGCCACTAAGTGGCATTTGACTTTTTTGCGACCCCACAGCATCACCAACTCAATGGACATCACCAACTCAATGGACATCAGTTTGAGCAAAGTCTGGGAGATAGTGAAGGACAGGGAAGCCTGCGTGCTGCAGTCCGTGGAGGTCACAAGGAATCGGACACGACCTGGAGACTGAACAACGGCAACAACAGGGACTGTAGCCCACCAGGCGCCTCTGTCCATGAGAGTCTCCAGGCAAGAACACTGGAGTGGGTGGCCATTCCCTTCTCCAGGGGGTCTTCCCGACCCAGGGATCAAGCCCAGGTCTCCCGCATTGGCAGGTAGATACTTTACCACTGAGCCATCAGGGAGGCCCTGAGGAATAATTAGGAAACAAATCACGACACTTAGTCCCCAGTGTCACGAAAGGACAGCAGAGTTGTGTCAGAGAACACCAGTGAGTACGTTTGGGGGGAGGAACGTGAGCCCCTCGCTCCCCGATGCGGGACGCTCATGCTAAAGCCACATAGAACCAGGGGAAGAGCACTGTGCCAGAGGAGGCCGCATGCGCAAGGGCCCTGGGGTGACCTAGCTTGGTGCGTTCAAGTAGCAGAAGACAGAAGGGGGTGGAGGCTGCTCACGTGTGTGATGGAGTTGAGGGGCAGGCAGGGGCCAGAGATGCCAGCCCCCTTCACGCAGGTTAACTCAGTCAAATGTCAGAACCCCACACAGTGTAAGTGCTATTGCTGGCCTCATGTAGCCATGAGGAAACCCAGGTTGCAGAGCTTGAGCGCTTTGCCTGAGGCCACACAGGGAAGAGGGGCTGAGGCCACTGAGCCCCACTAAGGTGCCCTGAGACCCATCTGGGATCGCCAGGGCACCCTGATCCTGGATGACGCGTCCTCTGGGCATTGGCACAGTTCCATGCTCACCGAGTGCCAGAACCCCTTTCCTGGCAGGAGCACCCTGTCTGCTGTTAGCCAATCGTTCCCCCACCCCAAACAGGTGAGGGACCCTTGGAGCCAGACCCGGGTCACCACCTTGCTCAGGATGTCTGGAGCTGCAAACCCACTTGGGAGGAGGGGTGGGGGAGGAGGGATGGGGCTGGAGGAGGCCTGTATCTTCAGACTTCAGAGCCTTTGGAATGGACCCTGGGGACCCAGGCCGGGAAGGGACCTCCAGCATGCGGCCTCTGTGTGTGTGTACGCACAGACACACGGAGAGGGATTCATAGAGCTCTTCCACACTAGACTTCCGCCAACCGTGGGGCTATTCAGGAATCCCCTTGGAGATGCCAACAAGAAACCGGACCCCACACTGGCGGGCCTGGAAGCCGCCCAGAGGTACCTGCTCTGCCGACATTCGGCCCCGCAGCCAGCAGGGGTCAGCAAGACGCTGCGCAGCGGTACCCGAGTCCCGAGAGGCGCGCTCTGCGCCCAGTTCTCCCAGGGAAACGGAGGCCAGGAGCAGCAGGCAGAAGGGGCGGACTAGCCGAGCCGTCCCACCCGCCGGCCGTCACCTCCTCCTCTCCCGGCCCCACCACGCCCGGCTTGTCCGGGAGCCTGCCCGACCTCGGAGGCCTCCCTGCGCGACCGCGGAGTGGATCGAGGTCGGGGGCCGGGGTCCAAGAGGCATGGGGTTTGGGCGGTCGCCGAGGCTCCAGGCCGGGGGGAGGCGACCACTGCGGGGGGAGGGTGTCTTTTATCGAAGTCCCGACATACTCCGCAGGTCCCCGGGATTCTCCCCGTTACCGGAGGCGGAGACTGAGGCTGGGGGCAAGGTGGCCCCCGGAATCTGTGCCCAGATGGGCCACGCTGTCCGCCTCGCAGTCCCGGGGCCCCGCGTGGCCCAGCGTCCCGCGACACCCCCTCCTATCCCGGTCGTGGAGAGCCTGCAGCCTCGCGTCCTCACGTTGCCGCCGGGTGGCAGCATCGGCTCGCGCGCCCCAGCCGGCCCAATCCCGGCTCCAGCCACCGGCAGCTAGGGCTCGGCCCGACCCTCCGGTTTCCAGGGCTCAGCTTCGCATTCCGTGTAATGGGGTGACATCCGGGGCGCTGGGACGCAGAGAACACTTGGGGGTGAGGCTGCTACAGTCATGTCTCTTTTTCTGTGCCTCAGTTTCCCTGCCTGTGAGGCTGGTTAGTGTCCGTCTCATCTATCTGTGAACGCTCCCTGTCTGCCGGCTCCGCTCAGCTGCACCGGCGTCCCGATCAGAGGCCGAGGAATGGCCCGCGCCTGGGTGGTGGCAAAGGTTCAGGGGATTTGCAAGGATTAACAGGGGATCAGGAGCAGGGGGTCGCACAGCAGGGTGGAGGGATCGGGGCCCTCAAAGTGGGGGCAGGTAGGCTAGGTGGGACCCAGGCTGGCTGGAAGCAACACGCTGCCCCTGCCCGTGCCTGCACGCCGGCGGCCACCCCGGCAGGTTTCAGGCCTCTGCTGGTCCTCTGAAACTAAGTACGTCCCAGTTCCATATTTTCGCCCAAGAGGCATCCAGGTCTGTACACCCGAGCAGGACAGGCGTCTGCTCAGGGCAGTGCTTAGGCAGAGGGCCACGGACCGGCCCTCTCCAGACAGAGCTTCAGCCAAAGGCAGGCCGTGTGCCCACCCGGGTACCCGCTGGCCGGCACTGAGCCAAGTCAGATGCTCTGGTGTGCGAGGCACCGCGCTGGTTCTGACCTTGCAGTCGGCACTGCAGAAGAGAAGGTGCAGGCCGAGGAGTCGGAGGTGATGGGGAGAGCAAGCAGGGGATCCTTGGGGTGGGAGCCTCCCACAGAGCCAAGGAACCCCCCCCCCAGCATCCTCCCATCTGTCTCCACCGCGGTGCTCAGCCAAACGGCTTCCCAAGGAGGTCATGGAGCCAGTCCCTTGCATCTGGCCAGGCCTGTCTGCCCGTTTCCTGTCCCTGCTCTCAGTAAACGCCACCGGCAGCGGTCCCGACAGGTGTGGGGACCCGGGGGCTGGAAGAGGGGCTCTGACTGAGGTCCTCGGAGGCTGGCAGAAATGCCTGTGTGAAGGGCGTGGTCCGGGGGGACCCCAAATGGGGTAATTTCTGAGGGGCAGGGGAAACGTGCCCAGAACGGGGATGGGTATGGGTGGTCTCTCCCTTCCTCCCTAGAAGCTGGAAGTCGAGTGGCTACACCGCCCGATGGGGCCACTCCTGCGCCCTCGCAGGCGCAGAGGAGCCGCCAGCCCCTCCGCAGGTGTCTTTTCGGTGCAGCGCCCTCCCCGGCGAACCCCCCCGCCCGCGCACCCAACCCCCTTCTTCCCTCCCAGTCTGGGCTCAGTGATCGGAAGGGAGCCGGCCTGGGGAGGGGGTTCCGGGGGAGAGATGCGTTCGTGTGTCACGGGGGAGGGAGGAGAAAAGGGAGGGGAGAGGCCGGGAGCGAGGGAGAGAGAGCGCGAGGCGAGCGAGGAGGGCGGGCGGGAGGCGGGTCCTCCTACCTGGGGCGCGCTCGCTCGCTCGCAGCTCGCTTGCCGGGGCCGCGAGTCACCTGGGGAGGCCGACAAGTGCGGACACATTGGCCGCCGCGGCGCTCGGCGAGGTGCGCACGGCCCCAGGCGGCTGCGCCCAGCGGAGGCAGTGCCCGCCCGCCCGCCGCGCTCGGGCCGCGGCCCCCGCCGGCGCTCCCGGGGCCCCGCGGTCACAGCCCGGCTCCGAGGTTGCAGCCCCGTCCCAGGTCACTCCCACAGGCGCACGCGGCGGCGGCGGCGGCCCGGGCTCACCATGGTGGCAGCGCGCGCCCAGTGCCCGCGCGTCGCCGGCCGCCGGAGCCGCAGCGCCGGCTGAGCGCTGTCCACCGAAGCCCCCCGCTCCTGCCCGTCCCTCGCCCGGCCCGCGCGTCCCCTCCGGCCGCCGCGGTCTATGGCGCAGCCCCCCTCCCTGGATCATGCACAGAAACTTTCGCAAGTGGATTTTCTACGTGTTTCTCTGCTTTGGCGTTCTCTACGTGAAGCTCGGGTGAGTAGCCCTGTGGGCAGGGGCGGGAGGCCAGGATGGGAGCAGCCGGTGGGAGCCGCCTCCAGGGCTCCCCGCGGGGACTGGAGGGGGGGCACGGGCAGCTCTCGGGGATCCCAGGCTGGCCTGTGTGTTGAACCCGCAGCCCGGCCCGGCGGAGACACCGCTGAGCCCCTTGAGCGGCGGGTACTCGCGAGGGGCGCCCAGCCCAGGGCTGGGGCAGGGAGAGCCGGACGCGCGGGCTGCCAGGCTCGCGGGTAGCGGCGAGCGTGCCCGGCGCGTACTTTCACCTGTTTGGGCTTCAGGCCCCGGGGGTGGGACGCGCCTTCCCTCCCCCGGGCTGCGCTGGGCGCGGAGCCCGGGGCCGAGCGCTCGCCGCCCGGAGGGCGCGCCGGGGCGGGGGCGGGGGGCTTCGGGCTGCCGAGGGCCCCGGGCGGGAGGGGGGCGCACCCCCCAGGAGCGAGCGCGCAGGCCAGGGCACCTACCACGGCACTTCGTCTCTATCCATCATGCGGACGTGTTGAAATTACCT
>NW_024070213.1:3725690-3770020 GCF_014754425.2 Oryx dammah
CGGGCGGGCGGGCGGGCGCCCGGCGGGCCGCGCTCGCTGCAGTAGCTGCTCCGAGTCGTATTTCCACATTCCTGAAGCCAGCCGAGTCCTTACCTGTTGAGCTGCGATCTCCTTTAGACAGAATCTGTCTCGGCCTCGCTCGAAGTCGGGGGCGGGGTGGGGGGCGCGCAGGATGACCGCGACGGGGGCGCGGTATACCTCCATCGCCCGGACGCGCGCTGCGAGCCTACTGTGCGCCGCTAAAGGTGGGAAGGCAGGCCGGTCCGGCGGCGGGCAAAGCCAGTGAACAGTCCCGAGGCAGGGCCGGCCGCGCAGCGGCCTCCCAGTCGGAGAGGTAGAAGCAGGCCTGAGAGCCATTTCATCCATCGCCCTCGGTCCGTCGCCTCCTCTGCCATTTTACGGATGGAGAAACCGAGGCCCCGGGGGCCGGTAGGGACCGAGGCCAGTGGCCAAAGAGGCAGCCTGGAGGCTCCCTGCCCCAGCCTCAGCGCTGCAGGCCTGGGCGGGTGTGCCTGCGGCTGCTGGTGGCTCTGTTTATCGTGGGTCTGTGTGCAGGCTGTGTCCCTGGGTGTTTGTTTATGGGTGGTGAGCGCGCAGGGCACTGACTGTACTCGGGTGGGGGCGGGGAGGAGGCGCTGTTTTCCCGACCCCCCCGGGTAGGCAGCCCCTGGGATTACTCTTGCTGGGCCCTGTAAAGTAACAGGCAACCCCCTGCGGGTCCTGCCTTCTGCTGCCTGGTCCTCAGCACCCAGGCCTTGTGGCTTTCTGGTGGCCCTGCAGATGGGTGCCTTCCCTCTTCTCAGTAAAGACTGGGAAGCAATGGGGCAAGGGAGGCCAAGCCACTGTCCACAAGGGTGAGAGGCAGCCGTGCCGTGCCCCTAACACCCACTCCTCAGCGGGGGTCATCTGAAAGCACCCCTCCCCCAGCTGCGGGAAGGGCTCTGTGAACCCACCACCACCTCCCCAGCCCAGGACAGTGGAAGAAGCTGAAGGGGGTGCCCAGCCTGAGCTCCCAGAGCTGGGGCCAGGGTCCCCCCCCCCCCAGTCTTTCCCGAGCCCCCCTCTCCCCTCTGGCAATGGGACTGAAGCTCTGGCCACCCTGGACAGGATGGCAGCTGGTGTCCGTGCAGAGAACCCAGGGAGTGAGACCAGTCTGTGCGCCCAGGCACCTGTGCCAACCTCCCTGGGAGTGCGTGAGACAGCCAGGCAGGGGCCCCAGCTCTGTCCTCCGCCCGCACCAAGGAGCCCTGGAGGGGAACTCCTCCCCTCGGCGTCCCCCTTAAAACATACACTCGCCCAGACCGGTCCTCATACGCCCCTATGGAAGCACATCCAGTAAGCCAGAAAGTCACCTTGGGGTCTGCCATGGGGAGGGGACTCAGCCCTGCCCCCATGGCATCGATGGTGCCCGCACTGTGGAGGGAGGGGGACGCATGAGATGGGGGAGAGGGGCAGCTGGGCCAGATGTGGCCTAAGGGGCTCAAGGACCTGAAGCCTAGTGCCCAAGGAAAGGTCTGGGGCTCCACCCCCGTCACACCTCACTGGGTGGCTTTGGGCGAGCTCTTTCACCTGCCAGCTCACCTTCCCTCACCTGAAACTTGGGGTAACACTCGCACCTCCTGCCCTGGGCACTGGGAAGGTCAGTCCCGGAGGTGAGGGGCGCCTTCGCTCTAGGAGTGGAAGAGGTCCCAATCAAGTCAACCCTTTCCTGTTGTTAATGACATCACAGCCATCGCAGGCACCCGGGGACTCCTCCAGGACCACAAATCTCAGGAGTGTGGGTTTTAGGGTCACATGAGTTCCAAGTAAATATCTCAGATCGTGTATATTGGGGGGACTACTCCGTGATCACAGCCGCCTCCCCCCGCCTGTACCCCCATGTTTATCAATGTTCAGGGAAGCTTCCCTCACCCCCACCTCGACATGTGTATGTGTGCATGCACACACACACACACACGTGCCCCACAGCCCCAATGCCAGTGCAGACGTGCAGCCCTGCGGAGCCTCTGGGCCGGCAGGAGGGGAGAGGCTCAGCCCCTGGACGTGCCTTGGATTTCAGGCAGTTTCAAAACAAGTGACTCTGCAGCTGAGCAACCTGTAGGATGCCGCCCTGGAGGAACCCAAGCCGGGGCTGGACTGAGCCACCTGGGGTCCAGGCACCCTCTGCCCCCTGGAACTGGGGTCGTGAAGTCTCAGGAGCAACCTTGCTTCCTGCCCTCCCCGTGCTCTTGGGGTTCAGGAGAGGCAGAGGGCCCAGGGGGATGAAGGTCAAGGAGGCGGCCCCCTCCTCCTAGGTGTTGGGGACAAGTCTCCATGCCAGCTCTAGAAGCCAGGAAACCTACTCCCTCTGGGACCACTGGCCTCACTGCACAGGCCTCTCTTTTCTTGTCCTTGTCCCTCTTTGTGCCTTAACTCCTGCTTAAGTGATCTACACGGCATCGAGAGACATTCATATGCAGCTCCAGCTGGGCAGACAATAGGAGATGGGACTCAAAAGCATCTTTTTGTTTGGGGCTTTAAAAAAACCACCAAACACTGGAAGTTCAGAAAAGGGTGTTCTCCGGGGTTGGCTCCACCCCACACCTGCCCCAACCAACCCCTCAGAGGAGGGCAAAAGAGTGAGGTAGAGGAAGCCAGGGTTGGGGGCTTCTGTGCACTTGTTTGGGGGTGTGTTTCCATTGTCAGGCTTTCCAAAGAGGCTCGGAGGCCGGAGCCTGCGGAGATACCGGTGTGCTGGCGCACAGGTGAGCCGTGCCACGCTGGGCCCGGTTGGCCATGGCAGTGAGCGTCTGCGACCAAAGCCAGTCTCCCCAGACCAGGGGCGCACGCAGGCAGAGGCGCAGCGAACACACCTGCACCCTCGCAGACGCGCCCACGCCGCCGCAGGCACGCACAGGCATATGCAGGCACGTGCATGCACACAGGAGCACAGAGCCTCGCACAACACCCCAGAGGAGCGCACGCCCCCGCGCGGTTAGCCCGCCATGCCTGCCCCCCAGGTGCGCCCTCCAGAGCGGACCAGAATGGTGGGGCTCGCCGAAGTCGGTGGGGGAGCTGTCCGAGCCGGGGTGGTTTGGGCAAGCCCTGGAGGCGGCTCCCGCCGCACGCTTCGGTCAGCCTCCCCTTTAAAAAAACCCGCCCGCGGAGGAGGCGGATGTAGGGGTGGCCCGTCCAATGGCAGCTGGGCGCCTCAGGAGACTTGAAGACGTGAGGCTGAGCGAGCGACAGAGCTGGTTCCGACCGATCGACGGACGGAGGGCCGGACGGCGGCCGAGGCGCACCCGCCGCCCACGGCCCGCGCCCGCACCGGGCCCTCCAGCCTCAGCGCGCGCCGCAGCCCCAGCCCCGGCGAGATGAGAGGCCCTGGAGGCGGGGCACGGGCGACCGCTGCGCCGGGGCCCGCGCGCTCGGGTCCCTAGCGCCCCGTTCCGCCGCCCTGCCTTGGGGAGGGCCGCGGAGACCCCGGCCCCAGTCGGCCCCCGCGCTCTGCCCGCGGGGCCTGCGCGGCCCCGCCGGGAGCGCCGGCCCACCATGCTCCTGCTGTCGCCGCGCAGCGCGCTGCTTTCCGTGTACTGCCCGCAGCTCTTTCTCATCCTGTCCAGCGGCAGCTACCTGTGAGTGCCGCGGGCCGCACGCGGGGCGGGCGGGCGGGCGCCCCTCCTGGGCTTCCGGCGGCGGAGCTGGGCTCGCGGGGAACGCCGTGGTGAGGTCCCGGGGCGGGGCGCCGGGTGCCCGGCACGCGCGGGAGCCGGGATAGTTTGGGTCCCCTCGCCGGGCTCAGCCGCCAAGGTTGAGGAACTAGGGGGGCGGCTGAGGCAGTGAGAGGTTCTGGTTTTGAGGTCAGAGAAAGGGCGGCCCGCTGGAGGCCTGACGGCGCCGGTAGACCGACTGCGCGAACCGAGCGCGAGCGCGAGGTCTGGAGGGCGCGCGGGCAACGCGAAGATCCCCGGCGCGTCCCAGCCGAAGTCCTGGACCAGCAAGGTCCCCCTCCTAGATAAACCCACGCGGCCCGCACGGCCGTGCCACCCTCGAGAGAGCCGAACGCACACGCCCGTTGCCCCGCGTGCACATTGGCGCACACGTGCACAGCGCGTCCCACCAGACAGCACCCAAGCTGCCCCCCAAGTTTGCCGAGGTTTCGCGCGGCTTCCTGCCGCGCTGAGCGGCCGGACCCTCACCAGGGGCGAGGCGGGGCGCGCAGTGCCCGCGCGCGGCCGGCCGAGGTGCGCCCGGCTATTCCGGCAAGGCAGCGCGAGGCGCGTGGGCCCGCGTGCGCGTCGGGCCGGGCAGCGCCCGCCGAGCTCGGGAAGCTCCGGGCAGGGCCCGACCGGGCCCACGGAGCGGAGGGGCGCGTCGGCGCAGCGGTGGCTTCGCCGGATTCCCTAATGGGACGCATATGCCCTGGCCTCCGATTTAAAAAAGACGTTTGATTTATGGAACCGCCGTTTAGGGGAACTGAAGCTGGATGCTACTGATTAAACCTCAGGGCCAGTGCTGCCTCCCCTCCCCCTCCCTCTCCTTTACACGCGGGCCACGTCCGGGGTCGCCTAACGCGGCCGGAGGGGGCAGCCGCTGCCTTCCCTCTCCGTGTGCCACCCCCGCCCCCCGCGCGGCCGCAGTCCTAATAAATCGCCGCGCCCCACCCCCTTTTAATAGAGACGCAGCCAATTTCTCCTCAAGCTCCTAGGAAATTACTATCCTACCAGTTTTCCTTCTATAAATAGTCGCGCATCTTGAAACAAAAGTTCGCAACCGCAGCCAGATGCTGCGAGGCCCGCGGTTTCCCGGGCTGTGGGACATAATTACAAGGTCCCGGCGCAGAGAGCGCTCCAGGCCCGGCGGGCAGCCCCGGCTGGCTGCGGAGGCATCGCCTGGAGCGGGGAGGGGGGCAGGCCGCCCCGGGCAGGGCGCAGAGCCGGGTGGGGACCGCCTGATCGTCGGGGACTCAGGCTAGCAAAGTGCCAGGCTAGAGAGCCCTGCTTCTGGCGTCCCTCCGGGGATAGGGGTGAACTCGGGGAGGTCTTGAAATCTCAGGCCCCGGTTCTCAGAGGTGGGAGGTGGAGACGGCTCCTGCTCCCCAGAACCCCCCGCACGTCTGTCTTAAGCCTTGCTGGAGAATCAGCAGCTACTCTGCTTAACAGATCACTTTCCGGGCCAGCTGGCTGAGGTCTGGCATTGATGGGGCGGTGGTGTCCAGGGATGGGAAACCAGGAGTCCTCCCAGGGTGGTTTGGAGCAAGAAGCAGGGAGGAGGGGGGTTGGTCCTCGGTCTCAGGAGCTGATGAGAGTGGAATGCCCAGGCCGCAGCTGAGGGGCTCAGGGGCAGGTGGTGGCCAGTGTTCCTCCACGGACCCAGAGTTTTCCACTGAGGTTGGCACCCCAGATCCAGGCCTGCAGTGACGACCATCTGTGCCCACAGAGGCTCACTCCACACACTACTGAGTGTGTGCTGCCAGCTTTGTTGGCAGAAATTCTCCTCCAGTGACAGCTTTCTGGAACGTTCCTGGGCTAGTGCTGGGGTCTGGGGTGGGTGGTGGTGGTGGGGAGGGCAGTCAGACAGACTCTGCCCCCTGCCCTGCCTTCAGCACCCCCGCCCCAGTGGGGTGCTGGTCTTCAGCACCAGGGGTTGGGGGTTGCTGAAGCAGAAACTAACCCCAGTGTTCCCAAGAGTGAACCAGGGAGGCTCCCGCATCCCTGGGGTTTCCCCACCTGCTGGTGGGCACTGGGCTGACTTGGATTAGGGTTAGGAGTGTGAGACGCCACGGGGTGGGAGCAGGGCCTCAGTAATGCAAACGAAGGTGAGTGTGTGAGAAGACGCTGCGGGGTGTCTACAGCCCTGGCCTGAATGCAGGTGAGGCTGCAGGTGAGGTGCCACGGTGCAAAGTGCTTCCATCAGTGTTGAGGGTCAGCGGTAAGGTTAGCGCTGCGGGATCCGCAGATGCCAGGGGCAGGAGGGGCCCTGGGCGGAGGCGTCTTTCTGCTCCAGAGAACTTTCCAGAAGGCATCCATGGCTGGGATCACAAGCACTGGCGGACAATTGATCCTGCCCCTTTCATCTGGGCTGCTCTCCCAGCTCCCCGTCCCGGGCTGTGGTCCGCGAGCAGCGAATCCCAGATGCATGCCTGGGCTGCTGCCACTGATCTGGTCGGACGGGTGTGCTGGCCTGGAAGAGCCCTGAGCCCCTGCTGGACTCTGAGCTCGGCCCGGCCGGCCCACCAGGCAGCTGCCGCTCTCCCGTATCGTCAGGACAGGCACTCTCGGGGCCCGTGGGGGTCCGCAGGGCCTCTGGGAGGGCAGGTGGGAGACCCCAGGCCGAGGGGAGGGCTGGTAGGGGGGCCTGGCCGAGGCCTCGTGCCAGGACGAGGCTGGCCTGCCATCCCAGGCAGGTCCCTTGCGGCCTCGGCCTCGTGCTCCCAGATGCGGGGGTTGGCTGCAGCGATCCCCCCAGACCTTCCGGTAGGAGTTTCTCATGGTGACCGCCCGCTCTGGGGAGCTGGGTGAGTCATGGTGACGGGGCAATTACTCACCGACCACCTGGCTGCGGGGGGTGAGGGGCGCTCACCGCTGCCTTGCCAAACTGGCCTCTTCCCGGCTCTGCTGCCCTGGCTTTACTGGTGGTGCCAACCGCAGACCCAGAGGCCCTGTGGGCATGACCCTGGGGGGTGGGGGTTGCTGAATCAGGCCCACTACCGGGGCATCACCAGCCCAGGCAGGGGCAGAAGGGGGCCACGGGTTCAGGAGGAGCAGCTCGCAGCCAGGGAGGCCGTGTCTGTCCAGGTGCGGGAGGAGCGCTACGGGGTGGCCTCTGGGCCTCAGTCTGCTTGCTGTCGGTCGCTTTGCAGGCTCAGGTCAGGCCCACACGCCACTGGGATTCAGAAGGACCTGTGACTCTGGAGAAGGGTGTGCACACAGGCAGTGGGAGCCGGGGATCCCGACGAAATCGCAGCCCCCAAGGGACCCCAGCTCAAGACACACAAATAGAGGCGCTTTGATCCCAGAGAACTTCCAGACACCGATGACATGCACGTGAGGCTCTGCAGCCACTACAGGGGAGTGTGCATTTTGACATGGCTCCCTCGACCCCCTGTGTGTGGGGGGAGGGTCGGCAGGGGAAGGCGGGCCTCCACATGCTTCCTCCTGGGGCCACATTAGGCCCTGCAGCGGTGTACTGAGGCCCGCAGGAGAAGGGCCCATTTTCTGACCAGGTGTCCCTGTTGGTCCTTATGAGACCAAGGGGCCTGATGGCGACCCAGATACCGGGCTCACAGCTCTATTATTGCCCGGGTGCATCCCATAACCTCAGCTATGTCCTCTGTACAGTGAGGGGCAGGGGAACATTAATTCAGAGGAGTGTAAGAATTCAACAAGCAAATGCAAGGATGTGCTCAGCTGGGTATCTGGTATATCATTAGTGCTCAGAAGATGGGGCCATTTGCAGTTATTAGGAGCAGAGAGGCTGCCCACCATGACAGAGGGGAGCCCTGTGGCTGTAATTGTTCAGGAGAGAATAATGAACTCTCTAGGGTATCTCTGAGGGCTTCCTGGAGGAGGTGATATGTAGACAGAGTTTTGAGGGATGGATAGGAGTTGCCCGGACTAAACAGGAGCATGAGAGAGACTCCCAGAAGAAGGAACAATACTCACCGCCAAACACGTTCACCCGGGTTTCTCTCCAGGGAGCCTCATGGCGTCCTCCTGAAGCTGGAAGGCACGAATGCCAAGGTCCAGTAGAGAGACCCTTTGCTCAGGTCACCCAGGCCCCAGGATGACAGCCCTGCCAGCTCTGGTCCAATAAGGAGAGGAGCCCGGCAGCTCTGGGGCCCCAGGGTGAGCCGCTGCTGGGGGTGCTCTGGAGCAGGGGTGGGGGTGGGGGATGGGAGTCTTGACTGTGGAGAGGTGGGCGCCCTGTCAGCTCAGGATCGGGGTACCCAGAGCAGGCTATTCCATGCGGCCTGCGGGCAGCCCCTCACCTCGTGGGCCCCGCTCCCCCAGGGGCCGATAGCGGGGCTTCAGCTGACTCTTGAAGCCTCCACGTTGCAGGGCCCTGGGTCCGGCTCAGATAGGGCTTCGCTCCCCCCCCCACCCTCCCAGCAAGGGGACGGGAGCCCGGCGCCCTCCCTTGTCAGATGAAACCCGGGCCCAGGGCTCCCTCAGCCTGATGAAAGGGTCATTGTGTGGCGCGGGCCGCCCGCTGGCCAAGGACAAAACCAGCATTTGTCCTCCTTCCCTGGCTCGGGGTGGGGGCCTCCCCCCAGGCTGACCGGCGGGAGAGGGGGGTGGGCACAGGTGTGCGCTCTTCCCTCTCCCCATCTTCCCCGTCTCCCTCACGGAGGAGCCGCTGCACTCGCCCAGGCACCCCCTCCCAGTCCAGCCTCCCACCCAGGGCATCCACAGCTTCTGTGCCAGCCCCACGGTTGGCATGGAGGCAGTGAGCTCTCTGGCCCTGGAGGCATACAAGCAGATGTGAGAGGGAGGCTCAGGGATGACAGGGAGAGGCCTCGCCTGGAAGGAAGCCAGCACTCCTGATCCTCTGTGCGAGTCAGCCATGTGGCGTGGCCGACCTGCTCTGTGGATGGGCTGCTGAGGCCCCCAGCAGGTCATCTCACAGCCTCAGCAGCGGAGCATCGGCTGAGACTTGGCACCCTGCCCACCGAAGCCTCGCCCAGCCTTGGGCTGGAGCAGGGAGGCTCTGAGGTGCCCGGGACGCCAGAAAGGCTCGGTCTGAGGCTGTGAGTGGAAGACACTGCAATTCTGCAGTAGCTGCTGCAGCCACAGACCCTAAAGCCTGACAGCTGCCCAGAGCAGGCCCCGGGGGACTAGGCCCTGCCCAGCAAACAGCTCCCCCGCATCAACAGAAGCCCAAGTCAACAGTCCTGGTGGTTCCAGCCCAGTGACACCTGTGGGCTTTCATCCCTTTCTGGAGCCACTTACCAAGGCCACACCTGCTCCGGACCCTTCCCCACATGCCTCCTGGGCCAGAGGTATTCCTTGTGCTGGAAAGCCCCAGTGCCACGCCCACTGGAGCCGAAAAGGGGCCATACCCTGGCGGGAGTCTGGGTGGGGGCTGGGTTTACCCTCCCATGGCACCTGGCAGTGTTGCCAAGGCTGCCGAGGATCCAGAGCCCGGACGTAGGCCCTCAGTGAACCAAGCTGCAAAACAGACGGAAAACGCTTTTGAATGGGAATTCCCTCACTACCTGCTCCGTGGGCCTCTGACTGGGGACCAGGGCTTCGCATTCCGCTTCTGCAGGACCAGGGCTCCTCGGAAAGGCTTACTCTCACATCTGGGGCCTGCTCTGAATCTGTTCCCTCCTGGCCTGCCAGAAAGGGGAGCTAGGAAAGGCCCCCCACTTGGAGAAACCTGAAGGTCAGAGCATGGAGTAACTCTCTAGGTCATGCTCAGTGGGGCTGAGCCCAGTCTGAAGCTGAATCTGCTTGACTCTCGGGCTTCCCTCATGGCTCAGCTGGTACAGAATCTGCCTGCCAGTGCAAGAGATGCAAGAGACCCCGGTTCAAGCCCTGGGTTGGGAAGACTCCTTGGAGAAGGAAATGGCAACCCACTCCAGGATTCTCACCTGGAAAACCCTCATGAACAAAGGAGCCTGGGGGGCTACAGCCCATGGGATTACAAAGAGCCAGACACGACTAAGCTTACACACACACTCTGCCTGACTTAGGTTCTGTGCTGCCTCTCAAGGTGTCCTGCTGATGTAGGCTCCCTGCCTGCCACAAACTCCCCTGCCCTCTACTTCACTGCCCGTAACCTCACATGGGTGGAGAAACCAGCTAACCCAGCTGGTTAGCACTGTCCGCTGACCAGGAGTCCTGAGGGTCCGAGTGAGGGCTGCCTTAGATTTGGGGCCAGCAGGGATGCTTTCCCAGTGGGTGCAGGGAGCCAAGAAAGCCTCAGTTTCCTGCCCTGCTTTGGGCCCCAACCTTTTCCCCCTGAGACCAGCTTGAGCAGAGAGGGGGTGGCCCTAGCTGGCCAGCTTGTGACCTCTGTTGGGTCAGCATGTGCCATGGACTTAAGGCAGCCTTGTGAGCAACCCTGCCTCTTTCTGGACTTCAGTTTCTCCCTCCAGGTGATGGGCCTAGATGCTCAGGGACCACCCGCCCCCTCCAGCCCTCCTGACATCAGCTGGCAGACTCCCAGCATTGCGAGCTCACTCCGCACACCAGCAGCGCCCACGCAGCCCCTGTGCCAGGGGAACAAGACTGGCCGTGTTGCTGTAGTCCAGTCGCTCAGTCGTGTCCGACCCCTCGCGACCCCATGGGCTGCGCACACCGGGCTTCCCTGTCCTTCACTATCGCCTGGAGTTTGCTCAAACTCATGTCTGTTGTCGGTGATGCCATCCAACCGTCTCATCCTCTGTCGTCCCCTTCTCCTCCTGCCCTCAGTCTTTCTCAGCAGCAGGGTCTTTTCCAGTGAGTCAGCTCTTTGCATCAGGTGGCCAAAATATTGAAGCTTCAGCTTCAGCATCAGTCCTTCCAGTGAATATTCAGGGTTGATTTCCTTTAGGGTGGACTGGTTGGCTCTCCTTGCAGTCCAAGGCACTCTCAAGAGTCTTCACCACAGTTCGAAAGCATCAATTCTTCAGCGCTCCGCCTTCTTTATGGTCCAACTCTCACACCCATACGTGACTACTGGAAAACCATCGCTTTGACTATACTGGTCATGTGCGCGGCTGTAATTGGGAAGCTCGCGTCCTTCTCCATCACTGAGCCGAGCCCTGTGGCACCCACAGCAGGAGCCCTAACCCATCACCAGAAGGTGACCTCTGACCCTGGGTCCTAGAGAATGTGCCGGAGAGAATGGTGTCTATGGCAGCGAGGTGCCTGGGAGAGGGGAGTGGGGGCCTGGGGGGCGTGGACGGCGAGGAGGTGGCCCTGGTTAGGGTGGGGTGGGGCAGTGGAGGGCGAGGGCTGCGTGGAGGCAGGGCAGGGGCCCCAGGCCTGGGGAGCTGCAGGGCAGGGGTGAGCTGCTTCCTTCCGAGCTAAGGGAAGACCCTGGGTGCAGAGTGGCTGGTGGGGAGGGGAGGAGGCTGGTCCAGCCAGCCTCAGAGGGAGGGGTGCCCAGGGGAGGTGGATCGGCAGGGCCGCTGGGAGGCCGAGTGTGGGAGGGGAGCCCTGTCAGCACCCAGGCTCCAAGAGGCCAGGCCTGTGGTTGTGGGATTGACCGCTGATCCCTCAGCGCCCAGCACAGCACTCGGCTCTCAGCCGGTTCCCAGTACACACAGGTCGGATGATCTGATGGCGGCTTGCATGTCTGGGGCCCAGCAAGGCCCACCGACCTGGTCAGGGCCCCCTGCCCAGCGGGCGCAGAGGCCTCCCAGCCTTGGGTGTATTGGCACAGGTGGGCCCAGGGCGTTGCCGGGGGGCCGGACGACAGCTAGGCTCCCCAGACTCCCTTCTTCCTAGGGTGACTGGCAGGAGACCCGGGAGTTTCCGGGGGCTGCTGACACCCTCTCTGGAGGCAGCCAGATCCATCCCCTCGCTGTGCCCATCCTCCCGGGCCTGTCCTGCGTCCCCGGTCCCTGGCTGCCCCGGGTCAGTCTGCGGCAGGCAAAGTGCTGGCTCGGCGGCCCCCACAAGCCAGGCCCCGGGCCCCGCCCTGGCAGGGTCCTGGCCTCTCATGGTGCCACCACCCCCGGGGAGTGGAGCCTGGGGTCCTGCCTGCCCAGGTTCCCATGGTGACCCTCCTGAGCCTCAGGTCCATGGACTGGGCTGGGATGGCGGTGGCCTGGGGGTGCCCCAGGTCGTGTGCCCAGGGGCTGGCCAGGCCAGGAGCCCAGGGCTCTCGGTGAAGCTGGTGTCATGGTGCACCGAACAGGGGGTCAGCCGCCTTGGGCTCTGCCACTCCAGCCCAGGGCTGTGTGGTCAGGCAGGGCTTCGTTCCCGGCCGCAGCTCCCGGAGGGGCTGTGTAAGGGACCGTGCCCTCCCTGCCCCCTCCCCCGCCCCCTCCCCGGCGGGAAATGGAAGCCATTTCCTTCCATGTGGCTCCAGGAGCAGGCAGGGGCTGGGGGCTGATGACCCCAGTGGCTGGGGAGTCCCCCTGGACATCTAGCTTCTGCCCCAGCAGTGGGCGTAGGAGGGAAGGCTCTGGCTGACCCCCTGGGGCCGCCCCGTGCTTGCTGCTCAGCCTGGCGACTTCTGGAGACTTCTGGCAGGGGGGAGTCGGGGGGAGAAGATGGCGGGAGCTGAAGGACGCTGAAGGGACAGGCAGGGCCTGGGGCGGAGCTGGGAGTGGGGAGAAAGGCTGCAAGCCTGCTCTTGGCTCCGAGGCCAAATCCCCACCAGGTGGCTGGGCGGCCGGGGCCAAGGTCCTGCCCCCTCCTTTAACAAGGGCAGGCTGCAGGAGACAGGGCTGGTGCTCAGGACCCAGGCCACCTGGGTCAAGCCCTGGGGAGCCCTGAGCTCAGGGAGGTGTCCTGAGGGGGCTGGCCCCAGGAAGTTGTTCAGGGCAGTTGTTCAGGTCATTACAGCCAGGCTGCCGGGGGTTGGCGCAGGTGGTGGACGGGCTGCTCCTGGGAGGTCCTTGGCTGGGGAGGCCCCGGTGGCCCTGGACTCCTTGGAGGGAGCAGTCCAGAACAGAGGGCTGCTTTAAAGAGACGGGGATGGCGAGGGCGCTGTGCAGGGGCGACGGGCCAGAGGGGCTGCCCAGCTCTGGGGAGAGCAGAGGGCGGACCGTGGAACACAGAAGAGCCTGGGTGGGTGGGGCTCGCTGAGTCACCGTCACTTGGAGATGCTGAGTGGCCAAGGCAGGCCCCCACCCGCACCTGCTCCTGGAAGAGGGAAGCCGGCCTGAGGCTTGGTGCCCGGGGTGGGGACTGGACCTCGCTGTCTGCCCAGGTTGGTTGTCCACCATCTGACGGGAGTGTGCCCCCCAGACCTGCTGCTCAGACTGTGTCCAGGGTGGTTAGGAAGGCCGCGGCGCTGGCCAAGCCACTAGGCGCCCAGACTCCCAGCCTGGCCACAGGCCTACGGGGCCTGCCAGCTTCCTCCCACCTGTCCCGCCCACTTGTCCGTCCATCCGTCTGTCCTGAGGTTTCAGACTGCATCTTGGTCACCCAGGCCTGCAGGCGCCCCCGCATCCAACAGGTCTGGGTCATCAGGGCCGAGGCCGAGCCCCGGGCTAGGGGCCTCATGCCTGCTCGGGCCTCAGCTCGCCGTGGGCCTTCAGGTGCCCGGGCACCTCTGGGTATCAACATCCCCACCTGCACCTCAAGGAGTGAGGAGAAAGGTCAGGGCTCAGGCCAGGGAAGGTCTGGGCACAGCAGAGGGTGCAGGAAGCGTGGCCTTGCCCTGGGCAGACAGGAGCTGCTGAATTGCAGCCCCTAAGGCCTCCTCAGGAGCCTGGTGTTGATGCACCCATGTTGGGCAGAGGAAGGGAGAATGGAGGAGAGACCCAGGTGGGCTTCTTGGAGGAGAGGGCATTAAACTGGGCCTTGAATCTTGCCTGGCTGCTGGAGGAGACAGGGTGGCCGGGAGGGGGAACTGTGGCACAATGTGGCCAGAACCCTGGGAGTGTTGTGAAAGGCCTACATGCCCAGCAGAGGTCGGCATGTTTCTGAGGTCGGAGGTCAATGTCCTGAGTGACCGGGTGAGGTTCGGACTTCACAGATTTGGCTGATGTGGGAGCTGGATGGATCCTCCAGCTCCCCAGGCCAGGGAGGGCCTGGGAGAGTGAGGCTGTGCCTGTCTGCCTCTGGTGGCTGCAGCCCCTGCCCAGGACCCCCTACCCGCTGCCTGCACTCTCTCAGGCCACCCGGTTTCTCTCCAGGGTGGGGTCCCCGGATGCCAATCCAGGAATGCCAGTTATGCGGGGAGGGCGGAGGGGGGTGGCCGCCACCCGCGGGGGCGCGAGGGAGCGGGCGGACGCCGAGCTCTCTTCCCCGGAACACCGCGGGCAGCGAGCTGAGCGGGGCAGTGGCCTGGAAAGACTGCAGCCCGGGACCGGCACGAGGAGCCAGCCCACAGGAGACCCCGCCTGCGAGCGGGGGCCGTTCCCCACAGGGGACGGATGGATAAACTGAGGCTCCCAGGGGCCAGCGAGAGTCAGGGGCTGAGCCAAACCCGAACACAGGATCCCGACCTGGAGAAGGCTCTAGGATCCAGGTGCAGTACCTAGATGGTCGCCCAGCCCCACTGCGCAGATGGGACACTGAGGCCTGGGCGTGGTCGGGGGGCCATCAGGGACCCCTCCTCCGTGCCCCCCACCACGGAGCTCCCCGCAGTCTCCCGCTCTGGAAAGGGGGCTGGCAGGGCATACCCTGAAAAGACCTGCTGCAGATGGTGTGGGACCCAGGGAGGAGGCTGCTCGGGAAGGATGGTCTTTTTTGTCCTGTGGCCCCCTCCTCCCTTCTGGTGCAGGCCCTTTGAGTGGGCAGGCAAGGGGATGCCTCAGATGGCCTGGCAGACTTCAGTAAAGCCAGCCCTCTGCACATCCCCCCACCCCCCGATTATCCCGGGGGGGGGTTAAAGCACTTCCTGACCCAGTAGAGGAAGAAGCCGTTTGCCAGCAGAGGGCTGACTGTGCTTTACTATCAGATGAGAAAACTGAGTCTCAGAAGAGTAGCCTCGGAGTGGCCTTCCCGAAGTCCGGGGACGTCCCCAGGTCACATGCCTCCCCTCAAGCTAGCCTAGAACCCCAGCCGGGGAAGGAGACGAGCAGATTCAAGGCCGATTCAAGAGCGGGGCAGGTGGCCTGTGTGCCCCTGGGCCTTTGCTCTGGCTGCACCAGCCTCCTAGCCTGCTATTCCGTTCCCTCCTGATCCCTCCGACCGAGGAAGGCTGTGGAGACCCTGCTGCTGCCGAGCCCTGGGGCTGTGATGGGGGCCCAGGGGCTCTGCAGAGTGGTCCCTGACCTGGAAGACATTCTTGTCCGTGTTTGACTAGCAGGAGCACTGAGGCCACCATGAGTTCCTTACCCCAACTCTGCCCCTCGGGGCCCTGCTGGGCTCCAGAACTGAGAACCTCTTCCGGCTCATCTGTGGCTGGGAAGTTCTGGGCCAGCCCCTGGCCACCCGAGGAAGAGGCTGGCGGGGATGCAGCCGTGGGTGGGCGTGGGGGCCAGGTGCCTCCCTCCCAGGTATTTGCCCAGTTACTTCCTGGACAAGTGGACCCAGGCTCGCCTCCCTGGCTGATCGCAGATAATTAGAACATTCTTCAAATATTTTGCCGGAGGATGCCCGAGAAGGAAGAACTACAAAGCGCCCCAGGCCAGGAACGTGGGCTGGAGGAGCTCTGGGCCGCTGGGCCCCCCGGGGCTAGGCCAGGGTTGGGGGCCTGGAGGGAGGCGGGATCTGGTTCAGCTCAGCCAGCCTGTCCCTGCCTCCAGGGAGCTGGGGGCAGGGCTGGAGTGGGGAGGGGGGTCATGTCCAAGGTCTGGCTGGGTGCTAGGCAATGTTGGGGACCCCTCCCAGCTGGCAGTGGTGGATAGACTCTGCCCCACAGGGCCTCAGGAAAAGCCTGAGGGGTCAGGCTTAGAGTCTGGCTCTCTTGGGGGACCGGCGGGGTGGGAAGGCCTCTCGGAGGAGGGTCTCTGAGGTGGGGAGGTCAGTAGGTCTGGGAGAAGGACCTGAGGGTGAAGACCCAGAGGCAGAGCACAGAGCTAGTGACCCAAGGGATAAGGGATGTGGCAGCCTCGTGATTGACAGCACCCAGGGCCAATGAGGAACAGCCCAGCGCGGGGGGGGGGTGGGGGGGCTTGAAGCCACGCCCAGCCGGTGCTAGGGCGGGGCAGAGGGGCAGGCCGGAGCTGGGGTGGGCATCCCCAGAGGGAAGAGGGGGCCGGCTGGCTGGTGTCCTGCGGGAAAACCCTTTCTTCACTGCTCACCTCCCCAAGACAGGTACATGCTTCCTCTCCAGGGGGACGACAGGGGTCAGAGGTCGTCCCCCCCCCCCTCCCCCCGTCCCCGTAACTCCCAGCTCCTGGCTCCGGTGGCTCTGGGAGGGGTCTGGGGTGTGGAGGCCCAGCTGGGCTAAGTCATGAGGTCTGGGTTCCGGAAAGTCCTTGGCTGCCAGCCCTCCATGGGGTGCTGCCCCAGTCCTGGGCTCGGGGGCGTTCCCAGGACCCTTTGGTGGGATCAGGGCAGGCTTAACCCCCAGCCCTGGGATGGGGAGGTGGGCCGCATCAGGGCGGGGACTCTGTCCTGTGAGGGGGGAGCCGGGGGTCCCTGCCACAGCGGGCGTTTGCCCTCTGCGGAGGCATCTTTGTCCCGGGCTGTGGTTTGCGGGGTCGGTCGTCAGGGAATTTGCAGGTGGAGCAGCACGCTGAGGTAGAGGTGCCTGGCCCAGCGGCCGCATGCGTGGCCGTCGCCTTAAGGCCCCGTGGACGGATCAGATGGCTTGAGGCTTCCTCTGGGCCTGAGAGGCTGTTCCGTCACGTGGGCCGGGCTGGCAGGGACACCGTCTCTGTCTGGCTTTCTCAGCAGGAAGACAGGGGTGCCCGCAGATCAGGGCCCAGGGGAGGGTGCTCTGGGGTGGCCTCCCCCATAATCACAGCAGCCTGCCCACCTCCGGGGCTCACAGCGCTAGACCTCACATGGAGGCAGGCATTCCCGCAACAGTGTGTGAAGTGGCAAGGTTCTTGTTCAGTCGCTAAGTCAGTCGTGTCTGACTCTGCGACCCTGTGGACGGCAGCACGCCAGACTTCTTGCCCTTCACTGTCACAGGCTGCTTTCTATGGACCTGGAAGAGTCAAAGAGAAGATGGGGTGTGCCTGGGGCCCCCGCCCGGCCGAGGGTGTGTCGGTGGCAGCGTCCTGCTCTCTGGGCGGGGGGTGGGGTCCCTGTCCCTGGGAGGCCCCAGCGGATGTTCCCACGTGTCCTGCTCACTCGCAGGTCCATCCGGCATCCATGAGGACCACTGAGGCTGGATGGGGCCTGGCGGGCGGGGCAGAGCGCACTGTGGGGAGTGAGTCAGCGGGGGCGACGGAGGGCTGCCAGCGTGGGGAGGGCCTGGGACTCGGGCCCTGCTCCCAACCTGGCACGAGTTTGGGGGGCCTCCTTCAGCAGCCCCCCAGGGAAGCCCCCCAATGCGGCCCCTGGGGACCGATGGGGGAGGATGGTTCTCCAGGTGGACAGGTGACCCTTTAACTGTCTTTGAGGGTCAAGGATGAGGCGATGAGGTACTGACCACCTGGGACCAGGCTCCTTCCCTCCCTCCCTGAGTTCCTGGGCAGGTGGTTGGACCTTCGGGACTTTTCATGCTTATTCTGAGGAATAACAACAACAGCTATTACTATAATTGTCATAACATTCGCCTCCCCACTACTCAGGGGACTCTGAGCCAAGTCCAGCACACAGCAGGCGCTCTTGCCACCTTGAGTCCAACAGCATGAAAGATTTAGGCTAGACTACTAGCCGCTGGGGCGGGTTTGGAGGGTGTTGGCTCCTGAACACAGCAGGGGCGTCCTACACAGGGACGGGGAAGGACAGGATGGTTCTAGTCCTGAGCACTGGGGAGACTCTGGTTCCCCCCAGTCGACCCCTCTTGGGTCCTCAGCATCCCTGAGGTTGTTTCGCAAGGACGCTCGAAGAGCCCCAAGGCTGGGCCATGGCAGGAGAGGGGCTTGGCCTCGACAGGGGTCTTAGTGGGGCAGTGCTGGGAGGAGGCTGCCAGTCAGGGCCAGCCCGGCTCCTCTGGGCAGAGGACAGCTAGCAGGTGGGCAGCTCTGCCTCTGGCCCTGAGTGCTGGCCAGACACAGGCCAAGAGCAACAGGCCTGCCTAGTCTAGTCCCCCGCTGCCACGCAGGGCCCCCTCCACCCCCACGGCTCTCAGGTCCACCTTCCTTATTGCCCCGGGAGCTGCTAGCGGAGCCTGCCTCCCTACTCAGGGTTCCCAGAGGACCAGGACCCCGTGGGCACAGGCTGGCCACATCAGTGGACAGAGTCTAGGCAGAGGCAGAGGGTGGTGGGCAGGCAGGGGAGGGCCCTAAGCAGAGCCAGGCTGGGGGTGCCCTTTGGTCCCGGAGCCTCTGAGCCTGGATTTGGGCCGTGTTGTGGCCCACCCCAGCTTCGCCTGCAGAGGGGCCAGCTCACAGCTGCCCCCACAAGCCTGTGCTGCAGGAGGGGTGAGCCGCCCTCAAGCACAAAGGAATCATCTTTAAGGTCCACATTTCTAAAAGATACGTTATTTGGCCGTGTTGTGGTCGTACTTGTGCCATGCGGCTCTTTCATTGTGAAACAGACCCTTTAGCTGTGGCCCAAGTGCCTGGTTGCTCCGCAGCACGTGGGATCTTAGTTCCCTGACCAGGGATCGAACCTGTGCCCCCTGCATTGCAAGGCAGATTCTTAACCACTGGACCACCAGGGATGTCCTCTAATATTCACATTTTATTTCCTAAAGGTGTTTCTTTAATTTTAGTTTTTGTAAGAAAACTTGGATTTTTCATTCTTGCCTTGTTCTGCCACCCCAGTAAAGTCTTGCACAGTAAGACCCCTATACATGAAGGAGTTTTGTTCTGAGAGTGCGTTCGTAAGTCCACAAAGTTGGCCCAGGTATCCAGCTATCACAATCGGATATATAGTACTGTACCGTAATAGGTTTATGATACTTTTCACATAAACCATATGAACATAAAAAACAAACACAAAAAATAAAGAAAGACAGTTTTATAGTACAGAGGAGCCTGGTGGGCTACAGGCTATGGGGTCACCAAGGGTCAGACGTGACTGAGCGACTGACGCTTTCACAGTACCTTGAAAAGTACAGTAGTACGGCACAACAGGCGGCACCCAGGGGCTGGCAGGTACGTTTACATCTTTGAAAGTTCACAACGTGAAGGTTTGTATGTGGGGGACTTGCTGTACTGCAACAGCTTACGTTTTTTATTGAGGTATAACTTACCCAAAACACAGAGATCTCAGATGGACACCGTGCTGCACGTGTGTATACACGGGCACCCGTGTGAGCACTGCCCAGCTCAGGACAGAGAGCGGCCCAGCCCCAGGAGGCTCCCCTGTGCACCCCTCCCTCCCAGTCAGCACCTCCCCGCAAGGGTAGCTCCCTCCCAGCTTCTGGCTTGATGCGGAGCCTTACCCGGCCTGGAGCCTCTCTGTGTAGCGGCATTAGTGTTGTGCCGTTTTTCATGCAGCGTGGCGTCTGAGAGAGTCACCCGTGCGAATGGTCTCGTCCCGTGGGGTGAATTTGCCATAATCTGCTTGTCACCCTCCTGGTGATAGCGGGTGGTTGTTCTCAGTTTGAGCTGGAGACCTGCACGCATGTCCTTTGGCAGACATAAGTGCTTGGTTTTCTTGGGTGTATAGACCCCAGAGTGGAATTCCTGGGTCAGAGGGGAGAGCTGGTCCAGGAATGAAGCCCTTGGTGGGTGGGTGCAGAGGCCGATGTGGCACCCATTGGCTGCAGAACTGCTGGTTTAAGCTTTGGTCCTCTGAGAGACGCAGCTGGTCTCTCCCTGGTCCGCACAAAGAGGCTGGACCCTGGCGGCTCACTGAAAAGGGTCAGTGACGGATGCAGTCTCAGACTGTGAGGATTGGTTACTAATGGCTAACCCTGATGACCTCTCCCCACAGGCCAGCTACAAAGCGCCGTGTTCTTCGACTCATGCACCCCTCCAGGCAGTTCTGTGATGTACCAGTGCAATTATTATTCCCCCTTTACAGATGTGGAAACTGAGGACCAGCGAGGTTAAGAAACTTGCCTGAGGTCTCACAGCCGGGAAAAGGCAGAGCCAGGGCTCCAGCCAAGCTGGCCAGCACCGGCACTCGAGTTCCTAGCCCCTCCCCACAGCATGGCCAGGCAGCAGCCTGGCTAAGGGCACTGCAAAAGCCCCGCCCCTGGCCATTTCTCTGCTCATCAGCCGCCTGGCAGCACGCCTTCCCCCACCCCCACTGGAGCCCCTCATCCTACAGGTGGTCCCACCCACTTGGACTGCTCTGGCAGGTAAAAGATCTTCTAGTTGTTCAGGGGCAGCCGTCTCCTGTGCCAATGCTGGTCTCAGCACCCTCTGCTTCTGAGACCGGATAGCCCTGTCCACAGTCCCCTGTGAAGAGGCGAGGGCTTCCTGTCTGCAGGGCCTGAACCTCCCTCCTCCAAACTCCCCCCACCAACCCGTGGGACTTGCGCCGGCTGGGGTGAGCAAAGTTCTGGATTTTCAGCCTTGCCCACTCCCTCTGGTATTTGCCTGTGTCCCAAGGCCCCCGGATAGCGGAGGGGATGAGCCCGGAGCAAAATTTTCCATGGAAAAAGTCAGTGACTGAAACACAAGCGCCCCGCCCTGCTTCTCTGTGCTCGGGGCCCCACAGCTGCCCTGCCAGCCTCTCCCGGGGCACCTGGGCAGGCAGCCTCCCGGAGGGTGAGAACCACCCTGCCCCTGGTGGGGCATCTCACTTGCTAAGAGTCCCCTTAGCCTATCCAGCAGCCCCCCCCAAACTGCCAGTTACCCCAGCATGCCGCCTGCGTCCGCCCGCCTGTCTCCTGCAAGGCACCAGCTATTTTGCGATCATGTATCTCTTCCCCTTTCCCACGCGGATGGTTTGGTTTCCTAACTCCCTGGTCTCTCACATCTGCAGCCCCCCCTCTTCCAGGCGGAAGGAACAGTCCTGGGGTGTGGGAGGCCAGGCCTGCTCAAGGAGGTCAGTGGCGGCAGGGGGATGGACTGGTTGCCAGACCTTGAAGGCCAGCCATGGGAGCTGCCCAGAAACCTCGATGAACAGACAAGTGACCTGGAGGGCTCATTTCATTTACCTGCTTGTTTACGTGTGGCCACACCGTATGCCGTGCGGGATCTTGTTTACGTGTGGCCACACCGTGTGCCGTGCGGGATCTTGGTGCCCTGACCAGGAATTGAGCCCGAGGCCCCTGCAGTGGAAGTGTGGAGTCCTAACCGCTGGGCCGCCGGGGAAGTCCCCCTGGGGGACTTTAAATGCGGGACGGATGGAGGCTGTGTTGGGAGAATGGAGGGTGGGTGCAGCGGCCGTCGTCTGCATTGTGCTCCTGCTCCGGCTCCGGCTCTGCTCTGTGCATGGGCCTTCCCAGTGGTTCAAGCGGCAAAGCATCTGTCTGCAATGTGGGAGACCCAGGTTCAGTCCTTGGGGTGGGGAAGATCCCCTGGAGCAGGAAATGGCAACCCACTCCAGTATTCTTGCCTGGAAAATTCCATAGTCAGAGGAGCTTAGTGGGCTACCGTCTACGGGGTCTCAAAGACTCGGCCACGACTGAGCGACGGAGCACGCACACGTGCAGTGCTCTGAGCCACGCTGTGCTGAGCTCTGGAAGCAGAGGCCTGGTGGGGTGGCCTTGGGCAGGCCCCCCAGCCTCTCTGAACTCCAGTCTGCACACCTGTCATGTGGGGGTGACAAGACTCATCCTGCCAAGAGAGGGTTGAGACTCTGCAGAGGCCTGTGTGGTCCATGGAGGGTGCTCAGAATGGGAGTATTGAATATCTTTAGGGGGAAAATAATCCCCGCGTTCTAAAGGACACAGTTCTGAAATCGTTTCTGAATTATCAGCCATATCTGATTACTTATGCTTCTGGGGTGCAATGCAGCTCTCTTCTCAGAAGCCCTTGTTGTTGCTCAGTCGTGTCTGACTCTCTGTGACCCCATGGACTGTGGCCCGCCAGGCTCCTCTGTCCATGGGATTCTCCAGGCAGGAATACTGGAGAGGGTTCCTCCTCCAGGGGATCTTCCCGACCCAGGGATCGAACCTGGGTCTCCCGCATTGGGAGGTGGGTTCTTCATCACTGAGACACCTGGGAAGCCCTGTCTCACCTCTAAGGCACACGCTGGCATCTGGGGGATGGCTGGGGCCCCCATCCCCATCCGCCATCAGCACCACCGCCCCAGGGGAGGCAGACAAGCGGCCACAGGCAGGGAGTCAGCCGGGCAAGGCCCCTCTCGGCCCCTTCCACACATCTCACCCATGGCCAGGGTGTGCAAGTCCCATGTACAGGTAGCATTGTTTAAAATTGCCTTTAACCTAAAATGTCCACTTCCATGGTTAAAGTATACAGTTCCACGGCGCCTGGAGCATTCACAGTGCTGTGTGGCCATCACCTCTGTCGAGCGCGTAACGCCTCCGTCACCCTGCGTGGAAATCCCGCAGCTACAAAGCGGGGACTCCCCGCTGCCCGTCCCACAGCCGTTTCCGTCTCCACGGGTTTGCCTTTGCTCAACGTTTCTTATCAAAGGGATCCTATAACACGTGACCTTTTGTGTCTGGCCTCTTTCACCGAGCGTAATGTTTTGGAGGTTCATCCATGGAGTGTGTATCTGAACCCCATTCCTTTTTATGGCCAAATAATATTCCATTGTCTGGAGAGACCATGTCCTGTTTGTCCATTCATCTGCTGATGGGCCTTTCGGCTGCTTCCTCCTTTCAGCTGTTGTAACTGGTGCTGCTGCGAGCATTTGTGAACGGGTTTTTGTTTGAACACCTGGCTTCGTTCTTTTGGATGCACCCCTCGGGGTGGAACTGCTGTGCGTTGTGGTCGTTCTATATTTTAACTTTTCGAGGACCATCCCAACCACTGCCCCACTTTGCAGCCCCACCAGTGATGCAGTGGGTCCCAGTTTCCCCACGTCCTTGCCTACGCCTGCTATTTTCTGTTGTCTGATCGCAGCCGTCCTGCTGGGCAGGAGGTGTCTCTTCACTGTGATTCTGGTTTGTATCTCCCTAGTGGTGAGCGATGTTTAGAATCTTTCCATGGGCTGGGGGGCCATTTGTCTTTCTTCGGAGAAATGTCTGAGTCCTTCGTCCATTTTCAAATCACGCTGCCTTCTTGTTACTGAGTTGCAGGCGGTCTTTTAGACACAATCCTTGAGTATTTTTATTGTTGTTATTTTATTATTTTTGGCTGCCCTGGGCTTCGTTGCTGTGTGCGGGCTTTCTCTAGTTACAGCGAGCAGAGGCGACTCTCTGGTTGGGCTTCTCATTTTGGCGGCTTCCCTGGTTGTGTCTCACAGGCTTAGCTGCCCTGTGGGATGTGAGATATTCCCAGACAAGGGATCGAACCGGTGTCCCCTGCTTTGGCAGGCGGATTCTCAACCACTGAACCACCAGGGAAGTCCCAATCCCTGAGTATCTCCTCATTTGTTCATTCTTTCACCCACTGCACACTCGTGGTGGGCTACACAGGGGCAGCCCCGAGGTCAGCTCACATCTGTACTGCCCTGGGCACATTTGCGGTCTTGGGTGGAGAGAGGCCAGGGGTGGAAATAACGACTGTGAGACCGGCCGAGGGGTGTCTGTGTCCACGAGACCAGTGTCCCCCATGCTTGTCCTTGGTAACGGGCCCACCTGATGCTGAAGCTGAAGCTCCAATACTTTGACCACCTGATGCGAAGAACCGACTCATTGGAAAAGACCCTGATGCTGGAGGGCAGGAGAAGGGGATGACAGAGGCTGAGATGGCTGGACGGCATCTCCAACGCGATGGTCATGAGTTTGAGTAAACTCGGGGAGTGGGTGATGGGCAGGGAGGCCTGGTGTGCTGCAGTCCATGGGGCCTCAAAGAGTCGGACATGACTGAGCAACTGAACTGAACTGAACTGAACTGAACTGAATGGGCCGAGGGGTTTGAGCCCAGGTGGGCTTGCCCTGGGGCCTGGGAGGGAAGAAAAATTTGCAGGACAGAAAAAAGGGAGGGAGACCAGCCTTCCAGGCAGAGGGACCAGCACGAGCAGAAGTGGCAGCAGGGTCTTTAGGGGGTGGGTCCTAGGAGGCCTCTGGCTCTGGGCAAGAAGCCTGGGGAGCTGTGGGCTCTGAGGGGCATGACTGGAGGGTGGGGGGGTGAGGGATGGAGGAGGGGGCGCTGGGGTGGCCAGTCCGGAGGAGGGGACCAGAGCTGCGCAGCCTCTTTCTGCCCCCAGGTCCGTCCTGTTAGACCTTGTTTGCCTGAGGCCCTGCCCCTAGGCGCGGGGGTTCTCACCCTTGGCGGCCCAGAACCTGCTGGAAGAATCCGAGGACGGGGAATGCTTTCCGTGTCCAGGCTCCAACCCGAGGCCTGGAGGCCGGTGCCCGGCAGAGTTCCCATCCATCTCGTTTCCCCGGCTTGGTTTTCTGAGCGTCTACGGTTACTTTGGGCTGAATTCCCCAGATTCCAGCCCGCTGCCAGCCCCGCCTGCCCAGATGCTCTTCCTCCAAGCCAGCCCCGGGCATTTCTGCCCATTGTGCCCGTGGGAGACCCAGGGGGGTCCTGCCCAGATTAGCGGGTGGGGCGGGCGGGCCATAGGGATTGAGTGTCACCGGAGCGTCCTGGGTGCAGCACGTGCTGTGGGCTCAGGCCACATGGGGACTTTCCCAGCTGTCTGTGGGTGCCCAGCTGCCCTGGAAAAACACTGGCTCGCTTCTGTCCAGAAAGGGGCTGGCAGGCACTGGGCAGGAGGAGCGAGCTCATCGTGCTAGGAGACCAGGGCCTGGGCAGTGGCTTCGGGGAGCCCCTCGTGGCCTCCCCACTCCCGCCTCTTGCCCTCTGGTCTGCTGTTTGGAAGTCAGACTCCATCTTAAAACCAGCTGTTGCCGTGGGCCTGTGAAAACCAGCTCCCCTCTTTTCAGCTTGCTGTCCCTTCCTTGGGTGCTTAAAGCCAAGCAGTGGACGCAGCTTCTGTGGGAAGCAGTCAGAAGGTTCTTCACAGAGCAAGACAAACGGCCCAGTGACGCAGCAGTTCCGCTCCTGGGCACCTGCCCCGGAGAACAGAAAGTGAGGACTCAGACTGAACCTGCGCGTGTGTGTCCAGAGCAGGGTTATTCCCAGGAGCCAAAAGCTAGAAGCAAGCCCAACGTCCGTCAGTGCCAAGCAGATAAATAGCATGTGATCTCACCAAACGATGGAATATTATTTAACCACGAGAAAGAAAGTTCCTGATACAACGAGGACGAACCTCGAGCAGGTTATACTAAATGAAAAAAGCCAGACACAAAAGGGCATGTGTTGTTTGATTCCGTCTGTACGAAATGTCCAGAACCAGCAAGCCCACAGGCGCAGAAAGCAGAGTCTTGGCTGCCAGGGGGTTCGGGGGGTGACTGCCGAGGGGGAGGGGGTACTTTCTGGGGTGGTGATGATGCCTTGGATCTTGGTAGCGGTGGTGGTGGTGAACATTGGGGACGTGCTGGATGCCACAGGACTATAAACAGGAAGAGTTCCTGCCATGTGAATTCGACCTCCTTAAATAGACAGTCAGGCTGATGACACACAAGTGAAGAGAGAAAGAGCCCAGAAAGTGCCCCGGGTTCCTGCGGGGTGCTGGGGGATTAACTCAGAGCATTTTCAGGAAGCGTCACTCTGAGGATGACTTACTGCAGTAAAGCGCCTGCCGAGTTCGGCACACGGCTCAGTTCATGCCAGCTCCTGTCTTCTCCACGTGCACCCTGACTTCCAGAAACTAGAATAAAAACAACGACAGTCATCCCCGTGTGTGCAGCCTTTCTCCCCCATGCTTCTCTGGTCTGAGCCTCTGTGGTGGGAATAGGTGTTTTATACCCCATATTGAGGGTGTGAAAACCGAGGCTCAGAGGGGCAGGCTACACGTGGGCTGCGGCTGGAGTCAGGACGCACTGGGCTTGGCCCCTGGCCTGGCCAGCCCCCGTACCAGCCTGCCTGGCTTTGGGCCCCTGGGGGAGAGGGGAGTTGGGGGTCTCCAGGTGATGGGGAAGTTGCGGTTTGCCGCTTGGGGGCAGCTGCGGACAGTCCCAAGTTCATGGCCGTCAAGTGCCTGCAGAGTCTGTGTGTCTGATCCCAAGGTTCAGAGAGGCGTGGTTCCTGTGTTTGGAGGACTGTCGATTCGTCGGACTTGTGACTCTGTGGTCCTTTCGATCCTGTTCTTGTGAATCTGAGGCTGAGGGGACTTGGGGGGCGCGTGCGTGTCTTTTCAAAACAGAGTCCTGTGTGGGGGTCAGTGGGACGTGGTCCCTTGAGGGCAGGGGTCTGCGCTTCGCTCCCCGGCAGGCAGAGCGTTCGCGAGGGGACGCGTTCGCGGCCCGAGGGGCTGGGCGGGGCGGGCACAGCGGGCAGCTTACCTCCTCGGTCCTCTCCCCTCCACAGAGCGCTGTCATCCGTCGTGGCCCTGGGAGCCAACATCATCTGCAACAAGATTCCTGGCCTGGCCCCGCGGCAGCGCGCCATCTGTCAGAGCCGGCCCGATGCCATCATCGTGATCGGGGAGGGGGCGCAGATGGGCATCAACGAGTGCCAGTACCAGTTCCGCTTCGGGCGCTGGAACTGCTCCGCCCTCGGCGAGAAGACCGTCTTCGGCCAAGAGCTCCGAGTAGGTAAGGGCGCCTCCGGGCCCGCGGGAGCCCGCCGTCCAGCTGTGGGTGCCGGGGCCAGGGACACCCTCGCCCTCGGAAGGCCGGCCCGGCTGTGCCTGCTCGCTTTTCCGCACCCGCTGGCTGGTTCCTCTGCCATCCCAGTGCTGCTCTGTCTGGGGCTCTGGGACGAGGCAGGTGTCGATGGAAGCCAGCCCGTGTGAATGGTTGCTCTGCGGTATCCTGGGGCGGACGTGCGCAGCGGGCCGGCCGTGGGGTGATGCGGGGCGGCGGTTAGAGGCCCGCCCTGCAGATCGGCGGCCACTGGGCAGTCCTGGGCGTGAGGCTCTGTCTCCCCACTTTGTCTCTGTGTCTGTGTCTGGAAATGAGCTAAGGGTCACAGCTCCTGCAGGGGGTGAGCGGGGGGCTTGATGGGAAAGGCCCCCAAGATGTGCTGTGTAAACGCTGCTGTGATTCTGAGCGTGGAAGGGGTTGTAGGCAGGGGTCAGCAGAGGGTGCAGGACGCCGCAGCAGACACACAGGGCAGGGAGGCGTCTGGCTGAGGGACGGCAGGGTGGGTGTGCAGGGTAGTCGGGGCAGGGAAGGAGTGGGCCTCTGGGGACACCGGCAGTGATGGCCACCGCAGCAGCCAGGCAAGGTTTCGGGGAGCTGAGCCCCACTATGCTTGCACGTCCGTGCATTGGGCTCCCCGCGTGGGCCAGGGGCAGACTCCCTCGAGCCTGCTTTCCAGGGAAGGAGAGTGAGGACTAAAGGGAGAAGTGCGTGCGGCAGCCACTGCGTGACCTTTGGCCTGGCTCTTGGGGCTTCGAGTCTCAGTTTCCTCATCTGTCTGGGGCCCCCTCCCAGGGCCTCTCCCAGGGCCCACCTGTGGGCAGGCTAAGTCACCTCAGTCGTGTCTGACTCTGTGCGCCTGTGGATTGTAGCCCTCCAGGCTCCTCGGTCCATGAGGATTCTCCAGGCAAGAGTACTGGAGTGGGTTGCCATGCCCTCCTCCAGGGGATCTTCCCCACCCAGGGATCGAACCCAGGTCTCCCACACTGCAGGCAGATTCTTTACCATCTGAGCCACCAGGGAAGCCCATGAATCTTGGAGTGGATAGCCTGTCCCTTCTTCAGGGGATCTCCCCGACCCGGGGATCACACCCATAAAGTCTCCCGCATCTCCTACGTCTCCTGCCTCGGCAGGTGGGTTCTTTCCCACTAGTGCTGCCTTGGCAGCCGTAGGTGCTTAATAATCAGCTGCTGCATGGGTGAGGGTGGGGGTGGCAAGCCGGCCTGCCCCTTCCAGGAGTGTCAGAGGGCGGGGAGTGAGGATGGGGCTCAGTGCCCAGCACGAAGCGCTGTGCTGTGACCCCAGGTCCCCGCTGCGGGCACAGGGTGGGCCTCCAAACGTGTGCGCAGCGCAGGTCCCTCCCAAGGAGCCCAGGCCTGCCTGCCGAGCGGAGCCCCAGCTGCTGGGACCCAGGCCAGTGCTGAGCTCGTGGGGCTGGGGAAGATGCAGGGGAAACGCCCAGGGGCCCCTTTGTGGTGAGCAGCCTGTGGGTGGCACCTGGCAGAGCCAGGAGGGTGAGACCGCCCCCTCCCGAGGGCCCCACCACCCAAGAGCGGCTTCCCCTCTCCAGGTGCCAGGGGAGAGGGCGGGGCTGCCTCTACACCCGCCGCGGTTGGGAGGGCGTGGGCACTGGGCGTGGGCCCGAGACCCTGGGCTCCTAGAACACGGAGGCCGCGGGAGGTGTGTGGTGTCCCGTGGCCACTCGGGGGAGCTGGGTTCAGATCCCCGCTCCGATAGCCCTGCCTGCCTCCCTGGGCACAGGGAAACTCGGCGGACGTGGTCCACGGCCTGAAGACAGGTAGGAGCTTGCCCTCCACTTAGGACCTTGAGACACAGGCAGTGAGGGGGAGCTGGCCACTCTGCGCCTCTCCTCAGGGTCACGCCCTGGGCAGGGAGGTTCACCAAGAGTACCCAGGAAATGCCGGGCTCTGATGCACCCTGCAAAGCCCAGAGGAGTGGTGTTGCCCCCCCAACTCCCGCCAGCGACTGGCCCACCCCCACCACAGGGAACCCAGATCACTTTTCCTGAAAGCATCCCCTGGTGCTTCCAAGGCTCTTGGCTAACAGCTCCCAGCTGTTCCTTCTTGGAGACCAGCCCTCTGCCCACGGAGAGAGGCGCCTACCGCCAAGGACTGGTCGATGCGGGTGGGGCAGCTCTGCCTGTGACCTTCTTCAGGCCTTGAGCTCCTCTGGGATCAGGCCTCTCCAGCTCTGCTTTACCCATTTCGCTCTCAGGAGCAGTTCAGAGGCAGACTTTAGGCAGAGATGTCCACCCACCGTCCGCGTCCCTCGTTTTCCCCTCCTCCTGTCATCCCTGTGCACGCTCAGCCACTCAGTCGTGTCCAGCGTTTTGCCCGCCAGGCTCCTCCGTCCATGGGGAGTCTCCAGGCGAGAGTCCAGGAGTGGGTTGCCATGCCCTCCTCCAGGGGATCTTCCCAACCCAGGCATCAAACTCACCTCTCCTGTGCCTCTTGCCTTGGCAGGCAGATTCTTTACCACTGTGCCATCTGGGATGCCCCCTGGCACCCTATGCCAGGCCATTCATTACCTTCGTGTGGCCGACCGACCCTCTTCCTTGGCTGGCCTCAGCTTCCATGGGCTTCCTCTTGGCTCTCTGGTTGCTCCTTCCTAGCCCCTCCCCAGGCATCTCTCCCCCAGGGTCAAGACCAGCATGTCCCCTGACCCCCAGCCGTGGACTGCTGGGTAAGGCTGATCATGGGCACCTCCGGCTGAACACTCGGCGTCCTGCCCCTGAAAGCTCCATCCTCAGCCCCCTGCTGGCCTGACCGCCCCATCGTCTCGGCAGTAACCGTCTCTACTCTTCCCTCCACGCTGACCCCGGGTCTGCCTCTCCACTGGCAGCTGTCAACTCCTCCCTCTGCCTCCTACTTACCCCAGCCTTGTCACTCACTCCCTTCCTCCAAAACCTGAAGTAGCTCCCTACTGCCCAGGATGAAGGTAGCTTCTAAGCATGGAGTCTGAATAGCGCCTGCCTCCTTCACCCCTGCCTCCCTCCATCCCTTCTCCAGAGCCGAGCTCCAGCCGTCGCCTCCTGCCTTCCCCTCCCCAAGCCAGCCAGTCCCCTTCCCTCCTCTGGGACTTTGCTCCCACCACTTCTCGGCCTGGGAGGCCCTCTGCCTCAGCTCTGCTTGCTCGCATCTGATTACCCCACTGGCCAGGGAGCGCCTTTGTCCACCCGTCCCTGGCTCTTCCTTGTCCACAGCCAGGCCAAAGTCACGTCCAGGAGCCTCACGCTCCTGGGGTCGCTCAGCCCCTGCCCTGAGGCCCCCCTGCACTCTGCCCACAGTGCGCGGGCCTCCTCCCACCAGACTGGCTCCCGCCTGGGGCCTAGCGCCCTCCCCGGCCCCTTGCTGACCTCTAAGGAAGGTCCAGCTCTCAACCAGGGGGGTCCCGGCGGCAGGCCAAGCCAGGCTGAGCCCTGGGCCATCAGAGTCCCGCTGGGTGCTGCAGTGGTGGTCCGAGCTGGCACCCTGCTCCTGCCAGGGCTCAGCTGCTGGGAGTCACGAGCAGGAAGTGAGGCCAGCCCGTGTCAGAAGCATGCGGGTGCCCCGGGCACGGGATCGGAGCCCGGCTCTGGGCGGGCAGGCAGGCACTCGAGCGGTGCCAATTAATGATTGGCCTTTCGAGGGGGGATGGCCTGGGTGGGTGGGACAGGCTCCCTTCAGGTCCTGCCTGCGACCTTGGGCCATGCCCAGACCTTGAGAGCTGCAGGGAAACCCTTTAAAGGCACTGTTCAACCTTGTCCAAGTTCCAACTCCTTTTCCAGCTCCTGGTGCTGTTGCTTGTATGCTTCCTGGGACGAGGGGCTTACTACTTCAGGTGAAATTGACGTTTCTTATGATGACCCTGCACCAGCTTTGACCTGCGGCCCTCTGGGTGCCAGTCTCTGTGTGCTGGGACTTTCCTTCAGGGAGCTGAGGCCCACCCTGGCCCACCCTCCACCAATGCAGTCTCCCCTCATGCCTGGCAGCCTCCACCCTTGGACCCCGAGCCCACCCAGGCTTATTTCCTCATTGAGAGAGCAAGGCTGGGCCACCCTGGCCCCTCCAACCCGTCTCTCCTATTACCTGGAAATGGGCTTGTGGGGGTGGGAGGTGGGGTAAAGAAGGGGGGGACGTGAGAGTCTCCAGAGTGAACCTCATATTCCAGGGACACCTGTTAGCAACTCAGGGCCCCCAGGGCCCCTGACCAAGGCAGGGCGTTTCTAACAGACGCCATGATGGAGCCAGAAGTCCTTTCGAGGGCTTCCTTGATGGGGTGAGCATTCGTGGAGACCCACTGACTCTCAGAGTGACCCAGATCAGCCCAAAGCTGAGAAGGGAAGGGGGCCCCAGGTGGAGGGAACACCAGGAGGTTTTTCCAGGAACTGCGGAAACATCAGAGCAAACCAGAAGATGGGGAAACCCGAGGCTGCCCAGGAGGGGTCAGGGCTGGAGGGTGCCTGCGGCGTGAGCGCTGTGAAGGCCAGGAAGGCCCAGATGGGTCTGAGCAGGAGAGGGTTCCCTGCCACCACTGCCCCGCCCCCGGCTGTGCCTGGTGCCCCTGGAGACCCACTGGCACAGGACACGGGGGCCAAGGCTGAGTGCACTCAGCCCCTGCCCGCACCCTGAGCTGCCGTGGAACAGAGTCCCGCCCATCACATGCTGCTCGGACATGACCAGGCATAGGGCCACCCCTAATCCCGCCTCACGTGGGGCCTGTCTGCTTTGTGGGTGAGATCGGCGTTGGGAGCAGGCCCTCTGCCTGCTGGCCGCCTGCAGCAGGGGCTCAGCAAAGGCCGTCAGTTCCTGAACAATCCGAGACCTCCCTCCACGCGCCCGAGGGGACGGTCTGGGGCTTCCCCGTGGGGCAGTGGCCGGGGCCTTGGAGGAAGAAGGGCAACTCCGCAGCCCTGCGCCCCTGCTCATGCCTGGACCCCTGCCCGGGGCCTCAGAGCGCAGGCTCAGGGAGGTGCCACCTGAGTCCCCAGGAGGGGCCAGGGCTCGAGGGCTGCCCTGTCCCCTCTGGGGACACAGGCCCCCGCGGGCAGAGGAGCCACTTGAAATATGGCCCGTGCAAACCGCGATGTGCCGTGAGTGTAGGATACACGGCAGATTTCAAAGATGTCAAAAGAGAAAAGCAAGTAAAATGTCTCTTTCGTGATCTTTACATTAAGATGTTCAAATGGTAATATTCAGGCTTCCCTGGTAGCTCAGTTGGTTTAAGAATCCACCTGCAATGCAGGAGACCTGGGTTCGATTCCTGCGTCAGGAAGATCCGCTGGAGAAGGGACAGGCTACCCGCTCCAGTATTCCTGGCCCCCCCTGTGGCTCAGCTGGTAAAGAATCCGCCTGCGATGCGGGAGACCTGGGAGGTCTTTACATTAAGATGTTGAAATGGTAATATTTGGATATATGGGCTAAATAAAATATGTCACCAGATCTAAATTCACCTGCTGATCGTCACTTGTCTTTATGTGGCTGCTAGAGAATTTTAAATGACCCCTGTGTCTTGTGTTTGGGACACTGAGGCACTGTTCTCAGAGGGGTCAGGAGTTGCCCTGTGTCACCCTGGTCAGGGGCAGAGTGGACGCTTGAACCCAGATCTGAGTGTCTCCTCCCAGGACACCGTCTTCCAGCCCGGCCGCGGGCAGAGGGTCACCGCCGTCTGCCTCCTGGGGCAGCACGTGGGTGTGAGGGTGGCTCCCTTCAGCAGCCCTGGATGGTTCAGCCTGCAGGCATCGAGTGCCTGCTGTATGTCAGGCCTGGGGTAGGGCGCTGCTGGTGGTGTGACGGCCACCCGGTGCTGCTCTTGGAGCCTTGCACCCGGGACGCCCCGGGTGAGCTGATGGGGCTGGGCTGGGAGGCCCAGCTGGGCCCTGGCCTTGAACCTGCACACCCTCTCAAGGAGGCACATCTTTGTCCTGTCTGTCTGGTCACTCCCTACCCCTACCCCCATCCCGGGGGCCCAGCCCGAGGCAGCAGAACAGAGCTTTTCAAGGGGTCCAGGCTGCCAGGAGACTAGGGACACCTGGGACCTCCAATGTCAGAGTCAGGAAGACTTCCTAAGGGCAGCGCGCCTACTGGTTCACTCCCGGTTCAGGATGGATGAGGCCTGTGGTCACTCCGGGGGTCCTGGCTCTGCGCCCTACATCGGAAGGCCCCTAGCTCCAGGAGCAGCGGCTCCTGAGGTGAGCAGGCTCTGGACCGTCCAACGGTGACCAGCTGGGGGCTTGGGCTGGCAGGTGGCCAGTCCATCCACGTGGCCCCTCAAGGCCCGCCTGGCGCTCATCCAGGGTGGGAATTTTCCAGCCTCGACTGGCAGAGCCCGGACAGACAGGCCAGACTGGGTGGAGAGAGGGCACTGCTGGAAATACAAACCAGACTGGGCCAGCTGCCCGGGCCCACCAGGTGACCCTGGGCACAGTCTGCCCACCAGGGCCAAGGCCGGGGTCCTGATTCCCCCAGGACTTGGGACGAAGTTTCCCCAGAATAGGGGCAGGAAGTTCTCTCGGTGCCCACCCTGCAGTCCTGCCCAAGGTTCCATGGACAAGGGGTCCAGGCCTCCGGGCTCCTGTCCACCACACTGGACACAGGTCACAGTGTGGGCAGGCCTCCACCCTCGAGCTGCCAGGGCAAACCTGACCCAGATCTCAGCCTGTCTCCCCGTGGGCCCCTTCTGCCACTGCATCAGGGGCACCATCGCTCCAGGGCCGCTGAGGCCAGGCCCTCACGCAAACGCCACTCACTCCTGGTTCCACTGTCCACATGCCACAGTCGGAGCCCTGGAAGCCTGAGCTGCCCGAGGTCACAACGGGTGAGAAGCAGTCATCTGAACCCACGGGCCAGCCCTGTGCCCAGCTGGGGCAGGGGGCAGGGGGCAACTGCAGGACATGGGGAGCGGGCTCTGGTCGCACCGAGTTCCCTCCCACAGGCATCCACTGATTTTGCTGCCCGGCCCCTGACGGGGGTGGGGGGGGGGGCGAGCGTCTCCAGGGCAGGCTGCCTGGGGCTGACCCCCCTCAGGAGAGGGGCCGCCCGCCAGAAGCTGGGGTCCCGGGAGACGCCCGGGCAGCCCCTCCCAGAGCCCCGGGCAGGACGGGAGCCCCTGGAAGGCCAGCCCAAGCCTGGCTCCGCGGGAAGGCCGCTGCGGGCGCGAGGGCCCCGCTAGGTCAGAACAAAGGCCTCGGGCGCGGGTGTGCCGGCGTGTTCGGACCTGGCAGGGCTGTTTCCAGCCCTGTGTTTATGACGACGGCGGGGAAGAGCTTAGCAGGGAGACACTGACTCAGCCAGGAACCAGCGGGGCGGGGGCCGGGTGGGGCCGGAGGGGGGCGCAGCAAGGGACAGAGGGATGGAGGCGCAGACGGGGGGCAGGGACCGGCAGAGCCTCCCATCAAGAGGGACCCGGAGAGGGCGACACACACGGGTCACAGGCGGGCGCGCGCCCACCCGCTCACCCACCCAGGCCCAGGGTCCAGGCGGCTCTGAGACGGCCACGCGCGCTGAGCACTTCCAGAACCCTCACTCCACTGCCTGGACTGCGAGAAGTCGTGGGGGGTATTCAGAAAGAGGCAACAGGGAGCAAGAGTGCCTCTCTGCCATCACCCAGGGGGTCCAGGCCGGGCCCCCTTTCCCAGAACCTTAGGTCGGGCTGGCAGGGGCCCTGGTGGGCCGGGGGCTCTGGGCTCCTGAGTCTTCAGGTACACAAATGGGGCTCCAGGGCCTGGCAGCCTCGAGGTCCCTGTGGGCTCGCCTGCCCCCGCCTCCTGCCTCACCCCACGTGTGCTGGGACACAGCGCAGGCAGGGGGCACCTGCCCAGGTCCCGTGACTGGGCCAAGGCTGGGGCCCAGGGGCCAGGCTGGGGTGTGGCAGCTCTGGGGGCCACACGGGCACTGCACCTACCCTGCTGGGGGACCCCAGGAGCTGCTGGGGCAGCCAGGGGTGTCTCCTGGCCTCTGTCTCTCCACCTACACGCTGCGGGTAGGGGAGGTGTTCTCTCTGCCTTCCAAGCTCATGGGAGTCTGAGACCCAGATTGGGTGGGGGTCCCACTGGCTGGGCCTGGAGGGCCCAGGAGCCCACCCTGGCCCACGTGCCTATCCTACTTCAGCCCTGGCAGCCTCACTTGGACCTCGAGTTCAAGTCTGGCAAAGGCTCCTGTTAAGGAGACTTGGAACCCACTGCATTGGGCCCCACCCGTGTGTTACGTGGGCAAACAGACTTGGGCGAGTGAAGGACCGGGCCAGGGCCACCCAGGAGCCCCGGGCCCATCTGGATGGGGCTGCGGGTCTCCTGGGCAGGGTGTGAGTGCTCGGCTGCCCCCTACTTGTGGCCAAGGCAGTGCCTTGATTTTCCCAGCTGGGACCTCTCCGCGCCTCTCGTGGTGACGGCCCTACCAGCTGCCCATTCCTTTTGGACGTGTCCTTCCCCAAACCTCCTCACCCAGCCCCCCAGCTGGTCCCATCGGCTCCACCCTCAGACTGTATCCCAGGCCTGATTGCTCACCTCCTCCACGTGGCAGCCCATCAGTGTTTCTGACCCAGACCCTCCCACAGCCTCCCCATGGATCTCCCCGCTTCCACCACACCCCTGCCATCAGCAGAGCGTCCTTTCCAATGTCCGTCACAGCAGCACCTTCCAGGGGCTCTTCATCTTCGTAGGATAAAATGTAAGCTCCTCCCTGTGGGCTCCCAGAGTCGACACGGTGTGGCTGTCTCTCCTGCATCAAACCACACACCCCTAGCTCATTCTCTCCTCAGGGCCTTAGCATTGCTGTTCCCTCTGCCTGAACACTGTTCCTTGCGCCTTTGCACAACTGGCTTCTCTTGTGGTTCAGAACTTACCTTTGGTATCCTTGTCTATTTATTATTTTGGCTGTGTGGGTCTTAGTTGTAGCACACGGGATCTTCCTCTTCGTCGTAGCAGGTAGGGTCTTTTTAGTTGTGGCACGTGGGACCTAGTTCCTTGACCAGAGATTGAACCTGGGCCCCCCTGCATTGGGAGTGCAGAGTCTTGGTCCGTGGACCACTAGGGAAGTCCCTTCAGCCTCCTTCCAGAGAGGGGCGTGCACTGGCCACCCTCCACCCAAGTGCCTCCCAGCAACCACCCTGTCCGGCCGACCCTCCGTGGCTCTGACTGAGGCTGTCTGCCTGCACGCCCTGTGAACCCCCTCCCAGCCCATCAGTCACCTGGGCTGTGATGCGCCAGTCTTGCCCTGCTGTCTGGCGGCCTCGGGCTTGGCGGGGGGGTAGGGGCTCCAGTCCGTGGGGTCGGTGAGGAGGGCGGACTGTTGGTACTCGGGAGACGTGGATGGTAAGTGCAGGGACATGAGGGAAGGAGGGGTGAGGTGGAGTAGCGTGCCTGGGTCCCAGGTCTGGTCAGAGGCGGGAGACAGACTGTGCGGCTTCTCCATTCTGGTGGGTGAAGTGTCCGAGCATGGACTCTGGGGTCCGGGGTCAGATCCCAGCTCTGAGGTCAGCCTGCCTTCCGTGTGACCTCGGGCCGGTCCCCTGCCTCCTTTGAGCTAAGCACCCTCACTGTGAGGGGGGACCCCATGAAGGTTTAAATCAACTAGGACGGGTTGTGTGCAATCCGCTGAAAAACTGCTGTAGGGTTTTTTGTTTGTTTTTGGTTGGGGGCAGTTTTTTTGCTGTATTTTTAAAAATATTTATTTTATTTGACTGCGTCGGTGCAGCACGCAGGGTCTTTGACATTCCTTGCAGCGTGAGGGACCACTTTTGGTTGCGGCATGTGGGATCTATTTCCCTGACTAGGGATCGAACCTGGGCCCCCTGCATTGGGAGTGTGGCGTCTCAGCCGCCAGGCCACCGGGGAGTTCCCTGCTGCGTTTGTGTGACAGCTTTACTCAGATATAGCTCATATCAGTGCAACACATGCATTTAAAGGACGCAGCTCAGTGGTTTCGGTGTAGCCATAGGCTGTGGGGCCATCACCGTCGCCAGTCCTAAGAGCAGCGCTGTGCCCACAGCAGTCGCCCTGCAGTCCCCCTCGCCCTCGGCAACGCTTGCTGCTTTCTGTCCCTGTGGACTCGCCTGCTCTGGGCATCGCACATCAGTGGCGTGATCTGGCAGCTGTGAGCCCCACGTTTTCAGGGCTCATCCACGCAGTAGCCTGTGTGCGTTCTTTGTCCCTCTGTGTGTCTGCCGTGTTTCGCCGTGTTTCGTCGTGTTGAGGGACCGGGCTTTCTTCATCCGCTGATGGGTATCTGGGTTGTTTCTACCTTCTGGCTGTTGAGAATCGTGTGCCATGAGTATTCACATGCAAGCTGTTGTGTGGACACATGTTCGTTTCTCTTGGGTACATATCTAGGGGAGGGGTTGCTGGGTTACAGAGTCACTCTGTATTTAACATTTTGAGCAACTGCCAAACCGTTTGCATAACGAATGCACCACTTTCCATTCCCACCAGCGGTGCATGAAGGCTCTGGTTTCTCCACATCCTCATCAACACTTGTTAGTCTCTTTTTATTTTAGTCATTCTAGTGGGTGTGACAGAGGACGAGAGGGTTGGATGGCATCACTGATTCAATGGACGTGAACTTGGGCAAACTCCGGGAGATGGTGAGGGACAGGGAAGCCTGGCGTGCTGCAGTCCACGGGGTCACAAAGAGTTGGACATGACTTGGCCACTGAACAACAACAGCAAAGAGGGTGCGACATGCTCGGATCGTGGCTTGGATCTGCATTCCCTTGACGGCTAATGATGTCGCGCATCTTTTTGTGGGCTTAATGGCCATTTTTATTCCTTCTTTGGAGAACTGTCCATTCAGATCCTTTGCCTGTTTTTAACTGGGTGGTTTGCCTTTTTATTACTGAATTGTAGAAAATACTGTGTTTTTTCAAAGCAGGGGAAGTGCAGGTTGGCAGAGAGGTGGGGTTCGACAGAACCAAGCTGTTGGCCACAAGCACGGGCACACGTTTGCTCACTCTCATGGGAACTGCATTTGTGCACGTGTGAGTCCAGGCATACATTCAGGACACGTGTGAGAACACAGGCAGCGGTACACAGGATGCCCGAACCTGTGTACACCACGGAGGGTCCGTGTGTGGTATGTGACACATGTGTGGACATGAAGTGCAGGTCAGCTACCCTCTGTGTGCTGGGCCAGGCCTGCCCCTGGGACCACACATGGGTCCTCTGACACTGGGACTCAGCCATATCAGAGCAATTACCCTTATTATCCTTATTTTGCAAAGCGGGAACACTGAGATATTCAAAGGCCCCTTGATTGGTCCAAGGCCACCCAACTGGTCAGTTTTAGGGTCTAGACTTGAACTCAAGGGCTCTGACTCTGAGGCCCCTCCCTGGGACCTTCGACTTTGACCTCACCTCAGTCATTTCGGAATGTCAGGTCTGGGTTCGCCCACTTCCTGAGCCGCTGTGTGACTTCGGGCAGCATGCTGTCTCTGTCTGGGCCTAGGACTCTTTGTGGCACTGGATGGCCCTCAGGCCCTCCCAGCTCCCCTTCTCGGAGGGGACAAGCGCCTTTCTCTCCGTGCCTCCCCAGGCCTGCAGCTAATCAGGTCATCATGAGCTCAGTTAGCGCTGGTCGTGGCTTTCTGAAGATAGCGTGCCAGGCCCCTCGGGATGCTAGGAAGTGGGATGTGGCTTAAGAGGACCATGAGGTAGGTGTGTGTGCCTGGGGCCTGGGGCGGGCCGACAAGGGAGCTCTGCTCTGGGAGCGCAAGAGGAGCCCCGTTCTGCCAGGCCCCCTCTTACCCTGGAGCCACACTTGTCCCCCCAGGGTGTGCGTGTGTGCAGTCACTCAGCCACGTCTGACTCTCTGCGACCCCATGGACTGCGCCCCGCCAGCCCCTCTGTCCATGGGGTTCTCTGGGCGTGAACACTGAAGTGGGTGGCCATCTCCTCCTCCAGGGGATCTTCCCGACTCAGGGATCAAACCTGTGTCTCCCGCATTGCAGGCGGATTCTGCACCCTGAACTACCGGGAAGCCTGTATCCTCCAGTAACTGCTCACAAATCACTGCCTGATCCCCAGCGTCCTCCTGGAGGTCAGGGTGAGGGGATGGAAGAGCAAGGGAGGCCCTGATGATCCGGGAAGACCTTTTTCCCTGGACCTCAGGTCTGGCTGGCATGCAGTGGCGGGGCTGGGGCTGGAGGGGGGTGTGGGTCTTTGCTCAGGGGGGCGGAGTTAAGTCTGAGTAACCAGTAGGAAAGAGAGAGCAGAGCTGGATGGCCCCTGAGTGGGGCCATCGGTTTACTTATGGGTCAGTGGTCTCCAAGGGTCAGCTGTTCTGGATTCATCTAGAATATGTATGGAGGGGGCAGCTGAGCAGGCTGCCTGGGAGGAGGCTGTGGATAGCACAGAGAGGTGCCCATCCCGTCCTGGGGGCCCCGAGCAGTACCTGGTCGTCCATGGCCCGCCCTGGCCCCCTCATTTGGTGACCGTGAGGGCAATGCCTATTTATATTGTTTGCTCTTTGAGCTCTCCTGGGACCATGGGGCAAAAGGGGGCACAGGCTCAGAGAGCGTTTGTGACGCCTGGGGCCGCGCAACAGGTGTGAGACTGCAAGTCCAGGGCTTTCCTCCCTGCTCCTCCCCATGTCTGCCCAAACCTCCCTCTCTGCTTCCCTGAAACCTCGGGCTGGGGGCCCTGCGTGGCTCACGGGGCCCACCTTGACTTCCCGAGTGCCAGACAGACAGCCGGACCTGCTGCTGGCTCTGGGGTCTGCGGGTGCAGATCCGTCCGGTGTGGGCTCCGGATCCCAAGCGGGGCCCCTGGGCTCCCGAGAGCAAAGAATGCCCCCCAGGACAGCGGCTGGCCCCACACAGACTGTCCCTGCTGCCTCCACCCAGCTCCCCACCCCCATCACCAGCTGCACCTGGAGCAGCCGCTGTGCTCACGTGTCCGTCACTGCTGCTGCCTGAGCAAATCACTTCCCGCACTGAGGCTCAGTGTTCCCATCCGTGAGATGGGTCTCATCCAGAGGAGCTATTCCGTGGGTGGTCATGGAGACAGAAGGGGATGAAGCCTGTCGCGCGTCCAGCCCCTGCCCTGCTCACGTGCGGGCTCAGGGAGTAACGCTTCGGGGTGGGGGCACACAGAGGAGTTAGACATGGATCCCGCCCACCACCCCTGCAGCCTGCGGGCACCTGGCAAGAGCCAGGGGAGGGCATTTCACCCCAAAGCGGGGCTTCTGGAAGCAGGGGTCCTCCTATCTGCGTTCAGAGCCTGGGTGAGCTGCAGGCACATGGGCAGGCAGGCAGGGCTCCATGAAGAGGGAGCCAGTGTTCTCCACGCAGGCGGCAAGTAATCGGGCTGCTGTTTATCCCAGCAGAGCGGTGTGCATGGGGGTGCAGCTGCACCTGCCCACAGGCGACAAGCTTTTGGGCTTGGACAAGCAGGGCTTCAAGGAGTGGTGGGTGGGACAGGTGGGCAGGGCTGGAGGGCATCTCAGGGGCCTGGGAGTCCCGGATGTTTGCTGGGACAAGGCGCACGGGTTTGAGGGGCTTCTCTCTAATCCAAGCCCCCCACCTTGTCACCCTGGAGGACAGGCAGCTGCCCCGGTGTGATCTGGTGGGGGAGGGGCCCATGTCGTCCCTCCAGGCCAGGCACACTGCAAGTCAACCCCCTGAGTCAGCATCCAGTTCTGTGAAATGGGGCGACAAAGCCATTGCATTAAATGAGATGCGCCTGCAGAGCGCGGGGGTGGGGGTGAGCGATCCCCTCCATCCCAAACCCCACGTGACTCCGCAGCTCCCCAAACCATGCCTCCCTCATGCTCACCTCCCGCTTGTCTCCATGGTGAGATGAGAGGGCTTGGCTCATTAAAACCAAATAAAAAAGGAATTAGCGGGAGTGGCAACCGGGTGAGTAACTGATGAGTAACTGGGTCTGAGCTGAGCATGGGCAGAAACCAGGCGGGAGCAGAAAAGATGGGAGGGGGGTTCTGTGAAATGCCCTCCAGATATGCAGCCGGCCCTGGCCTGGGCACCTGCTGGCCTGCTTGGGGTGGGGGATGTGGGAGTCCCCCTTCTGGCTGCTGCTGGGGAGGAAGGGCGTTTGGGGAAGAGGATGGAGGGTGCTGGGGGGTCCAGGGCCTCCGAGGGCACGCCCACATCCTGCTCGCTCAGGCAGGGCTTGGTTGTGGGACTTTTAACTCTGTGGGCCTGGCCTCCTGGTGGATTACACAACCAGAGGAGATTCCTCACCCCCTGCCCGGTGCCCAGCGTGTGGCACACCCACTCCGAGGCTAGCTCTGCCTCCCCAGGGCTCCCAACCAGTGTTCACCTGTTGGTTAACACTCCCCCACCCCTGACCCCCCTGCCCACAGATGCAGAGGCAGAGGCAGAATCTCGCCCCCTCCAAGGGGCTGTGCATTCTCTTCCCCGGTCTCCTCCTGCCCAAGACGACTGAGGGCAGAGGGCCATGGCGGGGGGGTGGGGGGGGGCAGGATGACCTCCATGACCTATGCCCCAGGCCCTCCCTCTGCAAAGCTGGGCTTGGATTCACATCCTGCTTCATCCATTAACACCTCGTTTCACAGCTTCCTGATAGCTCAGTTGGTAAAGAATCTGCCTGCAATGCAGGCGACCCGGGTTCAATTCCCAGGTCAGGAAGATCCCCTGGAGAAGGGACAGGCTACCCACTCCAGTATTCTTGGGCTTCCCTTGTGGTTCAGCTGGTAAAGAGTCCGCCTGCAATGAGGGAGACCTGGGTTCCATCCCTGGGTTGGGAAGATCCCCTGGAGAAGGCAAGGGCTACCCACTCCAGTATTCTGGCCTGGAGAAGTCCATGGACTGTAGTCCATGGGGTCGCAAAGAGTCGGACACGACTGAGTGACTTCACTTCACAGCTTCTGTGTACCTCGGTGTTCTCACCTGTGACATGGGAATAAGGATAAAACCTGTCACATGATCGTCGGGACAGGTTGATGAGAACATGTACGAAGGGTCAGGGGCTGCTGGTGCCGTGAGAGCCGGTGAGGAGGAGGGAAGCACAGCTCCGCTGATCTGTTCCAGGAGCCCCCTCACCCTGGAAGCCAGCATGCGCTCTAAGATCTAAACCCCGCAGCTTCCCGCTCATCCCCACACCGGCAGAAAGTGCCACCTGCTTCACGGGACATCTCTGGCCCCCCGCACCCTGGCTCCCTGGCACCTCGGCCACCTCTTTTTTCACGACTCTTGCTCTCCTACTGCTGGCCCGGGAACACCAAACTGTTGCACACCTCTGCACCTGCTGTACATGCACCAGGAGCATGCACCCACCACACACACCCACCACACAACTATACGTACAGACGCTCACATACTTGGACACCATACACACATTCACAGACACCACACACACACACATTCACACACACACACCATGATGAGTTAGCACATACCTCTTGTTAAGACTTACTTTAAGATGTCACCTCTTGCAGGAAGCCTTCCCTGACTACTATACCCCGCCCCCAACCCCGCACCGAGAAGCAGACTGAGGAATCTTTGGAGGCTCCGTGGTTCCTTGCGCGCCCCCCTTGCAGAGCTCTGTCGTCGCCTCCTCTCCTGGAACCCCCCAAGCTCACTGCCACCTCCCCTGCCGCCCATGCGTGAGAGTCGGCAGGCTCTGCTGGGCTCAGGCGACACCAACACCAACAGGAGTTCAGGCGCCCACTTCACACCGTGCTCTCCCTGCCCCGGTCTGTCTGGTGCTCCCGGCTAGTGGCCTGGATGGTGTGGGACCAGGGCTCCTTCGTGCTTCTCCAAGAGCCCCTCACTGGGCTGAGGCTGACTTCTGACAGAGCAGTGCCTTCAGAGTGGTCCCCAGGCAGGAGGGGAAAGTGTAGGCAGGACAGGCCTGCTGGGGAGGAGGGGCGGATGAGCGGGAAGGCCGTGCCCTTTGTAGCCCCTAGTCTTTCTGGGGAGGAAGGGATGTCAGACACCACCCTTCCCTCAGCTCTTCTCAGAGGATGGAAGTTTCCAGGAAGCCATGGCCCTCTCCGAGAGGCAGAGGCCGACCAAAGCCTCCTCCGCCCTGGGCCCCTGAGACCTTGGTCCTCATCCTGAATGGGAGAAACCCCAGGAACAGGGACCCCAGATAAGTGAGCCCCCAGGGTGAGCCCCCAGAGTGTAGGTACTCGCTGAGGATGAGTACCCCCACCAAGGGTGAGCCTCCTAGGGGAGTGGGGACCCCCTCTGGATGAGCCCCCCTCAGCCGGTTGGTGGGTGAGAAGGTGGGCCCCAGAGCACACGGCCAGCAGCCGGGCAGGCAGTTGGTGCTCAGTGGATGCTTGTGGAATGGACCGAACTTGGCTCTCAACCCTCTCTCAAGCTGGGGGCACCATGCCAGCCCCCAACAACAGGGACAGTAGGCAAGCACAGGGGCATGTTGGCACTCTTGGAGCACAAGCACTGGGCTTGTGCAAGGAGGGCTCCTGGGTTTCCAGGCCCCCCCGAGTCCGACTGGCCCACGCCCTGCTGTGGCTGAGAGTACTACCATTCCTGCTCACCAGAGCCGGGCTTTGGTCCAGTCAACACCGCTGAGCTCCAGACCCATAGTGGCAGGTGCCGGGGACCACACAGTCCCAGTCGTGGCCCTCAGGGAGCCTCTCTGCTTGTGGGCAAGGGGAGGGGTCCCTGAGAGACTGGGGCTGGGATGGCTGGATGCACAGGCAGGGGACGGGGCATGGGAAATAAAGAATTCAAGCTGGGACTGCCCAACTAAGGGGCCTTTGACCCACATGGAGCCAGGACGTCCCAGTGGTAGGGCTCACCAGGTGAACAGTGTCAAGAGCAATGAGAGGGTCAGATCTGCCACTGAGGGTGGTCAGGCAGCCCGGGCTGTCTTCTGGCTGGTGGTCTGGGAGGGCTGCTTGGAGGAGGAGACATTGGAAGGTTGTAAAAATTTGGGCAAGAAAGGGAAGGAAATTCCACCCAAAAGACCAGGAAACCTCCAGGAGCATGTGACCAGCACCGGAATTTGAGTTGTTTGGGGTGGAAGATAGGGAGAGGGCTGGGGATCCAACCCCGCACGGGCTTCAGGCCTTCCCTTTCCAGCTCAGGCAGAGGAGAGTGAGGGAATGTGTATGTAGTACACCTGTGTGCAGAACTGCACTTTACATCAGCCTGGAGGATGGCGGGGGAGTGGGGGTGGCAGGGGAGACCCGTGCCCCAGCCTGGCAGTTCAGTGGCCCCTGAAGCAGGCAGGGGTGATGGAGAAGGAAGACTCAGGCGGCCAGGGCCTGGTGAGGGGGTGACAGTGGGTGGTTAGAGAGAGAGATGGCAGCAAAGGGGTTCGGGGTCAGTGGACCCCGAGCTGGGGGGATTCTGCCTGGCCCCTGCCCGGTGGGGTGGGCGCCCCTAAAGTGATCAGCACAGGTGGTCCGCTTCTGAAGAGCAGCGCTGGGAGGCTGGCAGAGGTGCAGACCCCAAACAGCCCCTCCAAGGATCCCCGACTGCGCTGGCTCCCAGGAGGAAACGGCCCCCGCCCAGGCTCCTGGGACAGAAAGAGAAGTGCCTTCCGTGCTGGCGGCAGGGCCAGGGCACGCACCGAGTGCCCAGGGTGTCCCGTCGTTACGACAGCCCTGCCTGGTGGGTTCCGTCAGCCCGACGTGGCTGAATCGGAAGCTCAAGAGAGGGCCAGGGCTGAGCCCAGGGTCACTCGGCTGGCCGGCAGCAGGATCTGGGGCCGGGACCTGCGGGGCTCACGGTGCGCACCCGTCCCCTACCCCGCAGGGAGCCGTGAGGCCGCCTTCACCTACGCCATCACCGCGGCCGGCGTGGCCCACGCCGTCACCGCCGCGTGCAGCCAGGGCAACCTCAGCAACTGCGGCTGCGACCGCGAGAAGCAGGGCTACTACAACCAGGCCGAGGGCTGGAAGTGGGGCGGCTGCTCCGCCGACGTGCGCTATGGCATCGACTTCTCCCGGCGCTTCGTGGACGCCCGCGAGATCAAGAAAAACGCCCGGCGCCTCATGAACTTGCACAACAACGAGGCGGGCAGGAAGGTAGGGCGGGCGCGGGGCGGGGCGGGGCGGGGCGGGGCTGCGGTGGGCGGGGCGGGAGCTGGGAGGGGCGGGGTGATG
>NW_024070213.1:3770120-3822648 GCF_014754425.2 Oryx dammah
CGGGGGGCGGCGGGGGGCGGGGCGGGGCGGGGCGGGGCGGGGCAGGCCTGCTTCAGGCGTGACAACTGTTACCCAGTTATCCAGGGAGGGTCTGAACCTCTCTGAGATTTGGGCTTCTCTTCTAGCGAAAGGGGTTGGTGAACTGAGGCCTGAATGTGCTGGGTGGGTAGTGCTGAGCACAAGCTATCACTTGCCTATCCCAGAAGCTCCAAGAGGTGGGCCTTTCTATTCCCATTGCAGAGATTTGAAAACTGAGGGTGGGACTAGAGAAGGGATGTGTCCGCAGCCCCCAGCTGGTGGGCAGTGGTGTGAGACGGGGACCCTTTTTGCACATAGGGTAGGAGCCGGGCCTGGCAAGCGTCGTGTAGGGGGAGGCCTCTAGACCACAGTCTGTGTCCCTGCCCTGCTCCTGTAGGAGTCATGCCAATACACCCAGAAAGGCTTCCTGGAGGAGGCGGCCTTTGATTCCTTTTGAGAGGCTGGAGGAAGAGGTGGTGCCAGGAAGCAGGAGCAGCCTGAGGAAAGGCAGGAACTGAGTTGGAAGCTCTCAAGCAGCCAGCTTCATGCGTGGGTTGGGGTGCAGAGAGGTGCGTGATAATGGAAGACATTCAAGCCGGGACACAGTGGGGAAGAAGTCAGGGCGAGTCCAGCCCCGCCTTGGGGAGATGAGGGCCCCAGATACTGGGCTGGGAGGAGCAGCTGCCATGGCGGCAAGATGGCCCGAGATAGGGCAGCCAGCTGAGCGGAACGCCTCTGGGTCTGGCTCTCCAGCCCCGGGGGCTGCACGCAGGGCACCAGGGCCTGAGGGGCTCTGCAGGCCAGGGACAGACTAGCCTTTCCAGGCAAAGAATACTTGAAAATACCCTCTGCCCCCAAGCCCAGAGCTGAGCTCATTCACTCAACCAATGCTCCTGCCCGGTCTGTGTGCCAGGCATCATGCTGGGCACAGGGCACAGGTGGGGTGAGATATGCCTTGGCTGTGGGAGCTCCCCCAGCACCCAGTGGGCCCACATGCAGGGAGCCCAGGGGGCCTGAGGGAGGGGTAGCAGTGGCTTCCTGAAGGCAGTAGCGTCCTAGGGAGACCTTGAAGGGCATTCCAGAGCTGAGAAGAGCAGAAGCGGAGTGTGGGGGTGAGGGCGGGGAGGGGCCCGGAGAAGAGGGGCAGCTGCAGAGGGTTCAGGCTTGTGGGAGCACCAGGGGCGGGTGAGACCGGGCTTGAGACATATGCAGGGGCCAGCCCAGAACGGGCCTTGAGCACCAGGCCCAGGCTTTGACTTCATCTTGTAGAAGTGGAGGTTGCCTTGCAGCCAGTGGTTGTTCAGTTATTGTCAGATGAACAAATGAGTGAAGAAATGAGTCTTCATTTCTGGACCTCCATGGAGCTCACAGACAACATGTAGGCTCTGGATTCTCTGTGTCTTTGTGTCTGTGTGTGTGTGTTAATCTCTTAGTTAGGTCCGACTCTTTGCAACCCCATGGAGCCCACCAGGCTCCTCTGTCCATGGAATTCTCCAGGCAAGAATACTGGAGTGGGCTGCCATTTCCTTCTCCAGGGGATCTTCCTGACTCAGGGATCAAACCTGGGTCTCTGGCATTGCAGGCAGATTCTTTACCATCTGAGCCACAAGGGAAGCCCCAGGCTCCATTCCCTGGGAGCAGGCAATAGTGATCTGTGTCTGGAAGGGCAGAGGAAAGAGAGATTCACTTATATGGAGGACACCAGGAGGGCTCCCTGGAGGAGGAGGCACATCTGAAGTCTAAACTGAACCAATCCCCTTTGAGCCTCAGCAGTGGCTTAGGTCTTGAGCAGCGGCTTTCCCACACCCCTGGGAGAACAGTCTCACTGTCTCCATTTTATATTTGGGGACTTGATGGCTGGGGGGAGAGGGGATGGCAATTGCCAGGTGGTAAAAAGGCATAGGGGAAGTGGAGACTAGCAGGACTGGCCTGAGGAAGACAGGAGGGCTGACAACAGGAGGCTGGTGATGGGCTTGGGGCTGTTCGGGGGGTGGGGGGAATTGGGATGGAGAAGGGTCAGTATGTTGGCGGGGGTTGATTGGGGTGGAGCCGTGAAACCCAGAAGCTCTAAGGAGAAGCTGCTCTAAGGAGAAGCAGACTGGTGGAGGCAAGGAGGGGCAGATGAGCCGTGCGAGGGCCTGTCGGGGCCACGGCAGCCACGGCAAAGGCCTCTAACGTGGTCGGCAGCCAGGATTCTCCTGCTGACACTGTCCTCGGCTGTCCGTGAGGCCTGGCTGGCCCTGTCCCTCTCGCACGTCCATCTCCTCCCCGCAGGTAGAAGGTACCTTGTGCCCCTCCCCCCGCCCCCCCAGCAGCCCCGACCCTGTGGGGCCGTGCAGCCTGTGTGTAGTCTGAGCTCTTGGAAAAGGTGAGTGGTGCTGACCACACAGGGCCCCCTGGGGGCTCATCATGGCAGCTGAGACTGGTGGGTATGGCTTCTGAGGTTTCCTGGAGAGCTGAGTCCAGACCTTCAAGGGTCACTTGGGTGCTGGGCACCCTGGCCCACTCATAGAGCAGCCAGGCCCGACCTCCAGCCCCCGGGCCTTGGACGGAGTTCAGCAAGTCAGGAGGAGAGGAGGCTGTTGCTGCCACACCAAAGTCCCACAGTGAAGTGGCTTCGAGCAAGAGGAATTTGTTCTGGCCCAGAGCCAGAGGCGCAAAGTCAAGGCGTCCGTAGGCCCGAGCTCCCTCCCGAGGCTCCGGGGGAGGGTCCTTCGGGCCTCTTCCAGCTCCCGGGACTGCAGGCGCGCCTTGGCCTGTGGCCGCATCATCCAGTCTGGGTCTCTGTCTTCACACAGCCCCTCCTCTGCGCCTGTGTCCCCTCCTCTCCTGTCTCTTACAAGGACACAGGTCCCTGGGCTCAGGGCCCCCCAAACCAGGACCATCTCATCCCTAGCCTTACCTTACTTACATCTGCAAACTTCCGATCTCCAAAGAAGGGCACATTCTGAGGGGCTGAGTGGACACACATTTGGGAGGACACTCTTCAGCCCACCCCAGACTGGTACACGGCCCACTGAATCCCTCGTGGGCCAGGCGCAGACAAGCTGAGCATGCAGACCTGCTCAACTCTGAGCTCCTCAGGGCTTTGGTCCACCAACCGGGGACTCTCCCTAACTGAGCACCCTCCCCAGAGTGTAGGCCAGCCCCTGTTCTGGGAAGAACCCCAGTCTACCCTTTTCTGGAGCTCCCTAGGGCAGGAGTGAGGCCCAGGGCTCAGCCAGCAGCTCCTCTGGGCAGGGTGGGTCGCTCTCCACCCTCCTAGGTGGTCTCCTGGGGCAGTGGGGGCTGGCGCCACCATCTCTTTCTCTCTTATCTTGAGGGCGCTGGAGCCGGAAACAGCACATTCTTGAATCCTGTGATCACTTCCCGGGAGAGTCAGCCCCGGGGACCCAGCCAAGCGAGGCTTCAGCCCTTTGCTCTGCACACAGCAGTCCAATCGACTTCATCTGCACACTGTCACCGGCCTGTCCACAGAGGAGCTGACTGTGGAGGGAATGGGTTCAGGGCGGGCGGCAGAGCGAGGCGAGGGCAGCCCTTCAGCGGCACCGATGGACCCCCCGGCCTGCACAGAGGCCGGCCTGGGCACTCTGCCTGGGCTCTGGCCATCTCCGCCCATCTGAGGAGGCGCCTCCTGGGCCAGCAGCATGGCGTGGGGCCAGCTGCCCCCCAGGCTGGGGCTCTGAGAGGGCTATGCATCCGGTCAGCCCCTGGCCTGGGGCATCCATGGCAGGCAGAGTGACCAGGCCAAGGAAGCTTCCAAGCTCTGAAGGGCAGATTAGTAGAGTGAGGGGCTTTCGGGGAGAGGGAAGGTCCCCGGAGGAGGGCATGGGAAGCCACTCCGGGATTCTTCCTGGAGAATCTCATGGACAGAGGAACCCGGCGGGCTACAGTCCATGGGGTCACAAAGAGTCAGACAAGACTGAAGTGACTTAGCACGCAACAGTCCAAGCAAAGATGATCATGGGGTGGGCTGGAGGGAGGGGAACGAGAGGTCGGACTGGGATGAGCAAGAGTGAGGAGAGGGGTGGGAGGCAGAGGAGAGGCCTAGATACATTTTTTCTGAAGAGGTCGCACCTTCACACAGACCCCCAGACCAGACTTCTGGCCAGTGATTTTGACCCACATGCCCCACGGCAGTCATCCAGTGCTGCGATTCCAGTTCTGAATAGTCCCCTGGGCCCCCTCTCCCTCCTCCGGACACGGGTCCGTCCCCACCTCGGCTCACCCATAGAGGCGCATCAGCCTTCCATCTCCTCCCTGCTGCCTCCTCCCCAGCTCCTCCCGTCTCCACCCAGAACATCATCCACACAGGAGAGGAGACCCTCGCCCCCTAAACTTCAGGCCGCTAGCCGCACGTTGTGCTCCTTTGGGTCGAATCTTCCCTTCGTGGTGATGGTGGCGGCTCTCCAGACCTCCTCGCGATGCACCCCTCCTGGACTGCTGCTCCTCTTTGTCTAATGAGCTTCTGCTCCTCTGTCAGCACCTAGTACAGGCACCACCTCCCCCAGGAAGCCCACACACCGGGCACCTGCCCCTTCTCACAAGCCCCTGCACTTTGCTGCTCTGTGAGTCAGTTTCCAAGGAGTCCCGGGGTTCCTCGCCTTGGTCCAGGGTCCGTGCGATCAGGGCAGGCAGGAAAGGGATCGGGCAGTCACCAACACCGTGGGATGTTTCTTTCTCTGTTTCATTCATTCATTCATTCACTGAGGGTCAGGGCTGGGGTTCTGGACCAGGAGGCAGAGGGTGGCCAAGACCATGTAGGGCTAGGCTGTCGCACTGAGGCCAGCGGGAACTAAGACAGCTGACAAATGGCCCTTGTGCAGCCGTGGGGCGGCAGCTAATGATTCCCCATCTTTAATCAGGCCCGGCTGGCAGGGCCTTTTCGATCTGAGTAAATGAGTGCCTGGGGTCAGGGCTGGCTCTGGGAATCAGCCTTCCGGGGCCAAGGAGGGAGGCCCAGGGAAACCACTTGGCTGCACCCATCACGAGCCCTCGGGGAGCTGGGGAGAAAGAGCAACACTGGTTGGAAGGCGGCTTCCCAGCAGACAGCACGCCCGGGCCTCACTGATCCGCGCGCTCACCCCCCGCCTGCCCCCACTCCGTCCTTCAGCAAAGGTGTGCAGAGCTCCATGTGCGTGCCAGGCTTCCATTGAACAGCCACTTATTAAGTGTTGACTGCATGCCAAAGCCTACACCAGGGACAAGGGTGGGGAGCAGGAGAGACCGGAGAGGGGTCCACATTTACTGAGCACCCGCTCTTGCTGGGCCTGCCACCCCACCTGGAGAGCACATGCACCAGCTTCTTCACCTGCCACAGTGAGTCCCGCGCCTGCCCCATCCACCCAGCCTCAGTTTCATCAGTGCATTGACTTGCAGCTCCCTGAAGGGTTGTGAGAATCTCGTGGAACACATTTGATGAGCACACGCCTTGCTCTGCCGAGTTCTGAACATTCTCATGGGGACCCTCATAGGGTCCCATGAAGTTAGGGACCTTGTGGTCAGTAGCCCCATTTCACGGATGAGGAGACTGAGGCTCAGAGAGGAGGAGACACTGATGTGTGGTCACACGGTGGGAAGTGGAGAGCCAGATCCGGGTCAGATGGAGGTGAGGTGGCAGGCGCCCCACCACTTGCCCCCCCCCCCGCCCCTGGCCCCGACTCCGCCCCAGCCCACACTGAGCCTGCCCTGTGGCCCGCAGGTCCTGGAGGAGCGCATGAAGCTGGAGTGCAAGTGCCACGGCGTGTCAGGCTCTTGCACCACCAAGACGTGCTGGACCACGCTGCCCAAGTTCCGCGAGGTGGGCCACCTGCTGAAGGAGAAGTACAACGTGGCTGTGCAGGTCGAGGTGGTGCGTGCCAGCCGCCTGCGCCAGCCCACCTTCCTGCGCATCAAGCAGCTGCGCAGCTACCAGAAGCCCATGGAGACGGACCTGGTGTACATCGAGAAGTCCCCCAACTACTGCGAGGAGGACGCGGCCACGGGCAGCGTGGGCACGCAGGGCCGCCTGTGCAACCGCACGTCGCCCGGCGCAGATGGCTGCGACACCATGTGCTGCGGCCGGGGCTACAACACCCACCAGTACACCAAGGTCTGGCAGTGCAATTGCAAGTTCCACTGGTGCTGCTTCGTCAAGTGCAACACGTGCAGCGAGCGCACCGAGGTCTTCACCTGCAAGTGAGCGGCCCCGCCCGCCCCGCCCCGCGGCCCCGCCCGCGGCCCCGCCCACTCTGCCCGCGGCCCCGCCCCGCGCCCTTGGCGTCTCTGCTGCCGCCTGCCTGACCGAGCGGGCAGAGGTGTGTGTATGAGGTGGGCGCTGCAGGCGCGAGAGAGCTCCCACGGGGCGGTTACCTTTTCCTGGCCCACCAGTGGCTCTCTCCTGCCACGCCAGTCCCCTCTTGCGGCAGAACAGTGCCCATCAGCTGGTCCAGAGGGCAAGGCCGATGGCGTGAGTGTCCCCAGCGGCGCCCGGTGCATTTCTTTTCTCTGGGACAGTGAACCTCAAGGACACACACATACTCGGAAAGCAAAGCGACAAGACTCCAAGCGTCCTTCTCTCCCAGCCTGGTGGTACAGGACGCAGAAAGACTTCGTCCCAGGCCTCAGCAGTCACTGGGCTCCGGGGCAGTCTGGGCAGATGTCAACAAAAATTATTTATGTTTTCTTAGTATCCGGAGAGGATTTTAGCACTAAGGCATAGCCGGTCCTAACTCTGTACTCTGTTAGTGTGTCCCCTTGCCACCCTCTGCTCCCCACTCTGGCCCCTGGGTACCCGCAGGAGCATCCCTGTGCATGGCCCTGTCCGGGGGGAGGTGGCCAGTGCACGTGGCTGAGAGCCTGTGAGGAGAGCCACGGACGGGGGCCTCTGGCCCCTTCCTCCCTTCTTTTGAAAATCACATCTAGCAAATCAGATTGTCACCCACGTCAGGCTCCAGGAGGGCTGCGTCCCTGAGTGCTGTTGCTCTCCCAGCCCCCCACCAGCCTGACGCCCCCTGGTTTACAGAACCCCCTCCCACCCTGGAATCAGCTGGACCCCCAGGACAGCACCATGCCGAGGCAGGCTGGTGGGACGGGGACAGTTCAGGGGTATTTGCCTTATTTGACAGATGGGGACCCTGAGGCCCAGAGTAGCTCAAGCGCTAGCGAGAGACCCCACAAGGCTGTGAGTGGAGGCTCTCACCTGGGCTCAGGCTCCCTGACGGTCATCCCAGGGCTCCTGACCTTGAAGGACGTGCTCTGGGGACACCCAGGGTGACAGGCAGTCCCCATGCCTTGAAAACTCTGGCTGTGCCCTTCCTCCCCCTGCCAGCTTCAATGGGGTCCACACCCCACCTCGAGGTGCCTTTGAGGGTTTCTCTGGTGGTCTCCTTGCCCAGTCCAGGTCCTTTCATCCCGACCCGGATGCTGAGAAAGCTCAGATCCAGGGCACTGCTCCACCAGGGTCCCACCTGCTGCGCCAGCAGATGGCTGCCTCCAGCCATTCGTGGTCCCCACCCCACACAGACCCTGCCATGAGGTTGTTACCCTGAAACCAGGGAGACAGGAATGGAAAGGAGTCCTGCTTGACTCTAAGCTGTGGGCCAGGTGGGAGAGACTCAGCGCTGGACATGCCCTCTGCCAGTACTCCTGCCCAGCTTGGGGAGACCAAGGCACGAGGTGTCTGGGGCTGGAAAGGACGGTGTGCACTGCCGTCTGTGCGCACCGCTGTCCGTGCGCTCGTCCCCGTCCTGAGCTTAAGGCGTCTTCTCTCAGAATCTCGTGGAGATGGTCTTCAGGTCGCTAACCAGACAAGTGGGCTGGACACTGGCCTGGGGTGAGTGACACTGGGCCCTGGCCCTGGTGTCTACCCTGCCTGCCTGCACGATGCCGGGACATGCAACCAACAGCTGCTGTCCTGGGAGCTCCCAGGCCACTGTGAATGCCCCCCAGCTCCCTTCCCACCCCCTACCCCAGGTCCCAGGATACCCCACTGAGTCCACAGGCCTAGCATCCTCTGCCAAGAAACCTGGTTAACTTATATTGTTATATAGCGTCGAAATGTCTATAGTGTCTTTTAAATTATTGTGACCTACACTGGGTACTGGGGGGCGGGGGGATGGCCGTGCTGTCCCCGAGCTAGGCTCCTCCTTCTGCTTGAAACCGGCCCTTGGACCCTTGGGGCCCCTGATGGCACCAAGTCACGTGCACTGTCCCTCGGCTACTCGGTGGCCCCCACCGAGACCCCGCCCTCCCCTAATAGGATGTCACCCTTCCCTCGGGTGGGGGCGGGGCTGTTGTGTGGCCCAGGCAGGGACGCTGGTAGCCGAGGCGCTGTGTGTCCCTGTGGTGGCCGCCCCCCCCACCCCTTCAGGAGAGCTGGCGGGTTTCTGATGGGCTGTGTCTGGCCTCCCCGGGAGGGGAGCGCTCGGCTCCAATAAAGCTGGAATCAGAGAAGCAAGTGTGTGAATTCTCTGCAGCCCTTGCCTTGGGGGTGGGAAAGGGATGCACGAGCAGACCCCTGAAGACAAGGCCCCGCACCCTTTGGACCCTGCTGTATGGGCAGAGCTGGCGCTGTGCTGATGGCCCTTCCCCCACCCCGTCCTTCACACCTCGCTGTGGGGGCTTGGTTCTCATCCTGCCTGCCCCCAAGCATTTTGGGCCTGTCCCTACCAAGCAAGGGCCACAGCTGGGGGCTGGACTCTGAGGCATCCCCAGTCAGCCTGGGTCAGGCCACAGGGGCAGGAGGGTCATGGCCTGGTGTCAGGGGGCTGCTCTCGGGAGAAGGGGGGCTGCTCTCGGGAGAAGGGGAGCTGCTCTCAGGAGAAGGGGGGCTGAAGGTGGGAGGCCCTGGCCATCTGTCTCCCTCTGTGTCTCCTTCCCCCTCTGACCCCAGTGGGATCTGTCCTCAGGGTCCCCGTGGGTCTGTCCAGCTGTATCTGGGGGGTTTTGACTCCATGACCCCCCTGCCCCGGGGCACGCCTTGCCCTCTCCAGGTGAGGCCAGGCAGCCCGAGGTCCCTGGGAGCTCCGCGGGCCCCTGGCTAGCCATCAGGCCTCACTGCTTCTGCCAGAGGCCCTGTGAGCAGGGAGGAAGAATGGCATCCCTGCCGAGGGCCGGAGGCATGCGGTGGGGCCGGTTTGGCCACTGCCCGCTGTCCCGAGGCAGCCTGGCATCACACAGCCCCCATCCACCTGGGCACCCAGGCCCAGATCCAGAGGGAGGGGCCCCCAGGTGGGCTTTCGGAGGAGGACGTGACCCTCAGGGCGTGGAGAGGGAGGGAGATGGGGCGAGCTCTGGACCTGAAATCTCAGCTCTGTCCCTCCCGGCGCCCCCGCCCTGGGCACAGCCTCTGGCGCCCATGCCCCTGTATTTATCAGCGTCTGAATCAGATATATCAGCGTCCCCATCCCAGAGTGGGAGGTAGCTGGGGCCAGGACTCGGGGGTCGACAGGCTTTGGAGGGCCCCAAACCAGGCCCCTGGGGCCCCGGGGAGATTGGCAGGAGGCCCCTGCTCCCCACGAGACGGTGAGCGCGTCCGCGGTGGCGGCGGCCGCGGAACGCCAGGGTCCGGCTACTCCCACAGGGCCAGGAATGAGGAAAGAGCTCTGAGAATGCCCCGGCCCCAGTGCCCAGACTGTACTCACTGCTTGGCCACGGTTCAACCCCAGCCCCGGCCTCCCAGGGCCGCCCAACACACCTTCCAAGGAGCCCTGCCCCAGGCGTTGAGCCCACACGGCCCAGCCTGGGCTGGGGGGCCCCCAGACCCCCCCACCCCAGCCCAGGCGCCACCTCTGAGGCTGATGTTTCAGAAGCATTCCCCAGGCAGCCCGGCACCCCCACAGCCCCGAGTGACGCCTGTGCCCCCATCTCTCTCTGTGGGCCCCGGGCATGCAGGCCCGTCCTGCCTCTGAACTTGCCCAGAATGCAGCTTCTGCGGGCTTGCCTTACCATTGTGCACGAGACAGCAAGGATCACCAAGGCTGGTGGGTCATGAGGGCTTTCCAGGGCAGGATTTGGGGACGCTGGGGTGGGATGGAGGGCGCCTGCAGTCCTGGGGGCGTGTCTCCACCACCAACTCATTCATTCACTCACTCATTTAGCCTTGCTGGAGGCCCCATCTGGCCCTGGAGATGGCAGTGGTTCAAGCCTGCCCCTGCCCCTTGGGGGCTCCAGGCCTTCGCTTCTCTCCTGCCCTAAGCAGGGCAGCCCATTCCAGGGGTGTAACCAGGCTGAGGCGGCCTGGGAGAGAGGAAAGGGCTTTGGACTGGCTCGCCCACACCTCTGAGCCACAACGTCCCCGTCTAGAGTGGACGCAGGGGAGCCGGCTGTCTGGTCAGGCCAGCACTCCTGCTTTCTCTGTCTGGGGGGTGCTCCTGCCCACACCTTGCTCAGGCCAAGCTTTGGCAACAAGGCCTCCCACCCTGTTTGCCCACAGGGCTGCCCACTCAGCTGCTGTCCAGTGGCCAGCGCTCCCAGGGGTCCTGTGGCCGTGGTGACAGAGGCTTTCTCCTTGCTGCGGCCTTGGAAGTCCTTCCTGATCTTCCGTCTCATCTCCTACAGCCAACCTCTGCCCCATCCACTCGCAAAGCCCCCACCCTGCCCGCAAACCTCTCCTCCCCAGAGCTACCCATCACACCCGCCTCGCACCCAGCCTCTGCTGCAGCTGTGTCTCCTCCCATCCTTGGCCTGCAACCCTCTCCCCCATAACACCCACCTTCCCCCAGCAAGCTTGCCAGGGCTCCGGCCTTCCCTCACCTTCCATCCCGGCTCTCCGTCCTCATGGGCAGAGAGGTCTCATTGCTATGACTGCCCCCCCCCCCAGGTAGGCTGGGGGCCCTTGGAGGTGAGCAGGCCCCCCACCATGCCAGTGCCTGGTTGTGGCCCACGGTTACCCACAACCTCACAACACCCCTTCCCTAGTTAGGTCGGTGCTAATTCTGTTTTATTGATGGGAGAACCGAGGCACAGAGAATAGAGGGTTCTATCCCAGGTCCTTGGCCTGTGAGAGGCAGAACTGGGATTTGAACTCAAATTTCTGGTGTCTTCCCTCTACCCAGCTCCATACCAACTCCCACGAGGGGAAACTGAGGCCCCCGGGCCTAGTCCAAGGCCTCACAGAGATGAGTGGGAAGAGAACAACTACAGTGGGTCCAGGGAGGAGATGAGAGCAGCTGTCTTCACTGAGCACAGAATGGTGAAGACTGGGCTAAAATGCAGCAGGCGGGATCTGGGTTAGACACTTGGGTGAACTTCCTACCTCCTAGAGCCAGGAGGTGGGGAGGGGTCAGGAGGGCGGAGTCACGGGCCTGGTGAAGGGAAGAGGTGCCTGGGGCAAGCAGGGCTATGGTCTAGGGAGCCCAAGGGGCCCAGGAGGGCACGAGAGGTGAGTGAGGACTAGAGCTCCTGGCGCTCAGGCTGAGGGCCCTTGAGCAGAGCACGTCCCCTGGGAGGTACGGCACTGGGGCAGGGGCCCCGGGAGCCAGGAGGCTCAGCTGATCATCACCTTGAACCTCACCTGCAGCTACCCTTGCCCTTCCCCCTCCCAGTCTGAGCTTGTGCCCACCTCCCTTCTCTGTGATGCCCTGCCTCCTCATCAGGTCCTTGGTCTTGTAGGACCTGGGGACTGAGCTGCCTGGCCTGAGCATCCAGGAATCTTGGGAATCTTGTAGGTCTGAGGACACAGGGGGCCACAGGGAGGTCTGGCACCCCCAGGAGTGCCCAGCAGAGGCCTGGGTTGTGGCAGGTGGTCTGCCAAATGAATTGGCAAGGGGGGGAGTCAGGGCCTACCCGCAGCCTGCCCTGGGCGGGCACTGCTCCTAGGGTGCCAGGGGTGAGCAGCGCCCAGGCAGAACTCCCTGGCTGGTCCATCTGGCTGGCCTGTCTTTTCGAGGTCTGGGTGGCACGCTGCCCTGAACTCAGCTGGGATCCTGCAGCCTCCTGGGACGCCGAGGAACAGCAAGCCCTCCAGCCTCGCCAGGAAGTGGCCCAGACGCGGGCCCTGGATCGGGAGTCCTCTTACTCCACCTGCAGGCAGAGGCCAGTGCCGGACTGGGACGCCCTCCAGGTGCTGGGCACAGGTGGCCTTGCTCGTCCCCTGTGGGTGGCCGGCCCACCTACCCTCAGGCCCCAGGGTGGTCTCTAGGACTCCAGTCCACCCAGACTAGCCCAGCATAGGGTCTCGCTGGTAAGGCCAGGCAGGACCCCTGAGGAGGCCTTTCCGGGGGTCTGCAGCTCTGGAAGCCCCCTGCCTGAGCTGCGGGGCCTGGACCACAACGGGGGCTGTTCTGCTGCTTCACCGGGTCCCCAGGCCCGCAGTGGGCTGCAGGCATTTGACCAAATCCCTCCCCTGGCTTCTGGCTCAGACCCTCACTGCTGGCTCCTTAGTTCCCCTGCTCCTCCAAGCAGGACAGGACAGCACGCCACTCTTCCCCGCATTTCTCTGTCCCGTCATCCATCACTGCTCATCTCCTTGGGGTCCGGGGCCTGGCTGGGCCTGGTGGGGCCCAGAGCTGAGGCTAAAATCAGGTCCCTTAATAGCTTCAAACCAGGATGGGGCAGAATGATGAACAGCAGGTCCCTTCATCCCTCCTCCCTGCCCCCATCCCTGAGGCTGCAGCAGAGGCAGGAGGGGTGGGAGCAAGAGGGGTGGGGAACCGACCCTGGGGGGCTGTCGGCTAAGCTCCCTGGAGGAGCAGAGGCCTCGAAGAGAAGGGAGGAAAGGGAGGGGTTGGGAGCGAGACCGGAGGGAAAGAGACTCTTCGGGGTCAGGAGCAGAGGCGAGTGAGGGTCTCAGGCGGGACCTGGAGCTGGCTGGCTGGAGGGACGCAGAGCTTGGAGTGTGGGGGTGCTGGGCAGTGGGGAGAGTGGAGCTTGGACAGCTGCCCCACCACTGACCAGGTTCCAGAAGGTTCAGGGAGGACAGGAGGGAGCGTGGCCCTGGAGTCTCATGGTTTCCAGCTTTTTCAGAACGCGCACTCCCCACTTCTCCTTTCCTCAGGGCCATCACGGACCGCGGATCCCGGATCTGGGCCTTCCAGGCAAAGCCCGCTGGCTTCCCTGACACCTGAACTGCAATCCATGGCACTCTCTTCCATGGAAAAGTCTCTCAGTGAGACCTCCCCGGTGGTCCAGCGGCTAAGGCTCTGTGCTTGCAATGTAGGGGGCATGGGTTCGATTCCTGGTTGGGGAACTACGATCCCACATGCTCAACCTGCTGCAAGAAAGAAGACTCTTAAACAGGAGTCACCAGGCTGGGAGGGCTGTGGGCAGGAGGGCTGGGCGCTGAGCCCTTCCTGAAGCAGCTCCCCCACCTCCGAGCCCCTCCTCCGCTGAGCCCCGGGGACCGGGCGTCCATCACCCTGTTTTCCAGCGGCTCCCCGGGTCCTCCTCAGACCCAGGACAGGCCTGGCCACCCTGGCACCCCACACCTCTGGCTCTGAGCTGCTGAGGGCAATGCCAGGGCTTTGAGCTTCTTGTCGACCAGTCTGGGGAGGCAGCCGGCTGCCGGCCGAGTAAGCAGGGCTGGCCTCACGAACGGGGCCTGACCTGGACGCCTGCTTCCCCTCCTGTGTTCCCAGGGAAAGAGCATTGATTAAATCTCAACGGCAAACACGCTAGGGGAGGGAGTGGACACAGCTGAGTCACCGGGGCGGTCTCCCCAGGAGCTGGGGGCGTGCCCACTGCCGGGAGGGGCAGTCTCCCATCCCTGCTCCGGTGGAAAGGGCCTGCCAGAACCGCCCACCGAGGACACGGAGAGGCAGCCCTAGGAGGTCCGGTGCAGGGTGGGCCTCAGGCCGTTAGAAGGCTTTGCTCACTGCCCAAGCTGCTGGAAGGCGGGAGCTCCTCGTCACTAGAGGAATTTAAGCATGGTTTGACCTCCACACGGTGGTGAGGGGGGTTGCAGCCCCACGGCGTTCTGGTTTCACGATTCTCAGACGCGGAGAGCCTGTGCTTTCTGTCTAGTGTTCCAGGGGTCTCGGTTCTGCGGCCCGGGGGGAGGTCACGGTTGTGGGCCAGGGCCCTGGCGGGCAGGGGATGGGTGGTGTTGGGCTCTGGGAGGCCTGCCGTGCCCAGGTCCCCTTCTCCTCCGCCTCATCTGGAGTCCCCTCTGGAGGCGAGAAGCACTTGGTCTCACTCGTTTGCTCGATGAATTTCACTGTGCCCCTCTCGTGTGTCAGATGCCGGGGAGGCAGTGAAAATCCTGCCCTCAGGGGGCTGACCTTCTGGAGGGGCCACAAGGCAACAGGCCATCTATCAGAAATGTAACGAACAGCATACACCATGAAGGGTCCAGCGTGCGAGAAGGGAGACAGGGCTGAGGTGAGGCCAAGGCAGGTTAGGTAAGATGGGTGGGTGGTCAGTGTGGACCACGTGAGGTGGACGAGCTGCCGCTTGACGGAGGCCAGGGCAGGAGAGGGAGAGGGCGCCCCAGGCAGCAGGACCCGCCGGGCGAGAGGCTGGGAGGAGAGGGGATGGCTGGTGGGCAGCGAGCTGGGCGCCAGCATCCCCTCCAGTGCAGGACGCAGGCCTCCGCAGGGGGCTCGGGGTCGGGGAGGAGCCTGGACGCAGGGGGCGGGGGCTGTCCATGGGCGGAGCGTGGCTGGCCGGGCGGGAGCTGGTTGACAGCAGGGGCTCTGGGACCAGCCCTTTCCTGTCCTTGTGTCTTTGGTCCACTGTGCCTCGGTTTCCCCTCTGTAAGACAGGATGGACTGCCTGTCCAGGGCCTGCGAGGAGCGTCCTGCGAGGTGGCCTGTGCGGAGTGCTCAGAACGCGTCCGCCCTCCACCCTCCTCCTCAGGGCAGAGGGAAGAAGCATCCCCCAGGCTGGCAGCTGAGCAAGGACACGAGGAAGCCCCTCTGCCACCCACCCTGCTCGGTCCCCGCCTTGCTGGACAGGCTCCTGGGTGGTGGGGGAGCTGTGGGAATGGGCAGCCTCTCCTTGCTCGCCTCCCCCATCCCCAGGGAAAAGCAGAACTGTCTCCCTGGGGAACTCCCCCTGCGGACAGACGCCGCACAGCCCTGGCCAGCCCGGACCAGAGTGGGCACCGCACTTTACAGTTTGCATGGAAAGGCCCCAAGACCCCTGCCCTGGTGTGCCCACCACACTTTACAGTTTGCATGGAAAAGCCTCAAGAGCCCCACCCTGGTGTGCCCACCACACTTTACAGTTTGCATGGAAAAGCCTCAAGAGCCCCACCCTGGTGTGCCCACTGCACTTTACAGTTTGCATGGAAAGGCCCCAAGAGCGTCGCCCTGGTGTGCTCACCGCACTTTACAGTTTACACCTTTCCCTGATGACCATTGTCTGGCTCAGCCCCAGGGCCCGGGAGCCCCAGGTCCCGACCTCTCCCTCTCCTTCCAGCCCCCCAGCTGGTGCCCTTGCCCCTCCCTGGTTCCTTCTGGGGATCTCACCCCTTGCTGGCCCCTGTGTGGGGCTGGGGCTCAGGGACTCTGTTGGCCCTGCCTCCTGTCCCCCACAGGGGTTCTCACCGTCACAGGGCTGTCTGTGGTTCTGAATTACTGTCTCCCAGGCCAGGGTGGCCGTAGACCTTCTCCAGCCCCTGGCTCTTGCAGGTGGCACCAGCGTGTCCCCCAAACTGCCCTTCCCCTCTGGGGACTCCCTGGGGCCACCTGCCCTGGACCCCACCCCATCATCTGGCCAACCCGCGTCCCCAAGGCCCCCAAGGTTCACGCCCCCACTGTACCCTGGACAGCAGCGCGGCCGTGGCGTGAACGGACCCCCGGGCGGAACCTCCCCACACTGTTCAGCCCCCTGAGCCTGCCCATCACCTGTCGCTCCTCTCTGCCCACCCCCCGGCCCACCCCCTCCCTCACCCCTTTCCTGGGGTCCCCGCCCCTCCCCTGGTGGCCCCCAGTTACCCCCTGGCCGGGACGCGGCTTCTGCCCGGACAGCCCATTTGTGCCAGCTCCACTTCCCCGAGCGGCGGTATTAGTGCTGCCTCTTTCCGTGTTAGTGCAGATGAGGGTGGTGGTATCACTATTACCCTCGGGTGAAGGGGGCCTGGGGTGGTGTCCAAGGCCCTCTGGGGACCCCCACCCCCGATGCGTCCTGGCTGGCCTGACGCTGAAGCGCCCCCCACGCCGCCGTAACCGGCACCTTAATCCTGTAATCGTTCTCTGATACCTTCGCGCGCCTGTCACCGGCAGTTAAGCCAGAACTTGGCAGGAGCCCCAAGCGCCAGGCCAGGCCCGGCCCAGGGACGGGCGGGGCAGGAACCCCCGCTGGGGTGGGAGAGGTGCCTATTTTTAGCCTGGAGAAGAAAACTAAACCCCAACACACACAACATGCAGCACAAATATTTGTTTTTATTCTTAAAAGGGCTTGGGCGGCGGGTCTGGGGCCTGCAGCGCACGCCTGGCTGAGCCACGCTGCTCGGGGAAGGCGCGCCTGTCCCCGCATGCCCCGCAGCCCCCAGCCTGAGCTCCAGAGCCTCCCTGGTCCTCACACACCAGCACCGTCCCGCAGGAACTGGAACCAGGGAGCCTGCCGGAGCACCATGCCCCTCTCTCCGCCGCAGCCCCGGAACCCTGGCCTCCCGGGGTGTCTCCCCCCGACCTGCCCTTGGACGGGCCCTCCATCAGCCGGGGGACTGCACCGTGCTGTGCTTAGCATTCAGTCGTGTCTGACCCTTTGCGACCCATGGGCTGTAGCCCCCCAGGCTCCTCTGTCCATGGGATTCTCCAGGCCTGAGTACTGGACCGGGTGGCCATGCCCTCCTCCAGGGGATCTTCCCAACCCAGGGATCAAATCCAGGTCGCCCATGTTGCAGGCAGATTCTTTCCGGTCGGTCCGAGCCACCAGAAGACCTTTTTAAATGAGAAAGAAAGTGAAAGTCGCTCAGTCATGTCCAGCTTTTTGCGACCCCATGGACTGCAGCTTGCCAGGCTCCTCTGTCCATGGGGATCTTCCCAAGCCAGGGATTGAACCCAGGTCTTTGCATTGCAGACGGATGCCTTATTGCACCAGACAGGCCCTATTTGGGGGTGCCAGTCTGACTGTTCCTGCGGCTGCTGCACTGCGTCTGTCTGGGGCATGAGGAAGACATCCCACAGTGCTCACATCCGGGGCAAGGGGTGCGGGGATGTCTTCGCTGCACTGAGGACGTACCCTGGGCTCCCCTGGGTGCTGGGGAGGAGGCAGGGAGCGTGCACTCTCCTGCAGCCACTCTGACAACCCCCACAGCCAGGAGGCTTTCCCGCTGAGGCAGAAGTCCGAAGAGGTGTGGGCAGGGCTGTCCCCCCGGGAGGTTCTGTCCCAGCTCCGGGTGGCCACCAGCATCCTTGGCTTGTACCCGCATCACGCCCGCCCTCAAGGCCAGCATCTCCCCACCTCTCTCTGCCCCGTCTCGTGTGGCTGCTCCTCTGTGTATGTCAGAGCCCCTCCGCCCCTTCCTGGGACACCTGTGATTGCGTTCAGGGCCCACAGATAATCCGGGATAAGCTCCCATCTCAGGATTCTCGCCTCAACCACACGTACCATATAAGGGAAGATGTGCAAGCTCGGCATTTGGATCTGGCCGTCTTGGAGGCAACTGTTCAGCCCAGGACCGACAGCCTGGGGACTCCCCAGGAGGGACACCCCAAAGCCCCCAAGAGGCAGTGCCTTCTGAGAAGAGGGCAGAACTGGGGTCCGCAAGGCAGAGGGCATCCCTTGTCTCCAGAACTGGGGTTTGGGGGAGAGACGCAGAGCTCCTGGGTGCACCCCAGCCCTCCAGGTGTGATTGCTGGCTGGGCGGGGAGGGCCGCCCGGTCAGCCGGGCTCACGCTCGCGGGCCATGTGCCAGTGAGGAAGCATTGCCCGAGGCTGGTCGGGGTCACCCTGCCTCCGAGGGCCCTTCCTCACGCAGGCCAGCAGAACCTTGAGGGTGAGGAGTGAACCAGGGATACACGGTGGCTCTTAATACCCTGCCGACTCTGCTCCGTCCCTGCCCAGGCCTATGCAATTCACCTCCAACTTGGCCAGGGTCTGCCCAGGTCCTCTTGGATACCTCCTATCACCCCCGCCTGCCTGCAGAGTCCCCCGAAGACCTTCGTGTGGCCGTCCCCCTGCTAGGAGTCGCAGGCTGGCGGTCACCAGCTCAGAAAGAGCCCCTCGGGCTCCAAACTGCAGAGGCCACGTCACCGCCTGCCCCGTCCCCGGAGCCGGTTCTCACGGAGCTTGTCTCCAGACTTCCGGCTGGTGCCGCCGGTAGGCACGACCACCGCTGGCTTGTCACCGCCAAGGCCCAGCGACAGGGCACAGGGCACAGCAGGAATGCAGCTGTGTTGTGTTGACCCAGTCGATGGATGGATACTTTCCAGACGTTGGTTCGATGAGAAAATGCCTTAAGTACCAGAAAACAACAATATGGAAGGGTAAAGCCTGAGCGGTGAGTGATGCCAACAGCCCAGCCAGCAGGCGGCTCTGGTGACCCCAGGAACACGGTGTGTCCCCCACACTCCCAGCCCGCCCTGGGCCCAGGTCCCGGCTGGGTTCAGGCTTCTAGGAGATTAGAACTCCAGGGAGTGCATTTACTGGGCGCCCACACGGTGGCTCAGTGAAGAGTCCGCCTGCAGTGTAAGAGACACAAAAGTTGTAGGTTCAGTCCCTGGGCTGGGAAGATCCCCTGGAGAAGAGAATGGCAACCCGCTCCAGTCTTCTTGCCTGGAGAATCCCCTGGACAGAGGAGCCTGGCGGGCCACAGTCCACGGGGTCAGGATGTACAGATTCTACCACCAGGACCAGGGAATGCCAGGATGCCACGACCGCCCAGTGGAGAGAGTGCCCCATCCAAGCACCTCCCAGGCTGGGGGACCCTGACCAGGCCCTGAGCCCATCCAACAGCCCAGGAGATCTTTCTGGAGAAGAACTCAAGGCTGGACATCTTTCCCTTGTGTCCCGGCGCCAAGCATACCGTTGGGCTCAGTGACAACTTTTGAAGCAAATCAAAAGGAAGACCAAGACAAGACCCAGCTGTCCCGGCGGCCACAGCCGGGTAGAACTCGGGAGCGCTCTGGGTGGTTTAGACCCCAAGCCCTCTCCCCTTCACAGCCCGCGTGTGTGCAGCGGGGAAGGGCTTGGGCCCCGCATCACTGGCGTGGCCGGCTTGCAGGGGGCGGCCACTGCACCAGCTGGCCTTTCCTGCTCAGACCTTATTTTCAGATGGGGGCAGCACGGGGCAGAGGTGGGGGTGTGTCACCTGTAGCCTAGGGCTCCAGGGCAGGGCCCCAGGCCCTATGGCCCTCCTCCACAGGGCAGCTCCTCTATGACCACTTCTGCAGGCTGGACTTCCGCAAACGCTGAGTTGGCCCAAAGGGCTCTGCTGTTAAAAGTGTTTGACAACCCCCAAGGGGCATGAGGCTCTCAGAGGGATGCTATCTGCCTCGGGCCTGACAGTTTACACTGGCCCCACCCCCGTCTGCCAACGCCGGGGTACCCCCAAACAGAGGCTCCCTGAATGTAGGCTCTCAGCTTCTGCAGAACCTCGAGGGTGGTCTGCAACAGAGCAGCCTGGAGCTGGTCCCATCGCTGCCCCTGGCCCGACTCAGCCGGGGCCCCCAAGAGGAAGCCAAAGGCCAGGGTCTGTGCTCAAATGTTCCCAAGTGAAACTGTCACATGAAAGACGAGTTCCAGAACTGCTTCGAGGGCTTTCAGCCATGCTAATTGGCCATGGAGGTCGTGGGTCGGGGCAGGCCGCACAAGGACACCTTGTTGCCAGGTGCAGGCTGGCTTACCTGGGGTGGCGGCGGGAGGCCCCCCTGCCCTTTCCCAGGAGGCCTTACTGCTGCTGCCACTGCTGGCGTCACCCCACGGGGAGGGGACATCCAGACACATCTGGGCGAGCTGGCGGAGTCCCCTGCGCCTGTGGTCAGGAAGAGGGAGGCCGTCAGTGTTGCCTGATCTCACGAGACCAGGGCACAGCCCACCAGCCCGCACCGCCACGACCCCATGCCTCCTGGCTGGAGGCGGGAAAGGCTGGGCTCTCCAGGAGGAGCTACCCAGCAAGGGGCCCAGACCCAGGGCCCAGAGAGCAGCGCCTGGTGGGAGGCAGGGCAGTGTGAGCCCCACAGCTTCCCAACGCCACGTTCAGCTTTCGGAATCCCAGAGCCCAGGCCAAGGCAGGAAAGGCCACTTGAACATCTCGGTGCCCACGGGGAGCCAGAGCAGCTCAGGGTCCTGAATGCGTCGGGCTGGAGTGCCGCGTCTGGACCACCCACTCTGTGGCCCCGCCCAGGAAGCACGCCACCCCTGGCATGGCCCACCGATGCCTGGGGTCAGAGCAGCCCCTGGTCCCGCACTCTCGATGCATCTGACGTTGCTGCAGGTCAACTCTGTCAGGAAGCTCTCTCCTCCATGGGCCCACACCCAGCACCTGCCCAGCGCTCCCTAAGGGGGCGAGTGGAAGGATGGACAATTGGATGGGTGAACAGAAGGACGCGTGAGTGAACGAAAGGAGGCAAGAGTGAGGGCCCGGTGAAGGACAGGACAGGTGAACTGGGAACGAACACGTAAGCGGACAGCCTCCCGAAAGAGCAGTCTCCCGAGAGGGCGCAGGGCAGGGCTGCACTGGGGCCCCAGGGCCTCCGTGGCGGCCAAGTCTCTGAAGCCCCAGTGGCTCCCCGGGGTCCCACAGGCTGTGAACGTGGCCAGAGTGGCCCGTTCTCAGACCCTCGGGACCTCAGGGCCCCGTTCCTTGGTGCCACTGGCCCCTGGCCCACTGGTTCGGTTTGCCTCCCCCAAGGTGACTTTCCAGTCCTCTGCTGGCAAACTACGCATCCTTGAAAAGCAGTTCTCGAGTCATCTCCTCCTGGAAGCCCCAGGTGCCACGCAGACAAGGGCAGGAGCAGGGACTCCACAGCCCACTGCCAACCCCTCCCAGTGGCCCACGGCGGGTCTGGAGTGGAGTCGAGGAGAGAGATGCCCCATGCTGGGCACAGAGGGGCGGGCGGGGTGAGAGGCCTGGCAGCAGGAAGGCACGGCCTCTGTCCGTGTCGTGCCCGCCGGGGGCTGCTATCTAGGTGAGGTCTGGTTTCCGTGGCCTGGCTCCATTCTCCCTGAACAGTAAACTTTCTCTGACCCATCAGGGTGCCCAGTAGGGCTGGGGAGGGGATGTGGGGGCACCCCTTGGGACTGGAGGGGCCCAGGAAGTGGCCCTGTGATCCTGGGCCTCTGGGAAAGCCCCCCGGGTCCTCTGTGTGGCACCGTCACAGCCATGACCCCACTCCTGTGAGTTGACAGGGCTCCCGCCTCTCACGGGGATGCCTCAGAGCTCGGAGGGGCCCTGCAGGCCGTGGTCAACCAGTCCAGGAGAGCCTGCACGGGTGGGCCCCTCGAGGGCCTCTGATTCCCCGGCGGTGATAATCCCAGGCCCTGGGAAGACGCCCCAGACTCTGCTCACCCCGGAGGGTGACCCCTGGGGTTTCCACTGGTTGCCCCACCCTTGGGGTAATTGAGAAAGCGGCTTCCTTTTAATTAAAGCTCCGCAAAGGGCCCGGGCTCCCCAGGAAAGGAAAAGTGGAGACGCGGAATAATTAGCCAGACAAAAGGCAAATCCTCTTAGCGTCTCCCCGGGCGATCGCAGGTTAATTGGCTGATGCTCCCGCTGCCCGCCCAGGCCAGACACCGGGCTTTCCCTGGCCTCCCGCTGCTCGGTGACCCCAAGGCCACACCTGCCCCGCTGTCCGGCGTGGGAACCCAGCAGGACTCCGGTTGCCCTCTGATCCTCCCCGCCCCACTGGGCCCTCTGCTCAGCCTCCGCCCCGCCCTCGTTGCCCTGCGGAGCCCGGGGGAGTCCGGGGGAGCCCTGGCTGGTCTCCCTGGAGCTGCTGCCGCCCTGGGCCAGCATCCACACTCTGCCCCAAAGTCACGCTTTCCCTTGGCCCGGTGCAGCCACGCACAGTGCCTGAAGCTTGCCCAGGGTTAACCCCTCTGCTTGGCCAGCCCCTCTTCCCAGCTGACACCCTCCACTGCCACCACCTCGATCCTGGGATAATGCCTCCTGTAGGAGTGAGGTTGGCCCAGCCTCTCCCGAGACCATCCTTGGGCAGGGAGCCGCCGTGGGGCCCTCACAGTGGGTAGCTTGTTAGTTATACACCCCGACCTCCAACTGGTCCCTGTGTGGATCCATCCCCAGACAGGATTGGGGTCCCCCCCAAGGACTCAGGGCCCAGCACACCATAGGCCCCTTGGGACGGCCAGGTACCCGCAAAGGTCACTACAGGTTGGAGTCAGGAGGGTGGTTATCAGAGGACGAGAAGGAAGGACGGAGAACAGGGTGGAGGAGAAAGGGAAGAAGGCAGGAAGGAGGTGTGCCAGCCCTGGGGACCAGACCGCGGCGCCTCTAGGGCCATCAGACCCGCCAGCTGTTCAAGACCCCCCCGGGAGGCCCACTGCACTTCCACCTTTGTGAATGATCTTTCTGAAACGTCTGCTCTCCTGTTCTGCTCCATGAGGCCTGCCACGGGCTGTGGCCCCCAGTCGGATCCCAGAGCCACAGGCAGCTCGGTCACTATCCACAATCATGGAGGGAACAAGAGTGCCGGGCCCGCCCCTGGGTCAGCCGGTGAAGCCACGGAGGCCCAGGGCGGTCGGGAGCTGAGGCTCGGAAGAGCTGGGGTGCAGCGGGAGGGGCAGAGCGTGGGGCCCAGACGGGGCGGCCTGGCCTGAGGTCTCCGCGGGGCAGCCCCGGGTCTGCCCCCTCCTCGGTGGCTGGCCGGTGACTCAGCCCCACAGCTTGGTCTGAGGCCGCAGGCCCGGCGGTGTTTCCAGTTCTGGAGAGGGGCGGACAGCTGTTTATTTTCCTTGCTGTTCAGGGGGGGCGGCGGGGGTGGGGGTGGAGAGAGCTGACCCCGCTGGTTCTCACACGGGCGGAGGCTTCCCAGGAGCCCCCGAAAGGAGGGCGGCCCCGGGGACAGGCCGCCAGGGCTTGTGGGGCCGGGGCCTCCCCGCCGCACTGTGGGGGCAGTCGGCCAAAGCCAACTCCACAGGCCAGTTCCTGGAGCGGGGTGTTGGGGTTTCCGAGGTCGGGAAGGAACTGGCAAGGCCTGATCCATGATGTCACCAGCCCAGGCCCAGCCCTGGCCCTGGCCCCGGCCAGGCCCCCGCCTCCCTAGAACAAGGGGCACACTGGGATCTGTTCAGAGCCGCTGTGGTGGGGCACCCGGGGTTGGGACAGACTCAGGGGCCTGTCCCAGGGTGGCCTTGCCCATCCCTGCCCCTGGACACCCAGGACATCAATGTGGGGGCCTGGGGGGGCCCGAGTCCCCTGTCCCTGGGCTGGGCCTCAGGGGTACCGAGTGGGAGTTTCCCGAACCAGATATCACCCTTCCAGGATGCAGTGATTCACCCATCCCAGCAGGCTCAGCGCGGGAGTTCCACGGAGACGAAGACCCCCACCCAGTCCAGGGCCCGAGGTGCGGGGTCAGAGGACCGGCCAATCTGCAGCCTAGACATCCCCTTCGCGAGCCGCTCCCCCAACCCTGAGTCGAGGACCCCTCCTGGTGGGCAAAGGATGGACGAGAGGAACCACCTTCCTTCTCCTTTTCTGGGATTTCCAGTTTTCTGCCGCAAACACTATTTTTTCTGGAACTTTTTAATGAAGTATAACCCACAGGAAAGTGGACGCAGAAGTGTACAGCTCAACGAATTTTCACAAACCAAACCCTGCACGTAAGCGTCCGCAGACCAGGAACAGAGCGAGGCCGGTTCCCAGAGGCCCCAGAGCCCCTCCTGGCTGCGGTCCCCTCCCTGGGGCCGTGCCCCTCACTTCCCGCCTGCTTTATCCCCACAGGGAGGGTCACACAGCCTGTCCCTTCGGCTCTCTGGATGCTGTGTTCAGCTCTGCGTTTGTCAGGGAAGATGACTCTGTGAGGGAGGGGCGTGTGAGTTACCTGGATCGGGGTAATCGCCACCCCACGTGTGCTTCATCGGAACTTCACATGGTGCATCTCGAATGATACACTTCTTGGGTTGGTGGCACCTCAGAAAAGCTGAAAATGAAAGCGTGCATCAACAAACAAAAATGGTGTTTGCGAGATGATGTGTATGGTTGTAACTCACGGAATGCTCCTTGCCCCCCTCACCCTTTTCTTTTGTTTTTTTTGTTCTTTTGGCTGTTCCGCATGTGGGATCTTCCCCAACCAGAGATCAAACCCACGCCCCTGAATTGGGAGCATGGAGTCTTAACCTCTGGACCATCAGGGAAGTCCAATGCTCCATTTTTCTTAAACAGACTTTTTAGAAGAGCAGTTTTGGTTTACCAAAACAATTGAGGAAAAACACAAAGTTCCCTTGTGCCGCACTCTCCACACCCTTACAGTTTCCCCTGTTATTAATATCTGCAATTAGTGCAGCACACTCACCGCTGACGAGCCGAGGCTGATGCGTGTTTGTCACTAAAGCCCACAGTTGCCGTTGGGGTTCACTCAGTTTCATATATCCTATGTGCTTGTGCTTGACCGTGTTAAGTTACTAAGCTGTGTCTGACTCTCTGCGACCCCATGGACTGTAGCCTCCAGGCTCCTCTGTCCATGGGATTTCCTAGGCAAGAGTACTGGGGTGGGCTGCCAGCTCCTTCTCCAGGGAAGCTTCTTGACCCAAGAATCGAATCGGACTCTCTTGTGTCTGCTGTCCTGGCAACTGGGATCTTTGGCACTAGTATCACCCGGGAAGCCCAGATACATTCTACAGGTTTGCACAAATACATATATAAGAACTGAAGCTCCAATACTTCGGCCACCTGATGCGAAGAGACTCATTGGAAAAGACCCTGATGCTGGGAAAGATTGAAGGTGGGAGGAAAAGGGGACGAAAGAGGACAAGATGGTTGGATGGCATCACTGACTCAATGGACGGGAGTTCGAGCAAACTCTGGGAGATAGTGAAGGACAGGGAAGCCTGGTGTGCTGCGGTCCATGGGGTCACAAAGAGTCAGGCTGAACAACAAGCCTGTGACACCTGCTTCTTTCACTCACCGACATGCACTCAGGGTCCCTTCCTGCATCCCTATGACTTGGTAGCGCATCTCTTCTTAGTGCTGAAAGCTATCCTGTTGTCTGGATGGACCACAGTTTGTGTATCCGCTCGCACTCCAAAGAACATCTTGTTTGCTTTCAACTTTGGGCAATTATGAATAAAGCTGCTAGAAACATCCAGGTGCAGGTTTTTATGTAGACGTGCTTTCCACTTCTTTGGGTCGATACCAAGGAGAGTGAGTCGCTGGAACATACAGTAAAAGTAAGTCTAGCTTTATAAGAAGCTGCCAAACTCTCTTCCAAAGTGGCTGCACTGATCTGCATTCCTGCCTGCAAGGCACAAGTGTTCTGGTTGGTCCATGTCCTTGCCAGCATTTGGAGCTGTGGAAGAGCTGGATTTTGGCCCTTCTAATGGGTGTGTATTGGTATCTCAGTGCTGTTTTAATTTGCATGACGACGAACACCTTTTCATATGCTTTATTTTCCGCAAGGTGGGTTATGAAACAGCCATTTCATGTGCTTATGTATCCTCTTTGGTGGGGGTGTCTTTCCAGACTTCTTGTCCACTTTTTAAATTAGGTTGCGTGCTTTCTTTTTGTTGAGTTTTAAGTGTTTGGTTTTTTTTGGTATATTTATTTTTTTGCGTGTGTGTTTAAGATACCTGTCTTTTATCAGGTTTTTAAAGAGATTATTCTTTCAGTTAATCACTGCTGGCCGTGCTGGGTCTCCGTTGCTGCATCTGGGCTTTCTCTGGTTGCGGGGTGCGGGCTTCTCATTGTGGTGGTTCTCTTGCTGCAGAACACGGCCTTCAGGGTGAGCAGGCTTTGGCAGCTGCGACACTTGGGCTTGATGGTTTGGAGCCTGGGCTTAATTGTCCCTCAGCACGTGGGATCTGCCCAGACCAGGAATCCAGCGCGTGTCCCCTGGTGGACTGGGGAGCCCTATCCGATGTGTTTTGCAAATATTTTCTCTCAAGCTGTGGCTTGTCTTCTTCTCTTGACGTTGTCTCTCGCAGAGCAGAAGTGTTTCATTTTAATGAAGTCTGGCTAATCAGTTATTTCCTTCATGGATCACACCATTGGTGCAATATCTAAAAAGCCATTGCCTTTATTAAAATCATCTCCCTTTTCTCCTGTGCTGTTTTCTAGGAGTCTTATTGCTGTTGTTGTTCAGTGGCTAAGTCGTGCCTGACTCTGCAACCCCATGGATGATAACACGCCAGGCCCCCTGTCCATCACTGACTCCCAGAGCTTGCTCACACTCATGCCCATCGAGTCGGTGATGCCATCCAACCGTCTCATCCTCTGTCGTCCCCTTCTCCCCCCACCTTCAATCTTTCCCAGCATCAGGGTCTTTTCCAATAAATCGGCTTTTCACATCAGGTGGCCAAAGTACTGGAGCTTCAGTTTCAGCATCAGTCTTTCTAATGAATATTCTTAGTTAATTTCCTTCTCCTTGCAGACCAAGGGATTCTCAAAGGTCTTCTCCAGCTGGAATCGAACCTGGGTCTCCTGCACTGCAGGCAGATTCTTTACCGTCTGAGCCACCAGGGAAGCCCAGGCATCTTACGGTTTTACATTCTACATTGAGGCCTATGATTCTGAATTCATTTTTGTGGAGGGGTGAGGTCTGCATCTAGACTCTCTCTTTGCATGTGACTGTCCAGCTATTTTAGCCTCATTTGTTGGAAAGACTTTCCTTTGTTCCAGTTGCCTTTGCTCCTTCATCAAAGGTCAGCTGCCTGCATTTATGGGGGTCTATTTCTGGGCTGCCTATCCTGCTCCACTGACCCATTTGTCTGTTCTTGCACCAGGACCCCACGTCTGGATCACTGTAGCTTTACAGCTTTGTATATCGTGCATCACTGTAGCTTTCTAGTGAGTCTCGTGTAACACTCCAAACAACCACCAGTACTATTTTTAAGAGATGTCACAGTAGCAAGGACTCTGCCTGCAGCTGCCCTGCTCTTTGAGGTGTCTGCTCCGCTCATCCCCTGGTTCCTGGCAGTGCCCTCCAGGCTCCAGTGGACCCTTGGGTGCCAGGGCAGAGGGGAGGGTGGCCCTCCTCATCTCCCCATTGTTGGTCAGCTGGGTTCTGTTTCTAAGGCTTGTAGGAAGTGTGTGTACCTGGGGGGGTTGGGGAGGGGGAATTCCTTGCTGCGGTTTAAACATTAACCATTCTATCAGTCAGACGAGGCCTGGGGGCACCCGACGTGGGGTCCCCGTTCCTCTGAGGTGGATCTCTCCCACTGATGGCTTCCCATGGCCGCTCTAGAGAGGACTCCCCATCAATGCTACTGCAGGCTTGGGGTGGGGAGGGGAGTCGAGTCCCTGTGGGGCCTCGGCAGGTCACTCTCTCTCTGAGCCTCTGTTTCCTCACCTGCGTCAGCCCTGTCCAGAGAGGGCGTGAGGTCTGGTCAGGCAATGGGCAGAAAGCCCTTTGCAAACTGTAAAGTGCCAGGCAGACCTGTGAATGCCAAGGTCAACTGGAGCGTGAGCATGGTGCAGGCAGCCCAGAGAGGCGGTGGAGAGGGGCTCGAGGGGAGCTTTGAGGCACCTCTGTCCCTAAGTCACAGGTGTCTCCCTGTCCCCTGAGGGATAAGAGGTGTGACGTGCCAGGCACAGATGAGATGCAGGAGACACGGGGGGCCCGAGACCCGGTTCCTCCCCTCACCGGCTCACTCAGGGGCCAGGCTCTCCACCTGGTGAGAATTGAAGCAACCCACTGGCCTGGGGCTTGGTTAAGGAAATTTTAAGAACTAAGACTGGAGCAGCAGGAAGGGGTGTCAGCCAGGTCTGGGCGTGTAGACTGTTCTCTGGGCAATGGGAGCCACGGAAGGTTCCAGGGTGGGGAGGGCGTGGTGGTGGAGGGAGACCGCTATGGTGGGCCCTGGTGGGTGGCTGCAATTTACAAGTCCCTCTCAGGACGTCCAATCCCTTGACTAAAAGAGCACATTCAAGGCTCTGGAGGCGTCACCGAGTTGAGGAAGCGAGGAGGCCCCGGTGGGTGTGGGCTCCGGGTGGGCTCCTCCTCAGGCCCAGGCTGTGCTCCTGGGTGGGGAGCACAGGGCCTTAGGGACCGTGGACAAGCCCTCGTCTCACAGGCCTGGAGTTGAAGCCAGGCCAGCCCCGGGCAGAGCCCCCTGGCCACTAAAGGGTGTACAGCGCCCAGTATCTGTCAAGTTCAGCGAGCCCCCCAGGCTCCCAAGGAGGGCGTTAGAAACTGGCCAAACCAGTCACGGGTGTGGGTTTACCAGCAGCTGCACGGGGCACAGACCACGAAAGTCTGCCCAGACAGGGCCTCCCTCCGCCGTAGACCTGGCCTCAGCTCCTCCCCTCCTGCCAGTCTCCTCACCTTGGCCCCCCAACCTCCAGCAGCCCTGTCTGACCTCAGAGTCTAGCTGGGTCCTCGCCTCCCTTCTCTGCCGGGCCGACTCTTTCTCACCTTCGGAGACAAAGCTCCAGCTCCCCTCCTCCTCCAGGAAGCCCTCCCTGCTTCCTCACCAGGCAAGGCCCTGATGAGGGACACCCAGGATGCCATGCCTGCCGGAAGGTCAGGAGGGCTTCCTGTAGGAAATGATAATGGAGCAGAGGCTTAAATTAAGAGGCAATAAGAAGGAGTTACTGAAGAAGGAGAGTCAGGTGGGCCTGACGCTGGCCATTCACATCTCTATGGAAGCAAGCAAGGTAGAAGGACAGTGGTCAAGAAAGTGAGTTCTGGGGGCTTCCCTGGTAGTCCAGTGGCTAAGACACTGGGTTCCCAGTGCAGAGGCCCAGGTTTAATCTCTGGGCAGGGAGCTACATCCCACATGCCTCAGCGAAATCCCAAGTGCAGCAAATAAGACACCATGCAACCAAATAAAGAAGAAAGTGAGTTCTGGGGACCCTGCTGTGACCATGACCTCAGACAGGCTACTCAACCCCTCTGTGCTTTGCAAGAGGAGAGCGAGCCGCGGCTGGGCTGTGGGCCCCAAGCCGTCCTCACGTGGCAAGCAGGGGTCTCCAGGCTGGGTGGGGAGGCACAGCGGGAAGGCAGCTCTGAGCAGTCCTCACATCACAGCTGCTCCCCAGGGCAGGCCATGGGGCTCCATGGCGGTGCTGGCCAGGGGCTGTGAGACCCCCCGGCCTCCTGGCTGAGAGCAAGGACACGACCAGGGTGGCTGCCCCTGGGGAAGGAGGCCAGCAGGGCCCTGCCCGGAGGTGGCAGCACCTTGGGGATGTCCCAGCGCCTGAGCTGTTTGTCCACTGCCTGAAGTGGCCACACCGTGGCCATCCACCCACGGCCCCCTGCTCTGGGCAGTGTTTCCTGCGCCTCCGTGACCACCGAGCCCTTTCACGGTCCAGCTGTCGTGCCTCGAGGGGTTCCGTGAAGCACAGTTTGGGAATCACCAGGCAACACCCACTTTCATCACCACTGCAGGGAGAGCCGTTGGAAGAGCTGGAGGCAGAGGCAGCCCAGCCCGCGGGGTGGCCTCTCACCGTGGAGCCTCCCTGTTCAGCCTGCAGCTATGCCCCCCCTGCCTCAGTTTCCCCACTTGTACAGTGAGGTCCTCGAGCATTCACGCTGTGTGGAGCCCTTGTCCTAGGGCCTTGGGCACGTGGTGCAGGAAGGGACAGGGTCCCAGTAGGGGTCGCTCACACCAGTTCAGACACTGTGGAGGAGCCCCAGTCCTGCCCACCGAGACCCCAGAGTCCCAGCCACCCGGGGCCAGGCCCAGACGGGGAGGCACAGGAAGGGGCAAGAGAACCAGGCCCCACTACTTAGAGATCCTGCCTGGCACAAGCAACCTGCCAACAGGCAGAAGGCCCCCAAGGATCACTGTGGGCAGAAGAGCCCCAGAGGGCCAGTCGGGGCCCTCTCGGGAGGTACTTTGTGCGACAAGGGAACACTGGGTCCCTTCCCTCCTCTGGGCCTCAGGCTGTCATCCAGAAACGAGCGCTGCTGAGGTTGGGATGGCCACATGGGTGCAGAGACAGGATTTCAAAGTGCCCATGGTCCAGGCTATGGCTGAGGAGGAAGAGGACTCTGTGCCCATTTCACAGATGGGGAAACTGTGGTCAGGAGAGCCAGGGAGGGGTCTGGGGCCAGAGCAGTCCGGGAGGCCCTCGGGTGTCCCAAGTTCCCCCACTGGAACAGGCACCCACTCCCAACACGCATCAGCTATGTGGTGGGTGCTGAGGATGCAGCCGTGAGCAAGACGGACCAGGGGAGGAGCCGCCCGGACCTGCCACCCCATCACGGCCATGGGAATGGACCGAGGAGGGAGGCAGGGGCTCTGAGGAGCTGTGGTCAGGGGCCCGCAGGGCAGCCGAGGCAGGAGGGATGGATGGCCGTTCCAGCGCAAGGTGCCCTGTGTGTGTGGGTAGAGAGCATCACCCGCTGGCAGAGGCCCAAGGGTGCCAGGGAGGAAGCCCCTGGGGGAGGAAGGCCGGAGGCTGGGAGTAGGCGATGAGGTGTGCGGGTGGGAGCGGTCGGTTCCAGATGCCTACCCGGGGGGAGGCAGAGACGAGAGGATTTGCTGACCGATCCCGATCGACTCAGGGTTAGAGAAAGAGGCGGCGGGGGTCCGAGGTTTCAGTCTGAGCGCTTGTGAAGCAGGAGGAAGCGCTGTCGTCAGAGTGGGGGGATGGGGAGCTCAGGTGTGAGGGTCCTACGGAGGAACACACAAGGGGTGGGCTGATGGGTGGTCTTGCTCTGAAGCACTGTGGGCGAGGGCGTGCTGGAGGTGGCTTCTGGGGCCTGGGGCCGTTGGCCCTTTTCTCTCAGGCAGCCTGATTACTGCACGCGTCCCAACACCTCATCTCTGCTCCCTTGTACACACGGCGGCACTCACACTGTCTGCTGGACACGGGGAGCCCTTGCTGCCTCAGACTCAGCCCTGATTTTTGTAGATCAGAAGTGAAGCCGAGGCACTTCCCTGGTGGTCCAGTGGCTAAGACGACTGTGCACTCCCAATGCAGGGGGCCAGGTTCGATCCTGGGTCAGGAAACAAGATCCACAGCTGCAACGAAGATGGAAGATCACATGTGCGACCACTGAGAGCTGGGGCATCTAGAGAAAAGGAAAATAGAAAAGAAAGAAACGAACCCAAGGCCAGTGGGAAGGGGGGTGGCTTGCCCAGAGCCCTGCCTCAGTTAGCCAAGAGAAAAGCTCCTTGCTCCCCTGCAGCCCCTCATCTCAGGTGGGAGGTCCGCACCTCTTTTCCAGATGGGCAGCCGGAGCTGGGAGGGGTGGGAACACGCCCCAGGCCTCAGGCAGCGCGGGGATTTGGCTGCGGGTGTCCTGTCGGAGGCCAAAGCCGCTGTTTTTCCAGGGCTCACGCCTGCCTCTGGGGCCTGTGGGAATTTTCTCTCCCAAGAGTCCTGAAAGGCCGGAGGGGCGGGAGTGCTGCGCCCAGCTGATGGAGGCGAAAGGGCCACAGGCTTTTTGTGGTTGAATTATCCAAACACTGAATCGCTCTATCCGCCCGGGCGGCTGTGAACGGGCCGGCTTTGTCCAGCCTGAGAACAGCGGGGCGCGGGCCAGACAAAGGCGGGCGCTGACATGGCCTTTTCCATGGTCCGGCAGAGAAAGGACGGCCTGGGGACAAAGCCTGGTGGAGCCGCGGCAGGCAGTGGGGGGCTCCGCTTTAGTCACGGTGCAACTGGCAGGAGGGGCAAGGACCCCCCAGAGCTCCCCGCCGGCTGGCCCTCCCAGGAGTGTCAAGACCAGAGTGTCGTGGCCAGAGCCCACCTGCCCATGGCCCTCTCAATTCAGAGGGCTCGAGGTCTGTCCAGAGGAGGCCTGACCAACACCAAGAGACCCCCTCCAGGTCCCCACTGCCGCCACACACCACCCCCGTGGGCCCCAGGGCCGGCCTGCCCATCACGGACAGAGGAGGGCCGGTCTCACCGTGCCCAGGTGGGCCAAGGCCTCCACAGCCCACAGCTGGCAGTGCCCACCTTCCAGCTGCAGCTCTCAGGGCCCAAATGGCAGCCCAGGGGAGCTGAAGCAGGGCCCTCTCGTCCTCCATGGCCTGGTCTCTGGGCCCAGGTCTGCGTGTCCAGGGAGTGACCATGGGCGAATGCCAGACCTGAGGGGCTTGCGGGGGGAGGCATGAGCTGCAGGGAAGCGCAGGGTAGGGGTATCCTCAAGAGAAAGAGACCCCGGTGGGAAGCAGGGGCAGATCCAGGGCCTGCTCGGAGGCCCCAGCCTCGGTTCCCTGGGGTCTGTCTTAGGATTCAAGGCCACACCCTGGGCCCCAGTGAGCGGGCAGCCCCCTGGCCACCTCGTCTGAGCCTGAGACCCCGGGGCACAGGGGGCTTCAGGCTGATGGCAAGAAGTAGTCGGGGCAAGGATGGGGCATCCCCTTGGGCCCAGGCTTCCAGAGATGGAGGAGCCTCAGGGGCAGAGGGAACGGGCAGTTCTAGGAGGTGGGTCCTCCTGGGCTCCCCCCCAGAGCCCCGAGGTCGCAGAAAGGAGCTCACAGGGGTGGGTGGACCAGCTCAACCTGCATTAGAACCCTTTCTCAAGGCTTCCTTGAAAGGGAGCTGGGATGGGGGCCCAGTCCCAACCAGGGTGGGCAGTGGGAAGCACTGCGGACCACTCACTGCATTTAGTCGAGGGGGGGACTGGGATGGTGCTGGTGGGCAGCCGGGATCCCTGGGTGAGCTGGAAGGAGGGTGGGGCCCGGGGCCCACAAGAGGACCATCCTGCTCAGGGGGCATCCAGACGCCAGAGCAGCAAGCCCTGGACCCCAGGGCCTGACCCGCCAGGCCTGGCACAGACTCCACACGCCACAGCTACACTGATGAACTGCCCAGGGGGTGTTACCACGTTTACTCCCGTGGAAACTGAGGCTCAAGGGGACTGGGCAGGCCAAGGACTATGGGGGCTCCCCTCGCCGTGTCTGGAGGCTCCCTAACTAATTCCAACACACAACTGACCCTCCTGTCTTCCCACAGGCCTGCACCATCCCCGCAGGTAAGGCGGGCTTGCCCCAGCGCGGAGCCCCCTGGACACCCAGGGGCACAGCAGACAGGTGGTGGGCTGCTGGGGAGACCGCTGGGTGTCGGTGTCCTTGTCTCTCAGGCAGAGCAGGGCCCCCCAAGCTGGGAAGTGGAGCCCCTGGCGTCAGTCCAGCCTGCACGGGCCTCTGAGGCTGCCCATCTGGGTCCCATCAGCTTTGCCCTTGGCCAAGAGCGTGTGGCGTCCGTGGGAGTTGGAAAAACAGCCGCAGGGGCCCGGCCTGCTGCCGACCAGCCTGGGCACCCCCCTCCAAAGCCGGGAGGGAACATTTCTGATGAGGAAGCAACTCAACTGAGCCGTCTCTCATCAGGTGGGGCCCGGGGAAGCTGCCCGGCCCGCGCCCCGCCCTGGCCACCAGGCTCCGGCCACGGTCTTCCGCCAGGATGTGACTAAAGGCCTGGCCAAGATCTGTGGGCTGTGGGGAGGGCAGGCCGGCAGGCACTCAGAGGGTCAGGAGTGGCTGTGTGTGTGTGTGTGTGCATCCACGCCCGTGTGTTTGTGTGCGTGTGTCCACGTGTGTGCGTGGCTTGCTCTCAGGTCCCGCCCCCAGGAGCAGGAGGGGTCCTGAGAGGTCAGACAGCCTGGGGTTCAAGTCTCCACTTCGTTTGCTGCCCAGCCCTCCCCCCACCCGAGGGAACAGGAAACGAGGTCTGAAGCAGGCATGAAGAGGAGAGGAATCACCCTCTCAACAGTCCAGAACCTTCCAAGACTCAGCCGAGGGCATCAGAGGGACCTTCTTTGAGGAGCAAGGAGACTTCCACATGATCTCTACCACATTGGACTCAGCAAACCTTTCCTGAAGTCCCACAACAGCCCAGGCCTTGGGCCCGGGCCCAGGGTACCGGGCTAAGGTTCCCAGGGTGATCAGAAGCTGCTCCCAGCCCTTGACGTCTTACCAGACCGCAGCACCTGCCTCACTGGGCTGGGTGCAGTCAAGGAGGCCTTCACAGAGGAGGGAGTGTTCTAGTTGAATGTATAGACTGAGCACAGGCTGGCTGGGCTGATGGCAGGGGTGGAGGTGTGTGGGGGGCTGGGGGACGCACCTGAGCAGGGGCACAGACCCCTCATGAGGCTCACAGGAAGGTGGGCTCTGCAGTCCTCTGTGCCCGTTCCCCCCCTCCAACCCCAAGCACCCGGCGTGAAGTGCCTAGTTGGCACCCCCCTTGCCTGACGCAGGGTGTCCCAGAGCCGCCGCCTCTGGGGATGGCGTGCTCAGATGTGTGGTTCGCACACGTGGCGGGGGGCGGGTGGGCAGAGCCGCCTCGGACCAGGCGGCAGCTGGCCCCCCTCCCGCCTGCAGGTGGCCGCGTGGGACCCTGCGGGGGCACTCAGCTAAGCCTGGAGGGCCCAGAGGGGCCTGGGAGTGGCGTCTGAATTGTGGATAATGAGGGCGGAGGGAGCATGAATTCCAGAAAGCTAATGTGTTTGGAGAGAGCAAGTGAGCGGCCTGAAATGCTCGGTCACCGCTGGTCAGCCCCAGGCCCGGCCTTTGTTCCCCGGCCTCTGGGAGCTGGGGTCTGGGGGTCAGGGGCCCTCATCACAGGCGGGTCTTGATTAGGATGGGGGTGGGTCACACCCAGGTTCCCCTACCCCCACCCCTGATCACAGGGAAGGTTCAGGTCCAGTGGGGTAGGCAGGCAGGAGACCTCCGGGTGGGTGGCGGTGGGAGTGGGGATTGTCGGGGACGAGGTGACACTCTCAAGGCTGAGCTCGGGGATGGGGGGCCTGGGGAGCAGGCTGGGGGCTGATGCTGTCCTTGGCTGTGTCCTAGGACCCAGAAGTGCCCCCTTTGGGGACTGGGGCCAGACTAAGCCTCCTGACAGGAGGGGGCTCCCCGGGGGGTTGTTCAGACACACGCACTCCAAGCTGACTGCCCACCCTGCTCTTGGGGGCTCAGAGGTGCCCCCCGCTGGGCCTACTGCCGGCTTCCTGGTAGGTCCACACTCTGAGCAGACAGGCCAGGGCAGACTCCTGGCGGGCAGAGGCCACTGGCTGGGCCCAGGAACAGGGGGAGGGGAGCTGGGACCCAGCCTTGAACCAAACCTGGGACTGCAGCGCCTGGGGAAACTGAGGCTGGGTGCTCCGGGGACAGAGGAATGGCCTGCGGAGGGAAGCATCCTCATCACCACAGCAGGAACCAGGTCAGCACTGAGGTTCGGGGCCGGGCTCCCAGGCAGCGGCTCCTGGCACTAAATCACCTTCGCAGGAACTGCTAAGCGCCCACTGCCTTGCTCACAGGCAGGCCATCCACTGGCGTGTCAGTGACGGGGCAGTGACTGCTGCCTCCCGCGGCCTCTTGGGGGGCCCTCTCCTCCTGGCTCCAGCTGCCCATCCCCCCCAGCACCACCTCACGAGATCACCCCATCGCAGGGTGAGCACAAGTGAGGCCACCGAGGTCCTGAGGTTTCCCCAGCTCTTCAGGCGCCGGTGAGCCCCGCACCCTGCCATGAGGCTAGGAACAACCCTGCAACCTGCTAGGGGTTACAGGTTGTCATCACTTTCCCTGGAACGTGTTCTGCTTCCTCCCACCCCCAGGGCTCCCCACCGCCCACAGGATGAGTGGACGTCGGCCTCCCGGTGCTGTTCCTGAACATGGCCAAGCCTTTTCCCGCGGTTCCTGCAGTGGGGAGGGGCGGGGGGTTTGCACCGTGTTCCCTCTCTCCGTGGGCCTCTCTCTAGGACTCAGCTTGGGGCTGAGCAACCCCAGTCCTGTGGTGGGTCATCCCCCCACCCCACCCCCAGCTCCTGGCTTCCATTTGCGCTCCTTAGAGCCATCGATGGCATGAGCCCCTGGGCATCTTGCTCCTCTGGGCTCCCTCAGGATGGAGGGTGTCCCTCTCCTGTGTCCAGGGTCCGGCCCCAGAGACCTAGTCTTGGCCGGGGACCAGGCTCTGCTCCGGGACCTGCACTTTGGGGGACCTGCTGGACCCTGCTGCAAAGCGGTGTGGGCCGGACCTAGGGCTGGACAGGCACTGGTCTCAGAAGTTCCCTCCAGATGGACGCAGATGCTGTCAAATCCAAGGACGCAAAGGGGCCGGTTAGCGGTCATGGTGCCACGCTCCCCGTCTGCCTCAAGTAACGCCTCCAAGCTTGGAATTATTGTTCCCAAATGTGTACTTACTTGGGTTTGCTTTTGAAAAGGTTGGGATTTAAGTATCACCCGATAACACACACATGCCCGGTTACACCCGCAATTACAGAGCAGCCAGGCCCAGGGTCTGGCGGGTGCCCATGGCTTGCTGAGGAAGTGCCCTGGGCGGCAGGCCACTCTGCCCAGGGAGGGCCCAGTCTGGGCTGTGCTGCATACCGGGGCCATCGCGGGGTGGGGGGCTCAGGGTGCTGCTCCCTGGGGCGGAGGCGGCTTTTCAGGGCACCCTGAGGACAAGAGGGGCACCTTGGCTGGCTGCACCCACACAAGAACAGACACCGGTTCATCGTTCTGTCTGGGCCGCTTGGAGCGGGGCTCCTGTGATCTGTTGGGACTCTGGGTCGCTACACTTGCCACCCTCGGGGCCCTGGGCATGTTTCTTACCCTCAGTTTATCGTCCATAAAATAGGATGATATACTTGGCAACAAGTAGAGAGTTGCAAGTATTGCAAGATTTTGCAAGATAGTTGCCAGACTATTGCAAGTAGAGAGAAGGTGTGCAAAGACGAACCCCAGGGCCTACTCGAGGCAACACCCGGAGATCTGGGGGTGGGAGAAGCTGGAGGGGGGCAGGCAACGGCGGGCCCGGGCGTGCACCTCCCTGCACAGGGCCTGGCACGTCCCGCACTCAATCACGGTGGTGGTGATGAGATTTATCAGCCACATTATTGTTCTTGGCCACCTGAAGACCACCGGCGGGAGCAGGGGAGGCAGGCCAGCGTGGGTGATGGATGCCAGGGGGCTCCGCCGGATATAAAAAGGCAAGGCTGCAGGCAGGAAGAGGCGGCATCAGGGAGGAGCCCTGGGGGCTGGGACCTGGAGCCTGGGACACGAGGAGCCGCCACTCCTTCCCTCCTCTCTGGAGGAAGAGCCCCACGTTCTGCAGCTGCAAAGCCAGGCTGCCCGGGGCAAGGGCCAGGCCCCCAGCACCAGCTCGCACACTCGCACGAACCACCACCCCCACCAGCCTTCCTTCCTGGGCCTCCATCCCCGCCCTCACCCCCTGGCTGTCCTCTCCCTCTTCAGCCACCGCTGCAGGGAGCCTGGCAGGTTTGCGGGGACCTGCTGTTTCCTCTCAAGCTGTGGGACTTCGGGAAAGTTGGTTAACCTCTCTGACCTCGGTTGCTTCTCTTTTTTTTTTTGATGGAACTTGGAGTGTTCAATTAAAAATTATTTTGTAAAATGTTAGCTCCTTCAGGGACATCAAGAACTGCAGTACATCTAGGATATTTTGTCTCTTATTTGGGTGTTTGCTCACGTCTTCATCCGTAGAACATCTTTCTTCATTGTCATTGCTGTTGCTCAGCTGCTCAGTTGTGTCTGATTCTCTGCGACCCCACGGACTACAGCACGCCAGGCTTCCCTGTCCTCCACCGTCTCCCGGAGCTCAGATTCCTGTCCACTGAGTCAGTGATGCCATCCAACTGTCTCATCCTCTGTCCTCCCCTTCTCCTCCTGCCCTCAATCTTTCCCAGCATCAGGGTCTTTTCTAATAAGTCAACTCTTCACATCAGGTGGCCAAAGTATTGGAGTTTCAGCTTCAGCATCCGTCCCTCCAATGGATATTCAGGACTGATTTCCTTTAGGATTGACTGATTTGAACTCCTTGCTGTCCAAGGGACTCTCAAGAGTCTTCTCCAACACCACAGTTCAACTCTTTGGTGCTCAGCCTTCTTTGTGGTCCAGCTCTCACATCCATACATGACCACAGGATAAACCATAGCTCTGACTATGCTATGCTCAGTTGCTCAGTGGTGCGTGACTGTCTGCGCCCCACAGGCTGTCCTCCACCACTTCCCAGAGCTCAGATTTCTGTCCACTGGGCCGATGACCCTCTGACCCTCTGTCCCTCCCATCAGGAAGCTTTCACAAGCCTCTTATGCTCATCCATCTTTCTTCATAAATCCCAATAACAATTGTTCAAGAGAATAAAAGATGTCATATTATTCCTATAGCAAAGACACAACCTTCTGACACAAATGCACACACAGCAAGTAAAAATAGTTGAAATTTCATTAGAAAATAATGTGTTTTCTAAATAAGATGATGGGTAAATGGTGGCAAAGGAATGTGCACACGTTATATATACTGGAGGGGTAATATCTGAAGAAGCAGCAGGTCGCTTAGCCAGGGATTTCATTATGACTGCAGCACGACCGACCGTCTAACAGCAAGAGGCATTTAACCTCTCTGTTAACAATGGTGACGCTGGCCCCCCCGGGCGGGGCGGGTGGGGCCCAGCCAGTAAGCACGACTTAGACGGGCCCTGGCGATGGTGCCTGAACCCTGAGACGAGCCGGGGCCCCGACCCCACTTTCCAGGCTCCCCGGGCCTCCTCGGCCGCTTGGGCCAGCTTGTTTAACACGTGGTATGTACCGGCCAGCCGGTTGGCTGCTGGAGTGTGAGCTGGCCCAGTGCAGCGACGTGGGTGAGGGGTTGTCCTGGACTGGTGTGTGGGCGCCTTCTCCCACTGCACCCTCAGCCCCGGACCAGGGGGCCGCCCCCTCCCAGGGTCAGCAGTGTGGCTGTTTGCCGGCTCCCATCTGTGCTGTTGCCTCACGCCTGTGCACCCCCTGGGAACAGCCCAACCAGCAGGCAGTGACACACGGGCCTGGGGAGAAGCCAGAGGCCAGCCGTGGGGCGCAGGCCATCGTGGGACCCTGGGCTCGTCACGGCAGTGAGCCAGGGTGGGGCGACTGTCCACTGAGTTCGTTCACCTGTCTGGAGTGCTTTCTGTCACAGTCTGCAGCGGGCGTCTATCCCCACAAGCAGTGACAGGCTCCAGGGAGGTCTGGCCTGGAGGCAGGCGGTTTCTATGGCCACAGGCCTTGAGAAGACAGAGCTGGTCTGAGCCTCAGCAGCTGGGCGGGCCAGGCCTCCCACCTGGAGGGACATGCCAGTGTGGGGCTGGGCACAGGGACACACAAGAGACAGGCACAAAGCCAGGGCAGCAGGGAGGCCCATGTTCCCGGCCTGGACGTCGCGGGGCTGTGCGGGTGAGCGGCCCCACCTGCCCAGGCCTCACCTTCCTCATCTTTCACAGATGCGAGACAGCATGAGCCGGGGGGTGGATGGCATCCCTGACCTGATAGACATGAGCAGCCCCGGGAGTTGGTGATGGGCAGGGAGCCTGATGTGCTGCCGTCCATGGGGTCGCAGAGAGTCGGACGCAGCTCAGGGACCAAACAGCTACAGCGACGGGTGGAGAGGCCCCGGGAGAGCCGCGTCATCATCCCCGCGGTTCCTGCCTCTCGCCCTTTGCCGCGTCCCCAGGGAGTGCAGCCGGCGGGAACGCAGGCTGGGGACACCCCAGCGGCCTGGCTCAGCCTGAGCCCATCCTGGGACGACGGCGGTGGGCTCCGGAGGTCAAGTTTAAGCAGCGGCCTCCCTCGCTTCACTGGCTTCGGCCCAAGAAACCCAAACCCAGACAAGACGCAGCCCCAGCCCCCACCAGGGCCTTTGTGTCTGGATAGCCTTCTACCCTCTGGGACATCTGTGGCGGCCCCAGAGGGGGAACACGCTCTGAATAGGGTCTCAGGGGGTCTGCATTCAGCAGAGGTTCCCCCCTGCCCCAGCCGCCCCCTGCCCAGGGGGCTTCCTTCCATGGGCGCTGCCCCCCAGGACCCCGGCTCCCTCCCGCACTCTCTCCCCCGGGTGGTCCCCAGCGCCCACCATCGCCCCTGAGGGATGCCCAGCCGCCTGTGGGTATTATTCCCCCCAACCCCCGGCCACCTGTCCTGTCCTGCTCAGGCACCGCGTCAGGACAGCTCTGGCTCATTCACAGGGGCTGAAAGGAGCCCCTTCCAGGCCACTGCCCGCCTCCTCAGCCACATCTGAACTGGGGGGAGTGGGGGGCGGGGCAGAGGCGAACAGTCTTTTTTCTGTTCTCTTCTGCACAAATGGAATTCAGTTAGGAGAGAAGAAACCCAAGCCCTGCCAAACAGTGCTTCAAAACAAAAAAAATCCTTCAGGGAAGAGACATCTTCCCAGATCCTGAGCAAATCAATGCCATCAAGGGTTCCTGTGCAGTTTTTCCTCCCCAGCTGCACATGATGCAGCCAGGGAGTGCTCTCCCGCACCCAGGGGAGGCCGGGTGGTGGGGTATCGCCCCCGTTCCCGCCCCACCAACCGTGGCGTGAAAGCAAGACTGTCCTGAGCAGGCGGGTGGCCAGCAAAGCAGGCCAGCTCCTTGCATCCTGGTGCCAGCCCCTGGGGCAGGTCACGGGTGTCGCTGGACTCTGAGTGGGACAGTGTCTCCCCACAGCCCAGCCGCCTGCCCCCACTCCTCCTCTGGGACTTGGCCGCCCCCTAGAGCTGCCACAAGCAGTCAGGGGCAGCCTGGAGCCTGGATGCGGGAAGTCTCGGCAGGTGGCTGGATCCATGGGGCCTGCCTCCCACGACGGCCTCTGTCCCCAGGTCCCTCCCAGGGTGCTCCTAGGGCCTCAGGGAGCCACCGCTCCCAAAGGAGAGTCGAGAGGTGGCTTCACTGTCCCCACGCCTCATGGGGAGCTGCCCACCCATAGCCCAGGAAGCCACGCCAGCCTTCCCAGAGCCACCCTGGTGGACAAGCCCTGCTCCCAGCCTGCCTGTGACCCTTCTCTGGAAGTGGACAGAGGGCCTGTCGAAGTGTCCCGTCTCATCTCCAGATGCTCCGTGTCTCCGGAGACTTCCTCTGCCGTAGAGAGCCAACTATTTTCAGAAGATCAATATGACACCAGAAAAGAAACTGAACCAGCCTTTTCTTTTTTCCTCTCAAGAGCCCCCCCTGACCCTAGGAAGAGGCGAAGTCCATCCAAGGCCTGAAATCCCAGGAAGAGCACGGAGCGCCAGTCCGAGTCTCAGGGTTCTGATCATGCCCTCTGCCCCCGCCAGGCTCACTGCACCTCGGCACACCCTGGCTGCTATCACCCGCTCTGGGAAGTGGGCACATTGGGCCTGGCACCCAGAGCACTTGGGGAAGACGGGGCTGTGGTTTCGTCGCATCTGTGAGGAGCTGCCCCGCGCCCTCTCCGCCTGGAGGCAGAGTGCTGGTCTGAATGCCTGCTGCCCAGGTCCCCAGCCCCCAGCCCAGCTCCTCTGCTGTCTCTTCCTCCAGAAGGGGCCCCTTTTGCCCCAGACCCCAGGCATTCTGACCAACCCCAGCCTGTGAGACCTCCCTGAGGGTGGCAGCCCCTCTCTTGTACCACTAATGGGCCCCAGCCCCAGTGCAGAACTGGCACATGGGAGGGACTAGGTAAACCTCAGGACTGGCCCGAGGGCAGCTGAGTGCCCTCGGAAAGAGCAGGGGGCCAGGACCCAGCCGCCCACAGCCCATCCTGTGGATGCCACTGGCCCAGGGACACCCAGACAGAAGGGGCAGGAAGTACCCGGGCATTTCAGCGGGCACCGGCTGATGTTCAGCCCCCTGTGATGTTCGGAACCAGAGGCCAGCTTGGCTACCAGCGCCTCCTCTCACAGATGCTGGGCACTAATTAGCACTAATTAGAATCTGATCGACTCGCCAAGGCAATCTGTCCTGCCGGGGCAGGCAGGGTCCCAAGAGCACGTCTGATCTTGAAGGGAGCTTGGAGCCTTTTCTACAAAGAGACCCTGTGGGTAGCTTTGGCAGGGGGTGGGGTGGCGGGATGTCTTTGTGCCTTGGTGCTGGCTTTGAGGACCTTGCTGTTGGAGGCGATTCTGATCAAATGTGTCCGACATATTCCAAGGGGAGGCGGGACAATGGCATGCCTTGGAGAGATGGGCGAGGAGGAGCAGCAGCAAGCCTGGCCAAGTGTCATCTCCAGTGTTTTGTGCAGAGGCAACCACGGGGCTTCACCGGCCAGGGTTGCCATGAGAACAGACCAAATGCAAGGGGCAGGTGGCACCCTGAATATTGCGTCCCTTCCTCCCTCCACCCAGGAGGACACTTGCCTGCACCCTTGCGAGGACTTGGCAGAAAGAGGTCCCTGGAAGCCTGGTCGCGGCAGAAGGCAAGTGGCCAGGTGTGGGCGTGGCTTAGAAATCCTGCGGGGCACTGTGACATGTGATTGACAGGCATGAGCCCACCCAACCTCCACTACCAGTGAAGGAAGAGGCCTCGCTTCTGGAACATTCCTCTTGCTCTTTTCTTTAAAGAAGCTTTACTGAGGTGCAATCATGGGGCAATTAACTGCACATGTGTAAAGTCGACAGTTGGGAACCACAAAATCAAGGTAATGAACAAATGTGAGTCTCTTTGTAATCAGTCCTCCCCTCCTCCTCTCACCCCACCCTGGCCCCAGGCCCCCCTGATCTGCCTTCTGTCGCTATAAATAAGCCAGTAGTGCTTGGACTTGTAGACCAACAGAACCAGAGTAAGTTCTCTCCTTGCGTTGGTTCATCCACTCCCTATAGCGATTTCGAGACTCCTCTATGTTATAGAGCCAGTTGACAGCGGCTCCTTTTTATTCCTCGGTGTCTATGCGTTGTCTGCTTTTCCATTCACCGGCTAATAGACAGTTAGGCTGTGTCCATTCGGGGTGACGAACAAGGCTGCTGTGAATATTCGTATATGAATCTCCACGTGGAGCTGTGTTTGCATTCCCCTTGGGTAAACGCAAGAGTGGAGCGGCTGAACCCCAGGGCGGGCACACGCTTAACTTTCTAAGAGACTACCGGACTGCTTCCTGAAGTGCTTCTGCCGTTTTACACTCATGGCTACCATGAGTGGGTGAGAGGTCCAGTTTCTTCACACCCTAGACAACAATTGCTGTGATCGGTCTCCCCAGTTCTAGCCGTTCAAATAGATGTATGGGGTACCTAGCTGGGATTTTACTCTGCATTTCCCTAATAAGCATCTTCCTTAAGGAGCAATAACTCCAGAAAGAATGAAGAGATGGAGCCAAAGTAAAAACAACACCCAGTTGTGGATGTGACTGGTGATGGAAGTAAAGTCTGATGCTATAAAGAACCATATTGCATAGGAACCTGGAATGTCAGGTCCATGAATCAAGGTAAATTGGAAGTGGTCAAACAGGAGATGGCAAGAGTGGACGTTGACATTCTAGAAATCAGCAAACTAAAATGGACTGGAATGGGTGAATTTAACTCAGATGACCATTATATCTACTACTGCAGGCAGGAATCCCTCAGAAGAAATGGAGTAGCCATCATAGTCAACAAAAGAGTCTGAAATGTAGTACTTGGATGCAATCTCAAAAATGACAGAATGATCTCTGTTCATTTCCAAGGCAAAGCATCCAATATTACAGTAATCCAAGTCTATGCCCTAACCAGTTATGCTGAAGAAGCTGAAGTTGAACGGTTCCATGAAGACCTACAAGACTTTCTAGAAATAACACCCAAAAAAGACGTCCTTTTCATTATAGGGGACTGGAATGCAAAAGTAGGAAGTCAAGAGATACCTGGAGTAACAGCAAATTTGGCCTTGGAGTACAGAATGAAGCAGGGCAAAGGCTCATAGAGTTTTGCCAAGAGAATGCACTGGTCATAGCAAACACCCTCTTCCAACAACACAAGAAAAGTTTTACATGTAGACATCACCAGATGGCCAACAGAGAAATCAGATTGATTATGTTCTTTGCAGCCAAAGATGGAGAAGTTCTATACAGTCAGCAAAACAAGACCGGGAGCAGACTGTGGCTCAGATCATGAACTCCTTATTGCCAAATTTGGACTTAAGTTGAAGAAAGTGGGGAAAACCACTAGACCATTCAGGTATGACCTAAATCAAATCCCTTACAATTATACAGTGGAAGTGACAAATAGATTCAAGGGATTAGATCTGATAGAGTGCCGGAAGAACCATGGACGGAAGTTCATGACGTTGTACAGGAGGCAGGGATCAAGACCATCTCCAAGAAAAAGAAATGCAAAAAGGCAAAATGGTTGTCTGAGGAGGCCTTACAAATAGCTGAGAAACAAAGAGAAGCGAAAGGCAAAGGAGAAAAGGAAAGATATACCCAACTAAATGCAGAGTTCCAAAGAATAGCAAGGAGAGATTAAAAAAAGCCTTCCTCACTGATCAATGCAAAGAAATAGAGGAAAACAACAGAATGGGAAAGACTAGAGATCTCAAGAAAATTAGAGATACCAAGGGAACATTTCATGCAAAGATGGGCTCGATAAAGGACAGAAATGGTATGGACCTAACAGAAGCAGAAGATATTAAGAAGAGGTGGCAAGAATACACGGAAGAACTGTACAAAAAAGAGCTTCACGACCCAGATAACCACGATGATGTGATCACTCACCTAGAACCAGACATCCTGGAATGTGAAGTCAAGTGGGCCTTAGAAAGCATCACTACGAACAAAGCTAGTGGAAGTGATGGAATTCCAGTTGAGCTGTTTCAAATCCTAAAAGATGATGCTGTGAAAGTGCTGCACTCAATATGCCTGCAAATTTGGAAAACTCAGCAGTGGCCATAGGACTGGAAAGAAAGGCAATGCCAAAGAATGTTCAAACTACCGCACAATTGCACTCATCTCACATGCTAGCAAAATAATGCTCAAAATTTTCCAGGTCAGGCTTCTACAGTATGTGAACCATGTCCAGATGGAGTTAGAAAAGGCAGAGGAAACTGAAAACTGAAGTTGCTCAGTCATGTCTGACTCTTTGCGACCCCATGAACTGACTGTAGCCTACCATGCTCCTCCGTCCATGGGATTTTCCAGGAAAGAGTACAGGAGTGGGTTGCCATTTCCTTGTCCAGAGGATCTTCCCAACCCAGGTCTTCTGCATTGTAGGCAGACGCTTTACCATTTGAGCCACCAGGGAAGTCTACCAGATATCAAATTGGCAACATCCATTGGATCATCGAAAAAGCAAAAGAGTTCCAGAAAAACATCTATTTCTGCTTTATTGACTGTGCCAAAGCCTTGACTGTGTGGATCACAATAAACTGTGGAAAATTCTCCAAGAGATGCGAATACCTGACCACCTGACCTGCCTCCTGAGAAGCAGGTCAAGAAGCAACAGTTAGAACTGGACATAGAACAACAGACTGGTTCCAAATCGTGAAAGGAGTACGTCAAGGCTGTATACTGTCACCCTGCTTATTTAACTTATATGCAGAGTACATCATGAGAAATGCTGGGCTGGGTGAAGCACAAGCTGGAATGAAGATTGCCGGGAGAAATATCAATAACTTCAGATATGTAGATGACACCACCCTTATGGCAGAAAGCAAAGAAGAACTAAAGAGACTCTTGATGAAAGTGAAAGAGGAGAGTGAAGAAGTTGGTTTAAAACTCAGCATTCAGAAAACTAAGATCATGGCATCCGGTTCCATCACTTCATGGCAAATAGATGGGGAAACAGTGGAACCAGTGACAGACTTTATTTTGGGGGGGCTCCAAAATCACTGCAGATGATGACTGCAGCCATGAAATTAAAAGACACTTGCTCCTTGGAAGAAAAACTATGACCAATCTAGACAGCAAATTAAAAAGCAAAGACATTACTTTGCCAACAAATGTCCGTCTAGTTAAAGCTATGGTTTTTCCAGTGGTCATGTATGGATGTGAGAGTTGGACTATAAAGAAAGCTGAGTGCTGAAGAATTCATGCTTTTGCACTGTGGTGTTGGAGAAGACTCTTGAGAGTCCTTTGGACTGCAAGGAGATCCAACCAGTCAATCCTAAAGGAAATCAGTTCTGAATATTCATTGGAAGGACTGATGCTGAAGCTGAGACTTCAATACTTTGGCCACCTGATGCGAAGAACTGACTCATTGGAAAAGACCCTGATGCTGGGAAAGATTGAAGGTGGGGGGAGAAGGGGACAACAGAGGATGAGACGGTTGGATGGCATCACGGACTCAATGGAGGTGAGTTTGAGTGAGCTCCGGGTGTTGGTGCTGGACAGGGAGGCCTGGCGTGCTGCAGTCCATGGGCTCACAAAGAATTGGACACGACTGAGCGACTGAGCTGAACCGAACTGAACTGAATGAGCAATAATGGCCTTTCCAGGTGGCTCATTGAAAGAATCTACCTGACAGCGCAGGGGAAGCCAGAAATGCAGGCTGATAACGGGGCTTCCCAGGTGGCTCGGGGATAGACAATCCACCTGCAAATGCAGGAAACATGGGTTCGATCCCTGGGTCAGGAAGATCGCCTGGAGAAGGCAATGGGAACCCACTCCAGTATTCTTGCCTGGAAATCCTGTGGACAGAGGAGCCTGGTGGGCTACAGTCGATGGAGTCGCATAAGAGTCGCATGAGACTTAGTGGCTAGACAACAACAGCAAACAAATAGCTGCTTTACGATGCTTAGTTTCTGTTGTACAGCAAGATGAATCAGCTATCAGTTCAGTTCAGTTCAGTTCAGTCGCTCAGTCGTGTCCGACTCTGCGACCCCATGAATCGCAGCACGCCAGGCCTCCCTGTCCATCACCATCTCCCGGAGTTCACTCAGACTCACGTCCATCGAGTCCGTGATGCCATTCAGCCATCTCATCCTGGGTCGTCCCCTTCTCCTCCTGCCCCCAATCCCTCCCAGCATCAGAGTCTTTTCCAATGAGTCAACCCTTCGCATGAGGTGTCCAAAGTACTGGAGCTTCAGCTTTAGCATCATTCCTTCCAAAGAAATCCCAGGGCTGATCTCCTTCAGAATGGACTGGTTGGATCTCCTTGCAGTCCAAGGGACTCTCAAGAGTCTTCTCCAACACCACAGTTCAAAAGCATCAATTCTTCGGTGCTCAGCCTTCTTCACAGTCCAACTCTCACATCCATACGTGACCACAGGAAAAACCATCGCCTTGACGAGACGGACCTTAGTCGGCAAAGTAATGTCTCTGCTTTTGAATATACTATCTAGGTTGGTCATAACTTTTCTTCCAAGGAGTAAGCGTCTTTTAATTTCATGGCTGCAGTCAACATCTGCAGTGATTTTGGAGTCCCCCAAAATAAATTCTGACACTGTTTCTACTGTTTTCCCATCTATTTCCCAAGAAGTGATGGGACCAGATGCCATGATCTTCGTTTTCTGAATGTTGAGCTTTAAGCCAACTTTTTCACTCTCCTCTTTCACTTTCCTCAAGAGGCTTTTGAGTTCCTCTTCACTTTCTGCCATAAGGGTGGTGTCATCTGCATATCTGAGGTTATTCATATTTCTCCTGGCAATCTTGATTCCAGCTTGTGTTTCTTCCAGCCCAGCGTTTCTCATGATGTACTCTGCATAGAAGTTAAATAAGCAGGGTGACAATATACAGCCTTGACGTACTCCTTTTCCTATTTGGAACCAGTCTGTTGTTCGTTCCATGTCCAGTTCTAACTGTTGCTTCCTGACCTGCATACAGATTTCTCAAGAGGCAGGTTAGGTGGTCTGGTATTCCCATCTCTTTCAGAATTTTCCACAGTTTATTGTGATCCACACAGTCAAAGGCTTTGGCATAGTCAATAAAGCAGAAATAGATGTTTTTCTGGAACTCTCTTGCTTTCTCCATGATCCAGCAGATGTTGGCAATTTGATCTCTGGTTCCTCTGCCTTTTCTAAAACCAGCTTGAACATCAGGGAGTTCATGGTTCACGTATTGCTGAAGTCTGGCTTGGAGAATTTTGAGCATTACTTTACTAGTGTGTGATATGAGTGCAATTGTGTGGTAGTTTGAGCATTCTTTGGCATTGCCTTTCTTTGGAATTGGAATGAAAACTGACCTTTTCCAGTCCTGTGGCCACTGCTGAGTTTTCCAAACTTGCTGGCATCTTGAGTGCAACACTTTCACAGCATCATCTTTCAGGATTTGAAACAGCTCAACTGGAATTCCATCACCTCCACTAGCTTTGTTCATAGTGATGCTTTCTAAGGCCCACTTGACTTCACATTCCAGGATGTCTGGCTCTAGATTAGTGATCACACCATCGCGGTTATCTGGGTCATGAAGATCTTTTTTGTACAGTTCTTCTGTGTATTCTTGCCACCTCTTCTTAATATCTTCTGCTTCTGTTAGGTCCATACCATTTCTGTCCTTTATCGAGCCCATCTTTGCATGAAATGTTCCCTTGGTATCTCTAATTTTATTGAAGAGATCTCTAGTCTTTCCCATTCTGTTGTTTTCCTGTAGTTCTTTGCACTGATCGCTGAAGAAGGCTTTCTTATCTCTTCTTGCTATTCTTTGGAACTCTGCATTCAGATGCTTATATCTTTCCTTTTCTCCTTTGCTTTTTGCCTCTCTTCTTTTCACAGCTATTTGTAAGGCCTCCCCAGACAGCCATTTTGCTGTGTATACCTATATCCCCTCTTCTTTGGATTTCCGTCCCGTCTAGGTCACCACAGAGCGCTGAGCAGAGTCCCCTTTGCTACACAGTCGGTTTTCATCAGTGTCTGTTTCATTTATGTTAATCCCAATCTTCCAATTCATCTCACCCCCACGGCCCCCCTTGGTAATCACAAGCCTGTTTTCTACAATGGAAGAGCTTAATTTTTTTTTTAATTTATTTATTTATTTATTTTTAATTTTTACTTTACAATTCTGTATTGGTTTTGGCATAGATTGACATGAATCCACCACAGGTGTACAAGCGTTCCCAAACATGAACCCCCCTCCCACCCCCCTCCCCACAACATTTTTCTGGGTCATCCCCGCACGTCAGCCCCAAGCGTGTCATATCCTGCATCAGACATAGACTGGCATTTCGATTCTTACATGATATTATACATGTTTCAATGCCATTCTCCCAAATCATCACACCCTCTCCCTCTCCCTCTGAGTCCAAAAGTCCGCTATACACATCTGTGTCTTTTTTGCTGTCCTGCATACAGGGTTTTTTATAAAGTCAAATTTATCAATTTGTCTCTTAGTGAATAATGCTTTTGGTGTCATACCTAAAAAATCTTTGTCTAACCTAAGATCACAAAGATCCTCTAAAATTTATAGTTTAGGCTTTTCAATTATGTTCTAAAAGGATTCAATTTTTTAAAAAAATGTTACATACTTACCTATGTAGATACCATTTCCAGTGTTCTTAATCTCTTTGTTAGACCCATGTTTCCTGATGGTATTATTTTTCCTCTGCATGAAGCAGGTTAACATTTCGTGTGGCTCAAGTGTGTTGCTGATAAATCTTTTTCCTGCTTTTATATGTTTGAAAATGTTATTATTTCACTTTTGCTTTTGAAAGCTATTTCACTTGGTGTATATTTGCTGACATTATCTTTTGACAGATATCTTTGTTTTAGAGACAAGTATAGGTTGATAGTTTTCCAGCATTTTAAAGGCGTTGCTTCGCTGTCTTCTCACTTGCATTGTTTCTGACAAGGAGTCTGCTGTCTTTCTAGCTTCCTTCATCTCCATGCAATATTTCTTATTGTCTGGCCGCTTTCTAAGACCTTTACCCTGAGCACTGCCTTTGAGCAATTCGGCTATACAGTGTCTTGCTCTCCTTTGTGCCTACTGTGCTTGGAGTTTGTTCAGCCCTTGGATCTATGGGCTTGCATCCTTTTGGCAAGTTTTCGGCCATTATTTCTTCAAATATTTTTCCCGTTTCCTGCCTCCTCACCTTCAGGGACTCTAATTACACAGAGCTTAGGCTGATAGGAGATGACCCCCAACCCAGTGATGCCCTTTTCATCCGGGTATTCTTGTTCCTCTGTGTGTTTCATCGTGAACAGCTTCTATTGCTGTGTCTTCAAGTTCATTCACCTCTCCTCTAACAGCTAACTTTCTGTTAGTTCCATCCACTGTATTTTTTAATCTTGTGCATTTCAGGTTTTCATGAAGTTTGATTTGGGTCTTTTTTTATCCTCTATATGCCCATTATCTGAACTAGGGGGAGAATACAGTTAGGATGCCCTTCTCCACTAGATTTGAACATCTGTGTCTGTGTCTGTGTGTGTTAGTTGCTTAGTTGTGTCCAGCTCTTTGTGACCCCATGGACTGTAGCCCACCAGGCTACTCTATCCATGGGATTTCCCAGGCAAGAATACTGGAGTGGGTTGCCACTTCCTTCTCCAGGGGATCTTACTGACCCAGGAATCGAACCCAGGTCTCTTCCATTGCAGGCAGATTCTTTACTATCTGAGCTATGGGGAAGTCCCAATACCTATGTCTATTCTGGGTCAATTTTGATGGATTATTTCCTCATCATGGATCACACTTCCTGCTTGTTTGACTGCCTCATAATCTTTGGCGGAATGCTTGACATCTGTAAAAAGTTACCTTTGGGGGCATTAGCTAGTACTGTATCTCCATGAGCATTCCTGAACTGCAACTTGGAGTGCAGATAGGTTACTCTGACTAAGTGTGATCCTCTGGGGTCTTGCATTCACGATGTATTAGGCAGGTGTGGGGAAGGGTTCAGTCAAGGGGTGACTGTCTTCCACCACTTTTCCGAGGCCTCTGTGCTCTTCCCCCAGATGTCTCACTCACCAGAATTACGATTTTTTCCAGTCTAGCCGGTGGAAACAAGCATGAGTTTCAGCCCTCTGGGAGCACTGGGCACCGTTTCCTTTATCCGTTAGGATGATTCTCTCACAGGCCGTGAGTAGCGTCCTCACACACAGGCAGGGACCAGTCCTTTGGGGAACACTTGAGGGGCGTCCTATGGACGTCTCTGGAGCTGTCCCTGTACAGCTCTCTCTTCTCTGAAACAAAGCCTGTCAGCTTGAGCACCTTGGTCCTCCTGGGCGCTCAGCTCCATCTTTGGAGCCATCTTTGGAATCACTCAGGGTGAGTCCGAGGGTCTTCCTGGGGGCCCTTCCCTGTGCTGTGGCCTGAGGACTCTCAAGGCAGCACGCTGGGCATATTGTAGAGCTCTCCTTGTTTGCTGTCTCTCAGGGGTCACTTCATTTCCTTGTGTTGCCTGATGTCCAGTGTCTTGAAAACTATATATATTCTGTCTGGTTCTTTTGGTTGTTCCAGTTCAGTTCAGTCGCTCAGTCGTGTCCGACTTTCTGCGACCTTACGGACTGCAGCACTCCAGGCCTCCCTGTCCATCACCAGCTCCTGGAGCCTGTTCAAACTCATGCCCATCGAGTCGGTGATGCCATCCAACCGTCTCATCCTCTGTCATCCCCTTCTCCTCCCACCTTCAATCTTTCCCAGCATCAGGGTCTTTTCAAATGAGTCAACTCTTCGCATCAGGTGGCCAAAGTACTGGAGTCTCAGCTTCAGCATCAGTCCTTCCAATGAACACCCAGGACTGATCGCCTTTAGGATGAACTGGTTGGATCTCGTTGCAGTCCAAGGGACTCTCAGGAGTCTTCTCCAGCACCACAGTTCAGAAGCATCAGTTCTTCGGCGCTCAGCCTTCTCTATTGTTTGTTTCATGTGGTGGTAAAAATAGCCTGTTACTCCATCTTGACCAGAAACAGAAGCGTTCTCTCTTTTTAAACCAAGTGTTGGCTGCCTTCCCCTTGCTGGGTGTGTGACCCTGGAACGCTGGACAAGGCACCAGCCCTCTCCTGACTACGAGTCTTCACCACACCTCCCAAAAGAGAGCAAGTTTGGTGGGGGTGGGGGTGGGGAGGGGGCAGGGAAGAGAAGTGGCAGAAGGTACAGACATAGGTTTCAGCCGAAAGAGAGTGAAATGTGATCTGATGCAAGTTGTCAGGTGCCTGGGCTGGTCAGGGAAGGACACGTTACTGGACGCAGACGAGACGGCCTCCTGGCCAGTAAGGATGCTCAGGGCCTCTGCTGCTTCAGATAAAAGAAACCTGGTGTTCGCTGAGAGGGCCGGGAACCCTGAGCTCTGGTTCTGGTTGTTGATCAGGGAGCGGTTTTCTTCTGAGTTGGAGAAAAAGACTGATGCCCCAGCAAGGAAGGTCCGTGGTGTGACGGGTCAGGGAGAAGGGTGTGACCCAATCTACCCAGAAGAGGGCAAAGCAAAGTAACAGCTGTGGAGGAGTGTATCGTAGTGCAGGGTGCATCTGTAGGGTCAGTGACGACAGCCAGTCATCACCGCCCCGGCTTTGAGAAGCCCCTGCGCCTCTGTGCTTTGGGCCCTTCCCATTGGTCATCTGGTTGGGTTCACGCAGTGACCAGGGGGACCTCCTTACACATTTCCACTTGGGCAGCAGGTACTGAGGCTGGTGCTTATCCCGTAAAGTGGCACAGGAGAGCAACACGGCCCTTGGAATTGGGAGTAAAAGGTGATGCAAACCACATCCTGCCTCTGGGCAGGGTCCTTGGCTGTGCTGTGAGATGCTAGGCAAGATCGCCTTGACAGGAAAGGGCTGCCAGTGCTGGCTCTCTGGAGTCACGTCCGAGACCAGGGCCATGGCGAGCTATCAGCAAAGGCAAGGGCCCCGGCTCCCTAAACAGCTCATGCATGTGCGGGTGTGCATGTGCGGGTGTGCATGTGTGCGGGTATGCATGTGTGCACGCGGGTGTGCATGTGTGCAGGTATGCATGTGTGCACGCGGGTGTGCATGTGTGCGGGTATGCATGTGTGCACGCGGGTGTGCATGTGTGCGGGTGTGCATGTGTGC